>NW_004567108.1:32297940-32319875 GCF_000260355.1 Condylura cristata | reverse complement strand
TGTGGTCACCTCCGGGGCAGGCGGGAATCAAACTCATGCGAAGTGGCTTTAGCTTCTCAGTGCTGTGCTTTAACCCGCTGCACCACCAGGGAGGGCCCTTATATATATATTTATACCACATCTTCTTTATCCAATCATCTAATTTTGGGCATTTTGATTGTTTTCAGGATTTACCTATTGTAAATAATGCTGCAATAAGCATAGGAATGCATATATCCCTTTGAATTAATGTTTCTGTGTCCTTTGGCTAGATCCCTAAGGGCGGAATTGCTGAGTCATGTGGTAGCTCCATTTTTAGTAGTCTGAGTAATATCCACACAACTTTCCATACAAAACACAACACCATACAACACAGACAACTATGAACCAGAGATATCCTAGAGGGGAGGAGGACAGAGAGGGATCTGAAGGAGGGAGGAATGAGGGGGACTATGGTGATGATGGATGGGCAAAATAGGGGGTGGAAGAAGTAAATGTAGTTTTAAAAGGAATAATAATGTAAATAGATATGTAAAAAAAAAAAAAGAATAAAGTAGAGTCATCGACACAGGTTTTGGGAATTAATGAGCAGATGACTGATACTCTCCAACATTATTATTCAAGGATTATCTGACTCTAGAATTAGATTCTATAGAAATAAACATTCAAAGAATAAAAACATCAAAAAATAAAGGAATATTTTAAGTATGTTAGTACACTTGGGATAATATCTAAGCTTTTGAGTACTTACTATGTGTCAGGTACTGTTTTAAGTATTTTATCCACTTTGCTCCTATTCCGTGAGGTAGGCATTACTATTCCTTAATAATAGGGAAATTAAGGCATAGGGCAGTTAGATAATCTATCCAAGGCAAAGCCACAGTTTAAAGTCAGGCAGGTTGGCCCCATGTTCTTAACAACTGCTGTACATAGTAATGCTATGAAACCATTACAATAATCTTTTTTGGGATTATTCAATGACATAGTGAAATGTTAAAAATTAAAAAAAAAACAGTGGCAAATCTGTATGCACAGTATGTTCCCAATTTTAAAAATATGAAGAATAAAGGAGAGAGGAGAGAGAGAGAAGATGAGCAAGTCCAAGAGAAGAAAGGCAATATACAAAAATGTAAGTGGTAATCCCTCAGTAACGGTGTCTTGGTAATTTGTACTCTCTTTTATTTTTGTGAAATTTAAATTTTTCTATAGTGTAAATGAAGCCTTTTACAATAAAAAATACATGTTATATATAAAAGAAATATTCTGAAAGTTTAAAAAATATCCATGTCAAATATTTATAGCAGCAGTCCTACTTCTTCAAATCATCACCTATGTGCCATTTTCACAATTTTTGCCAGGCAAGTCATACCCCCAATATTTACATAATACTTTAAATTAACTAACTATTTTTACTTAGCCTCTGAAGTTATATGAAATCAAGCTTTTGATTTTTTATGGAGCTTTAAAAAGAAGTAGATTAAAATATACATGTTACTACAGTCTCTTGGGCCACCACAGTGTGAACAGCCCACTTTGGGAAAGAAAACCATCCTCCCTAGTTCTGACTTCAGAATCACTTAGGTGTCCTGGGGCAAGAGATGGATTCCCTGACCTATTGAAGCAGAATCATAGAACAGAATCCCAAGAAATTCTGTGCAGCCTTAAGTTTAACAACAATCTCATATATATACAATGGTCAGAGTATTAAATGGTTGACTCAAATGGTAATGAATCTGAGGTAAAGAATTTAGCAAGATAATTAACATGAAACTCAGTGTTATCCCAGACCAACCCAAAAGATAGTTTTTGAAGAAAATTAGCAATGACCTGAAGATAGTGGAGGGGTAAAGGTAAGTATTGCAAAATAGATGAAATCCCTAGTTTCATTTGTTACCAAGAATGACATCAGGCTGTCTTGTTTGCGTGACAGGTATTACTACTGATAAATCTTATCAAAGAAGATATGGTAGGAGTTTGTGACAGTTCAAGTAGAAGGTTAAAGTAAACCTATAGATGTTGATCTGATTCAATTCCAAACTAAATGAATAAATGTTTCAAGAATTAAATGAAAAAAGCTTTCAATTTTCTCCCCCTGAGTAGCTGCCAGGGGTGAATTTCCATGGAGGAAGAGACAAGCCTGGTTAAAAGATGCTTTGCTCTTCCTGCTGTGTGTGTGTGGGAGGAGGTGGAGGGTGGGGGGAGGAAGCCTCCTGCCTGGTTTCATGCTGAGGAAGAAATACCCTTTGCATAACCAGGAGACACTTCTGGAGAAGGACAGGAGGAGAGGGACATGTCCGAATTGGGGGCTATCTCATGGTTCCCTGCAGGAGGATCAACTTGGGGTCTCAGAATGGGGCAACTCTGATGTGATGCTTGTGCTATGTGAGCTTCTCTTCAAATAAAACCATACATCTCAAGAGCTATGTAGGTGACCAGGCTCCAGGAAGCTCTGAGAAAGAGGTTGCCAATTGTAGTAGTGTCAAATGTGCTATTAAGCCATGCACAGAAAGCCACGGCTGTTTTCAGTGTTCTATCATCAATGGAGAATTTGAAGGTTCCTATATTAAGAGAGAAAATGAAGATGGCTTTGTTTAAAGAAGTCACAGAGATTTGTGGAATAGATTGGTTTATGAGTGTCCTGAAAGATGCCAAATGAGGCCCAAGGCTCCTAGATCAGCTAGAAGTGGATTATAAGAGAAGCAGGAGGTAAGGAAGCATTTTTGGAGGGATTTCACTAGGGTCAGAGGTACAGCTTTTGCTGAGTTACTGCAAGGAACAATGGGGCTGGGGAATTTGTACTTTGTTAGTATCAAAATGATGTAAAACAAGAAACTCTCCCTTAAGGTTGTGAAAAATGAGCCACTCTCCTCAACTTGGGTTCCAATTTGGGACACATTTTGGGCACTATAATCTGAAACTATCCTCCCCAAATTACAATTTGCCGTTATTTCCAAATATATGTATTTTGGTTTACCACTAACCTTGCTGTTTCCTTACTAAAAGTTAACGAGATGGACAAGAGGTGTGTGAATATAACCTATGTGGTACCCTTCCTGGGACTACACAGAAATACTGACAAGGGTTTGATAAAGCTGGCAAACAGAAAACATAGAAAGTGAACCTGGACCCCTGAAATAGTAACACCCTAACCTCTGACCTGGAAGTTGTTCTTTTTCTGATAAATTAGCGTGCCCTCAAGACCCACTGACTTCGTTACCTCTGGCAGTTCTTACTTTTCTGGCTTAGACATATCATATGCATTTTCTATGTGACATCAATTTCTCAATCTATTCTTCCTTATCTGAAATCCTGAAATGTGTAACTTCTATTTATTTCTAATCCACACATACATCATTTTGAATTTTGGTTCCATTCTTCATACTGGTTGGTCTCATAAAATTTTCTGGTGCAACATGTCTTTTGGATTCCCATTTCCCTGTTTTCACATTGAACTTCAAAAACTTTAAACACTCCTCCCCGCCTATGTGTACACAGACATAAAACCCCCTCCCACACAACTACTTGAAAGTAGTTGACCAGCAAGATCATTCTAAAAGGAAAAGGAAGAAAATATATTATATGGAATTGGTTACCAGTTTCAGAGTGGTTGAGGTCACACACCAGACCATTATTATGCTAATTGACTTTACCCTTCAATGAATACACTTCTACCTTTCCTAGTTCCACCAATGGAAAAGCAGCCAGCTGTTGATGAGGGTCAGCTGTCTAGGATATGAAGTCTACTAGGTAGAGGGAGCTGTAAAATGGAGCTCTTTGGCATTTTGTCATCCTGAGATTCGAACCCAATTATTTCATGTGGTGGCAAAAACCTGGTCACAACATTTGAATACATATTCAAGTTGTGGTAACTGTTTCTTCTATGTTCTAGAACTATGTCACCAAATCAGTCACAGATAAGAGAGTAACACCTGGGCATATAAATGAACAGTCACACCACAACACTGTGATGATAAATAGTCTGTGAGTAGATCTAGTGGGCCTTGGGGGATGGGGAGGCACTGAGCCTGGCAGTTTGGGACTGATGAACACTAGCATTTAAGCCATTTGAGGAAACAAGGATCTGGACTTGCAAATGAAATTGCAGTAGTGAGGAAGAAGGAGGCAGTGGAGCAGAGCAGAGTGATGGTGTTGAGCATCTCCAGTTGGTCTGCAGTCACAATGCACAGAGCACGCTTAATGTTGAGGGGAATATGCCAACCTATACCCACTGCACATGAGCACTCAGCCACAAAACCACCTTTTAGAACTCCATGCATCACTAGTTGACTACTATAACCAAGAATTGGGTTTTTCTTGCCTCTCAGCCTGTTTGATGCCAGTTAAATTTGGCATTATTATTAATAAATATTATAAAACATGAAATATAAGTACAAAAATACAAAGCATAAAAATTAATAAATTAAACATTATACAAACATGAAATATAAGTACAAAAAGGGAAGGCTATCTTTAATGACATCTTAGTTGAATATTTTGAAAAGATTCAATAAAAGTCGTTCGACAATAGTTAAAGTGGAAAAGCAATTATAAAAATTTGAAATGACTCTACTTAGTTTATCCAACAGGTATCTTTCAATTTTTGTCTCTTTTTATAGAAATTATAATCAAAAACAGTAGTAATTACATATAACTGTGGTTTATGCAGGAAAGATGATGTAGAACTCTAGTAATTGACCAACTTTCAAAGAAAAATCTTTAGCCATGTATTAGAAGTTTTGGGGGAAATAAGCATTTATTTTAATTAAAAAATAAAATTTTATGTGTGTAGCAGTCACATTTGTGATTTGTCTCTTTCAATATCTTCTCTTAACCAACCAACTACCTGGCTTGATTGCACTTGATAAGAGTGTCTCTGTCGCTCTTATTTTATTGACATATATAGGAACTAAGAGATTCTATGACCAGTCTCTTCTTCCAGGACAAAGCATTTCAGGAAGGAGATATTTCTAAAGATTTTATGTACTAAAAACCTCTTTGATTCCAGTTAAATTATGACAAAAAAAAAAGACAGGTAATCCTATTTATATTGAAAGTGGCACTGTAACAATACCATTAAACCATTTTATAAATACAGTATATACCATTTTTGAAATTAAGATTCTTGAAAAATACAAAAGTGGTACCAGAGCTTGCATTCTTTCCATTTTGTCTTGAAGGTTGCATTATTTTATACTACATAATTTCAAATTACCTAAATTCAAATTTGTAAAAAATCAGGGTTACTTTGTATCAGAAGTTAACTTTTTTTTCTGAGACAATAGAACTCTCCTAAGAAGACTTCCTGGGCAATACCTTTTTCTCTTTTGATGAGGTGGGTCTCTCCCATTGAACTTTGTTTTGGCATAGAAGCCAATGCTCATTATCAGCAATGATATTTTCTGAGCTTTTACCTAAAACAAATCACTTCTTTTGAGTTTTTCCTTTCCTCATATGTTATACATCTCAAGCAATATCACTGGGCTTCAGCTCATTCAAGTTCCTCTATGAAGCTTGTGAATGACTTTGAAGGTTGTTTCATTTTTAAGTATAGAACCAAGATATCTATCTACAAAAGCATTTAACACTGCTAGGCAATTAGATTTCTTCAATATGTCTTTTTCCATCACTAGCTCTCTGACAAGAGTGTCAAACAACCCTAGACCCTTTGTAATACTTTTAGATGACCTGCTATAGTCCCTTGGATTAAATATGAGGCACTGATACACATTACCTTGGCTCTCCCAAATGGCTCTGACCAGTGTTTCTCAAATTGAATTTTAGGGCCTGAAAAGTTCAACAGGCATTCTGAGGGCACTATAGAAATCAGAGGTGAGGAGACATGGACTCTGACAAAGGGAACTAATCTCCTTTTCCCTTGCCCCTTCTGTCTGAATTCCCTGCTTTTATTTTGAAATAACTCCTTTATCTGTAGCCCTCTTATGCAGTTACATCAATCAACTGCCCTATTTGTAGCATCCAGAAGTAGAGCAAAAAAAACCTGTAAGCTTCCAAAAGTGTCAAAATGCCATGCATGATGTTTAGGCCTTTTAGTCTCTTTTTATAATAGATTTACTGAAAGCTAGTTTTCATGTTGTAAATTCCATAACTTAAGTAAGTATATATACATTTTGTGCAACCATTGCACCTAAATAATTTCCTAACATTTTTCTAATCCCTGGAAAAAAGCCCCAAAATCATTAGCAGTCATACCCTACTCTCCCTCTCAGTTCTAAGCAGATACTAATCTTTCTGTACTATTTATTTTCCTATTCCAGGCATTTTGTATACATGTAGTTATATAATATATGGCTTTTGAGTCTTATATATTTTACTCAGCATAACATAATGTTTTCATAATGTATCACCTATCAGTACATTTTGCATATCCATTTGTTTATTTCATGATTGAATTTGGGTTTTTTTGTTTTTTTACTTATTGGTTCCTGTGAATAGAGCTACCTTGAACATTGGAGTATACATTTTTATTTGAATGCTTGTTTCCAGGTCTATGCCTAGAAATAAAATTACTGAGTCATATAGCATCTTACTGAAAAATTGTCAAACTGTTTTGCATTAGCATGTTGGGAGGGTTCCAATTTATCCTCTCTAATACATGTAATTTTCCATTACAAAATATTATGGCCATCCTATTAGGTATGAAGTGGTACCTCATTGTGGTTTTGATTTGTGTTTCCTATTGGCCAACAATATTGAGCATCTTTTCATGTTCATATTGGCCATTTGTATAGCTTCTTTGGAGAATTGTCTATTCAAGTTATGTGTCTCTTTTTAAATTGGGTATTTTTGTCATTTTGTTCATGAGTTGTGTGATGGTGAGTTTTATGTATCAATATGACTAGACTGTGGTACCCAATTGTTTGGCCAAATATTAGTCTACATATTGCTGTGAAGGTATTTTGTAAATGTGGTTAATAAATACCATACAGTTGACTTTAAAAGAAAGTACCCTTGATAATTTGGGTGGGCCTCAATCCTACAACTGAAGAGCTTAACAGCAAAAACTTATATTTCCTAGAGAAGTAAGAAGCAGGGCAGTAAGAATTCTGCCTCAAGACTAAAAATCCTACCTCAGTTTCTAGCCTGGAGACAATCCTTATTATCCTGTCAAATTTATTACAATACATTTGTTCATATGTGTGCATGTATACATGTATAGCTGACACATGAACAACTTGGGATAGGCACAGTTGAAAATCTCTGTATAGCTTTTGCCATGACCAAAAAAAGCTTAACTGCTACTAGCCTGTTGTTGATCAAATGCCTTACCAGTAACAAACGATTAATACATATTCTGTATGTTGTATATTTTATACTGTGTCTTACAATTAAGCTAGAGAAAAGAAAATGTTAGTAGCAAGTCATAAGAAAACATGCATTTATAGTACTGTATTGTTATTTGTTGGTAACATAAGTTTATGTCATCTGTCTGCAAGTGGATTTACATTATTCAAACCTGTGTTATAAGGGTCAAATGTGTGTATATATGTTAATATAATAAATAAGTTAATATATTATATCTACACTCACATACATATAAATTCTGTTGGTTCTGTTTCTCTGAAGAACACTAACTAATACAAATTGCAAAATTTCATAATATATTTATATTCTTGTTACTAAACCCTTATCAAATATATGAAAATAGAACCTGTGTTTGGTTAAGTCACTCCAGGTGAGTTTGTTACATGCAGTCATAAAATTCTAAATGAATTACACAGTATTTACTCAGGATCAGATAGGACAGTGCATGCAAAGCTGATAGAACAGTGAATCCTATCCTACTCAGTTGGTCTTAAAGTTGCTCATCATTCAGCAACTGCTTATGAGTCCCCATTATGTACAGGACACCGCGTGGTATGTGATGCAGGGTCAGTTTTATGGTATGAGGCTGTGCATTCACACGGGGCTTTGTGCTTAGTTTAATGCTCTACTATCATCATCTTAAAATATGTATTGAGTCTTGAACAAGAGGTCCTGCATTTTTATTTTGCACTAGGTACTGCACATGATGTATCCAATCCTGTTGTGTGGAATAGAAAATTCTTTTTGTTCAGAATAATAACTGATGTTTCTGAAAATTACTATCTGTTATTCAGAAAGTATTAAATTTGGCTAAATATATTCTGTTTAAGAAAACTGAAAAATAGACTTTTAGATACATCTTACCAAACATGATATAGATGAAGTTTTGACATTTAACAGGTTAAGCTTTAGTTATCTGAAAAATTCATTTATTTGCAATATTAGAGAGCTTGATAAATAAAATGTCAATATATTTGCAATAACAAAGAAAAGAAAAACTGCAGGTTTTGTCATGATAGTAGTTATTCGGGGTTGGAAAGTTTACATAGTTGAGGTTTTGGAGGATTACAGAGTAAGTTTTTCTCCAGTTCTATTGAGAAATAATTGTATACATTATCAGGTTATAAGTTTAAGGTATACAACATAATGATTTGATTTAATACATTATGAAATGATTACTAAAATAAGTTTAACATTCATCATCTCCTATAGATGCAATAAAAAGAAAATGAAAAAAAATTCTCCTTATGAGAATTCCCAGGATCTACTCTTTTTTTAAAAATGTGACTATATTTATAGCCACAGAGAGACACATTGTATAGAATGAAGATACAATCTGTGATTGTACCATCTGTGATGGTTACTGAATTAATTTAAAAAATTATTGAAATAATGTTGGTTTACATCATAGTTTGTATTTTAGAAATACAGACTCCCCTTATCAGGAGTTGTTGCCATAGTGCACCCACCACCAAAGCAACTACAGCCCACAACCAAAGTCCATTGCACTCCCTTGCCACTTTGTTCTCCTCCCCAAACCTTTCTTCCTCCTTAACCCCATCATTGCTCATTTCTAAAATTAGCTTCCGAAGTTTATTTTTTTCACTTTGCATTTTTCTGATTTTTGCTTTGATTTCTCAATATTACATATAGAAGTGATCCCATTCAGCATTTGTCTTTCTTTTTTTGACTTATTTTGTTTAGCATGTGCTCTTCCAGCTCCATCCATTTTGCCACAAACAGAAGTATTTATCTTTTCTTTTAAATCTGAGTAGTATTCCATTGTGTATATCTACATCTTGATCCACTATCTGATTTTGGACTGTTGTGTTGTTTCCATAGCTTGGCTACTGTAAATAATGCTGCGACATATATGGTAGTACAAGTTTCCCTCCAAATTAGTGGTTTTATATTCTTTACAATTTTACATGCATCATACAGCAGTGTTAACTATAGTCATCATTTTGCATATTATAGCCCTTATAATTATCTATCTTATAACCGGAAGAACAGTGGAAGTGAGTATTTATAACTGCAAGAATGTTGGCAGGGATTTTTTTAAGAGGTGTATCATTCCTAGAAGAGAAAGTTGTAGGTTTCCAACTCCCAACTCTGTAACCACAAATCTTTTTGTGTGAGTTTTGTTTTGTTTTCAGATTCCACATATAAGTGACATTATACTATTGTTCTCCTCTGAATTATTTTACTTAGCATAATGCCTTCAAGTTTCATCCATATTAGTACAATGGTAGGATTTCCTTGTTTTATGGTTGAATAATATCCCACTGTCATTCTATCTATCTATCTATCTATCTATCTATCTATCTATCTATCTATCTATCTATCTCTTTCTGACTAGCTAGCTACATACCTATCTACCTGCATGTCTATCCCACCAGTTCTTTATCCATTCATCCATTGATGGAGACTTAGGTTATTTCCATGTCTGAAGTAAAAATTTAAAAGTATTTCCCTGGGTAATTAGGACAAAATACAGGGCTTCCCAACGAGTCATTGGAAAGTTCCTTAATATTTCCTAAACCTATAAGATGTAGGTCTCTATAAAATGAAGATGACATACAGTTCATAAGTCTATGCAGAGAATTTGACTTTTAACTCTGTGTTATATGAGGTAAAATAAATATTCTTTTCTCCACTCCTTTTTGGAAGAGGTATTGAGCATCTAATATATGTTATGATTAATTCTAAGCAGTATGGGCACATAGCTGATAAGGGTTCTTGTTCTCAAGGAAATTACATTCTAGTAAAGAAAGATGACAAGTCATGCAGAGATAAATATGATCACTATGTGAGGAGAGGTGCAGCTTTCGTTAAAAGGGTGGTCAAGGAAACACTGAGAATGTGACATGTGAATTGAAATCTCAGTGATGAAAATGAGGAAGCTGGAGGAGACCAGACTGGGTATTTTTAGCAGAAGGAACAACAAGAAAATGTGTCCTGATTGTGGAATGAACTTGGTTTGTGAAGACAGTGAGAAGCTATTCATCTGGTACATGGGAACAAGAGGGCAGGATGTGCAGTGAGAGAAGAAAAACAGGTGTGGGGTAGTATAAGATTTTGAGGAAGAAGGGCAGAAGTTTAGGTTTTATTTTGGTTCAGGGAGAGGTCTTTGTAGGATTTTAAGCAGGAGAAATAAGTAATCTGATTTATGGTTCAAGAGGATTCCTCCAGCAGGTTGCTCTGTGGAGGAATCAGATGGACTGAAGTTGGCAAGAATGGTGATATAAAAAAGAAAAGGAAGAAGTGAAAGAAATTCTCACTTTGATGAGAACTCCCAGAATCTATTCCCTCAACAGCTTTGCTATACATCATGTGGCAGTGTTAACTACAGTCTATCATTATGGGGTCAACATTCCTAACTGAGTGCTGAGGAGAGATCCAGGAGGAAGAAGATGGGAGCATTAACTAGGGATGTGGTCTGGGCGCTAGTAAGAGTATCTGGATAGGATATACTTTGAAGGAAGAGCAGATAGGCCTTACCTTTGGATTAGATATAGGGTAAGGCAAGAAGATACTGTTGGTTTTCCCTGATAAAAAACTTAAAACATGTTCACTATAAAAAGCTTGAAAAATTCTGTAAAGTTCCTGCAGACCTGTTATGATATGTAAACTTAGGTCTTTCTTGCTGTCTATTGTTATTTCTACTTTTTTTGAGGATTTTAGGACAACTTAACTTATTAGAGACTCAGAAGATTGCTGAAGTATTAAAAAAAAATGAAGACAGAAACTCATTTCACTATCTAAGACAGTTTTCTAATCTTATTTGACCTTTTTACTGTTTTTAATAGTTGTTGTATATAGTATCTATTACCATTTCTGGTAGTTATTCTAGCAATTATCAACAGAAAATGTGACCTAATATTGAATGGAATCTTTTCCTTTCCTTTCTCACTATTCTTCCTCCACAGAGAAGCTAGATTTGCAGATTCCAAATTCAGGATCAACTAAAGCCCGACTTTTATACTTTCTTTTAAACACCTAAAAGGTGAATATTGTCTGAATTAAATTGTTCTATAGTATTGTCACCTGTGTTCCTAATACAGAGCTATTTTATATACCAGTTATTCTTAAAAGAGATAAGAAACTTGCATAAAATTAAGTTTACATCTGATTCTGATATCATTTCCAATACCTTTTCTTTCTCTTAAGGTAGACAGTTGGTATAGTGACAACATACAAGTACTAGAGAAAGGAAACTGACTTTGAATCCTGAGAATGAGCTTCAAGAGGTTTAAAAATGTACCCAGTCAAAACTCCTGTATTTCAATCTTTATTTCATTTGTAATTGGAGAACAGTAGGTGTTCTGCAAGCCTACAAATGTTTCAGGGGGTGAATATAGCAAAACTATTTTATTTTAATTTTGTGTCACTTGTAATTGGCTAATATGTAAAAAAAAAAAAAACAAGCAAACGACAGCAACAAAAAAGGCACCTCACTGTCTTTAATATTTTGGGTAGATATTGGTCATAATAATAATTAATGCTGCCCAGCAGCAGCTGGTGCTGCCTTATGTCCTTAAGGTGAACATGGTGTGTTTATACTCAACTTTAAGATTATAATAAAAGAAAAAAATCTGTAGGAATGTGGTGTATTTTCACACGTAAAGTAGCCAATTAAATTAGTCTCCTGATACAAGCTACTTTATAAAGTCATTTATCACACAAGTTAGCTTGGTGTGACCTTTCCACCTCTTCTTGGATAAGGATGGTAGCAATTTCTCAGTAGCAAAACTATTGATTTTTTTTGACAGAGCTTCTTCTTCAGTTTGATTTTCTTTCTTTTCTGCACTTCTATTATTGTGTTACCTTCTCAGAGACTGTAGTCCCTTTTACACATTGGCAAGAAAAATGTTGTTTGGAAGGATATGGGAAGCTGTATCTTAATGTCCAAGCAAATTATCTACACCTAAACAATTTATGAAGGCATTTTGCTCAATATGAATTATTTACCTTATTGAATAAACAGAAGAAAGTGTTGATTATCTACTGAAGCTTAGCATACTCTCCAAGCAAATATCAATCCTTTCTTTCCATTGAACTGCTCAATCCTGATCTGTAATGCCTTTTCCCAGAATTTTAATATTGATTTCTACTTGTTAAATGATGATCCATTTGATAGATACAATATCGACATAGATCATTTGCTCAGCTAATTGAGAATGTTTTCCTTTTCCAATAACTTTATGATTTGAGCAAGGCATCTCTTTCTAGGGAATAATCAGAAGACAAACCCTTGCTTTTTACTAGATTCAGGAGATTTACAGAAAATAGCTATGTTGTTGCAAAAATTACATCTGAATCAGACTTTGTAAAAGATAATGATTTCCCAGAAAAATAAGGAGGCAAGAGAACTAACTTACTAAATGCCCACTACAAGCTAGAACATGTGCTGGGAGTCTTACATACTCCATTTCTTTTAATACCACGAGACGTTTCTTTTATCTGCATCCAGTAGATGGTAAAACTGAAGCTGAGAGAGGTTGAGAATCTCATGCAAACAATTGGTAGATGTTTGGCCTAGAATCTAACACCGACTGTTTTGAATTAAATTTCATTCTCCTAATACTGACATTCCACGATGCTTTGCTATTTCATTTGGCATAATCAATGAGGTCCCCACAGTCAAGGGTTGCTGAAAACCAGTGACCACAACTGGTGCAGATTCACAAAGACTGCTTTTCCCTAGTATTGATGGCGGGGTAGGAGACTATTACTCCATGTAACTTTGATCTCTCACATACATGGGCAAAGCAGGTCATCTCTGAGTTTGAAGCTAGTGTACTGAAAACCTCAGTGTGTTCTCACAGGAAGAAACCAGACTATAACTGCTTGCTAACAATGGTAGACTTTGTTTTCTCTCTGAACTTGTTTTTAAGGAAGACCACTATTGTATATGTTCTTCTATGCTACTCAAGCCATTACTGTTAACTACTCAGATTGACTGCATGAATTACTATAAAGTTTAATACCCTATATTCTAGGTTATTATTCTTAATATTTACAAAACTATTGGACTATATGTTTAAGATAGATCAACAAAGAATCATAAGAGCAGCATTCCTTTGCTTATACAACTTTTATAAACATCAATGCAAAGAAATTCCTTATTGCTTTGGATTGCGTTAAAGTTCTCTTAACATAGTTCAGTTTCCTTGGAATCTGTTCAAAAAATAAATAATATGTATAGATCATAATTGAGAAGCAAGAATTAGTCTCAGGAATTTATTTTCTTATAAAATATCCTGGCAATTCTCATACACCAACACCAATGATTTGTCTAGTTCAATGTTCAAATCACGAGGTAGATAGAATTCTGACAGAAGAAAAATGCATGCAAATTAACTGTTTTCCAACAATAGATGACATCAAGAACCTAAGGAAACCCCAAGTTTTAAAAGCTACTCCTTTTCTGACTATGTAATAATATTTTACTAAGATTTTTAAATTTAGATTTAGATTCACATAAGAGAAGAAAATTAAACTGGTCTGTGGTTACATATACCTAAAGCTAACCTTTACTAACACTTGATCTACATTAAGTCTTTTCTCTTCACATCATAAACAACATTGGTATGTTAGTCAGGATTCTTAGTTACAAGCAAGAGAAACAGCTGCTATTTCTTTAAGTAGAAAGGAGTTTGTTTAAGTGATATTTTGTAGTTAGGAAATTCATAAGGAAACCTGGAGAACATTCTTGGAAAAGAGAAGAAGTAGAGGTGACAAAGATAGTTTCATAAACCAGAACTAGAAGTAAGGTAATACTATGGAATATTCTTATAAGGTTTCATACTGCTATCAAATAGGCCTCTCACTAAAGCTGGTACTTCTTCCATTGTCAGCCCAGACATTGATGTTGCTGCCCTGAAAACTGTGTCAGTCTCACTGATGGGATGGTGTTCTCTCTGTCCTTGTGTCTGTGTGTCATTAGTTCCCAGTTTCAAGTCCAGATGGTTCTGGGTATTTGATTAAGTCCAGGCTACATGCCTGGCCCAGCTGTCATGGAGCAGAGATAGAAAGGCTCTTAATTCCTTGCCTCTATAAAGGTAAGAGGCCCTTACTGCACAAGAAAAATCACATGGTGGGAACTTCCCCAAACTTGGGAAGGGAGTTTAGATGCTGAGCAGCCAAAATCCCACATGATGTCTGCCACAATGAGCTCATACAGCTTTATATAGCTCTGTATCCTGCTTTTCCCTCAAACATTAAATCATGACCATTTCCCTAAAGTATGAAGTCTTTTTCAAATTTAAGATTTTCAATGACTTTGTAATAATCTCAAATTGATTAGAAAATAACACATATTAATGGCCCTAAATAAGATTAGAAATGCCTTGATCTTAGTAAAGGATAATCTGCACTGTTTTCCTAACTTCAGTTGACAATTAGCAGAGAGAAGTCAGCCTCTTCAGTTCTAGTCTTCTTATGACCATGGGATACCACATGAGATGGCCTAGATCACCTGAGTACAGCAGGATAGGCAGATTCAGAAGCTACTTCTGCCTACAAGGCTGGGGAAGACAAAGAGTACAAATGCCCAGCAGCAGGAGCTGGAAAGGCACCCAGTACAACAGCAAAGGTACTCTATCTGGCCTGAATGTAAACCAGCTGAGACTCTGCCAGCTTTGGAGTATGATGACTGACATAGTAAGAATCCAGAGCTATCAGGGATTGAGATCCAAGTACATGATCTGAGTTAAGTAGTAGCCTGTGGCCTGAAAAATAGCAACAAGGCGGGTTTAAGTTCTAGAAGGACTCATAATAGATAAATTGCCAAAATGGAGACAGGAAACATAGCAGGGTTGCAGTTACAAGACCAGTGAACAGGATGGGAACAGGTCTTGTAATTCAAGGTATCAGAATCAAAGTAGACATCTTCTGCTAGCTGACCAGAAGCAGAATATCAAATTTCAGGCTCAATTTCCTTATATTGCTGCCGACTAAGGTGAGTCTGAGGAGCAAGATTGTAGGGAAAGGTAGAGTTCAGGGCCCAATGAAGACAGCATCAGGGTTAGGAACAAGGCCATGGGGAATAAATTCCTTTAATTGAGGTTATGTATCTGTGAGTTAGGAAGTCATAAAAGAAAGAAAGGACTGAGATACTCCATAGTTTGGGATTTAGGAGAAGTTTTCTTCTCTCATTTGTTATCTCTTCTGAGGTTGTGGAAATCTTAACTATTGTGTTCTCGCTGGGACCCCATTAAAAAGTTAGCTTTTCTTCTTGTTCCATGTGTGAGATTCTCCCATCCCTGTGGGATACCTGGAAATTCTAAGGTTTCGGATGCCCCAGTAATAATTCACAGATAATATGGATCAAAACTTTGTCCTGGATACACATATCTTTTATCTTGTCAGTTACTCATTGAAAGTCAAAGGACCCAACACAGCATGACAAAGTCAAAGCCATCGAATCGATGGAGTCAGATCCTCTAAGCCCATCCCATACTAGCGTGCGATTAATTGAAGAAGCAATTGTCCTTGAACTTCATGTATCTTTGTGTCTTAATTCTGTGGAATTAAGAATATTATTCACAGAATGGTCTGTAGCGTAGCATGTTTTGTATTGACTAACAAGAGAAAACACTGCATCAACCATGACTACTTATACTTCTTTCTGTACTCATGTGGAGCTGGCTGTGAACCTGCAAAACATGGTACAATGAGTGATCATCATCATGCTTCCGAAGGCTGTGTCACATTTGCCTGCAACCATTGGACAGACCTACCTTTTAAAAATAGATGTGTTACTGCACTCTTGAAACTACTTATTTTCTTACTCTTTGTCACAGCCAGCCTAGTTTAAACTGACGGTAAAAAGAGGTTTTGGAGGTTTTCCACCACAAGGTTATTTAAAGTTCTTTGAGCTACCGCCAGACCTTCATTTAGAATTTTAATAAACTTCCTGGGCCAAGGAGTAATTTTCCTGTATCCTCTTTGTCCTCAGCATGAAGTAATAGTACAAAAGAGGGTCATCATTTTTTAGGCCAGTCATCTGCATTAATTATAAAATTATCCTTATGAATAACCAGTTATAAAGTCTGGAATATAGAAGAAAGGGGAAAAGGCGTATTTCCATAGTTAACATTAGAAGGGGGAGGGTACCACAGACACAGCAAGGATTTAAGAAAGTGCCAACAGAAATATTTTTCACACAGATAGTTAAAAAGAACATTAAAAGAAAATGCACATACAGTCAAGTTATAGCAAGATAACTAGAATTAAATTGCCTAAACATTTGCTTACTTGTGGTGTCCTTATCTGGAGTCTCTCTAAAGGCAGAAGTACCAAAAGACTCCCATGTTTACACGGTGATATGGAAATCGGCCTCCAAGACAGTTGTAAGGATCCCCAGAGAATTTTTTGGAACCTGCATCCCTGGGTGCAGTGTGATGTCACTCTTCAGTGTTTCTAGGCATTGGGCCAAAACTCAGTTTCAGGAAAATAATTGCAAAAATGTTTAAATAATTTGCATGAAGTTTGTGAAAGCAAAGGAAAAGCTGCCTACTCCATCCCAAAGGAGATTTCAAGACACAATCAATGTTAGGCCGCAAAAACACTGTTTAGACAGAATAATTATCAGCCCTTTCCCTTCTCTTTCATTATTAAACTGAGGCTTATTCCCTCTGAGGGTTTCACCTGGCATATGGAAAGACTGTTGTTGCTAAGTCCTCTTTATAGATGTTCAAGCAGGCTAAGTAAATTCAGAGTTAACTAATTTGGCTCATTCATGGACATCATTTGACATGAACTTGCTTCTATGTCATGATTACTGTTTTTGTTTCCATTTATGTTATAATCAAGTATGATGGAATTATATAGGATGGTTTCAAACTATGTGAAGACTTCTTGAAAATATACCCAATGCTGACTTTATTTCATTCATTGTTGTTGCCTTCAAAGTCAAACTCAAAGAACCCTAAGTGACAGGATCATCAAAACAACACACAGAAGGATGCAGTGGGTGGAATCCTATTAAGACAGAAAAAGTGAAGCCCTGTTCAAATCATGTTACAGCTACCAGTGCCCAAATTGCAGTATAGTTATTTCTTCAGGGAACTACTTTGAGTATTATTTGAATTGAATCACAGTTATTTTTACAGAAATTCTTGAAACAGCATTATCTGATTTAAAGAGACATGGCTACTTTTCACCTTGTAGTTTATTGATTTTGATAGTTCAGGAATGAAAACACTGAATAAGTGGCAATGAGCATACACACAAATGCAATTTTATATCACCCCTTTCTCCCCACACTATCAAAACTACTATGTGGAAGTAGTTTCCCCGCTGCCCTTGGAAAGGGGCTATTTTATATGTGTGTGTCAGTGTGTGTGTGTTTGTGTGTGTGTATGTATGTGTATATGAAGACACTAAAAATATTATATCTGTATCCATATTTATATGTTCATTGCAGCACTATTCAAAATATGGAAATGACCTAAGTGTCCATCAACAGATGAATGGACATGATACACATACTCAGTAGAATGCTACTACTCCAATATATGAAATGTCATTTGCAGCAACATGGGTGGACTTGAGAGAATTATTTTAAGTGAGATAAGTTAGAAGGAAAAGAGAAATACTGTATGATTTCAGTTATGTGAAATAGAAAGAAACAAAGCAAGTAAACAAAAACATGTCTTTAGACTTTGACAACAGGATGATGAAAGTGGGGAAAGGGGGATGAACAGGTGGAGAGGACTGACTTGGTGGTGGATGGTGATTGGATATTTGGTGGTGGGTGTGTTGTGATATATACAGTTGCTGAAGTGATAAACTGTACCCCTGAGGCCTAAACTCTGTTATAAGCTAATGCCACCTCAATAAAAATAATTTGCAGGCCCTCCCTGGTAGCGCAGCGGGTTAAAGCACAGCACTGAGAATCTAAAGCCGCTTCCTCATGAGTTCGATTCCCGCCTGCCCCGGAGGAGACCACATGGCGTGGCAGACCTCTCCTGACCCTCCCACTGCTCCCCTCAGCAGTGTACTTCGTTGATCTGCCTGTTCTGTTCCCCACTCTGTCTCTGGTGAAGCCTCTCACCGCCCCTGAGCCTCTGGCCTGTACCCCAGTTCTGTATGCACAAATAAATAAATCTTTAAAAAAAATAATTTGCAAATTGAAAAAAAGAAATTATTTTTAACTTATAAAAATGCATAAAAAAGATGAAATTTGCCATTTTTGGCTACATGGATAGAGCTTGAGCATATTTCATATGCTAAATGAAATAAAAATAAATAGAAACACCAATACAGTATGATTTCACTCATATCACATTGTTAATAAGAAGAAACAAACAAACAAAACAAAACAAACTCTTAGACTGACAACAGAATGGTAGTTACCAGAGGGGAATAAGGTGAGATTGGGGTGTAACAGGTAGAGGGGCCAATTTGTTGGTAGTAGATGGTAACTAGATCATTGGTGGTGTGCATGGTATAGCATATTCAGCTGTCAAGGGTAAAATTGTACATCTGAAATTATTGTAAACCAATGTTGCCTTAGAAGTAATAATTTAAAAAAAGATAATGGCAGTGAGAACAGGCAGGCACTTTAGCAAAAAAAAAAAACATAGAGGAAGTTTCTAGGGATGATTCTTCATGCTACAAGCTTCATGCTTCAAGATTAGACCACACTCCTCTCAGCCTCAGTTTTCAGTCAGCCTTAAACTCTGTTTTCCCCCTTGTTCCTGATATCTTCAACACCAGTCCCAAGCCTCATTGCCTGGCACATCTCACTGTTTCAATTTGACACCTGCCACTATTGTTATAATTCTGACCTCTAGGTTTTTTCATCCCTATAGTTCACAATGGTCCTCTGATGCCAACCAACCCAGGGTAACTTCTTCAGGACCTCAACCTCAGGCTATTGAGATCAGGTTTCCTTCTTAGCTTATGCTGATTTCAGAAACAGAACTTATTGCCTAAAAGACTGGTGGGCCATGAGTGACAAGGCATTAGGAGGCAGATATGATCCTGGTGTTTAGGAGCTGGGATTGAGGATTAAATCAATTGATGGAGATTTTCTTATGGTGAGGAAAAACCCTGAGTCTGAAGTAGACTGAGATGATAATTTTTCACACACAAGTTAGAGGTGACCATGGCACCCACATGAAAATGCTGTTATGCAGTCTGACGTGTTGGGCAGACACTAAGGAGAGAGGGCAACGCCAAAGTCACAGTTTATAGACATTCAGGCCATACACCGCACAATTGCAGGGAGTAGGCATACACATAGACCAGGAGACAAATGGCATTCCCTGAAGTATCAAGTTATAATAATCTTGGTCAAGGTAAGGAATTAAAACAGGGAGAAAAAAGATGAAGCCAAAGTAAATGTAATAACAAGACTAAGGGGAGAAAGCAAACCAGAGAAGAGCTTAGCCTAGGATTGCATGTTGGGGAAGATATAGGGTGTGAAAAATTCCTTATCAAAGGATATAAAGGAATAAAGTAGTGTTATGAGTTGAGGAGAAAATAATTATCTCAAATGCCACACCCATAAAATGGCATGAGAGGACACAGAAAAAACACTTAAGTGAACTCATAAGGCGGTGAGAAGAGGACCGACCTGAAAGTGAGCAGTAAGAGCTCTGGTCTTGGCGTAGCCATGCCTTAGGCAAGGGTCCTCATATCAGTGAAGCTGCTTCTCATCTGTAGAATTTTATGGATAAAATTATCTGCTATTGAATGTTTCTATGTGCCAAGCACTGCTATAAGCACTGATTATCACAATCTATTGCCCACAACAACTTTGCAGGTTTCTAATATTATCCTCATTTTATAAGTAAAAGAAACTGATGGCTAGAGAGCCCCAAAATAAAGACTGTAGAGACACAGCCAGTATATCTATACAATGAATGTATACAATGAAGTGGTTAGGTCCAGTGCTAGAAGAACTTCTAGCTCTGTCATTTTAATAGGTACATGCTAGAAGGCTAGTAGCAGGGTGCAGAATGTGTTCTGAATAGAAGTGAGAGAGAAAAGGATGTGATGATGATGAAAGTAAGGAAGTGCGGTAGCAAAAAGAAAAAAAAAACAGGAGAGAAAAAGGATTGTGAGCATTAAATACAACAGGGTCAAGTTAACGATTGTTTGAAGAAAGATGAGATCTGTGTACATTGTAGCTTCAGGGAAAGGAGCCAACAAAGAGGAAAAGATTGAAGATGCTGGGGGCTGGGGAAAACTGACAGAACAGGATTTCACAGAAGATGAGTTAGTCTTGGAAAGGGAGAGAACAGTCAAGGTGGCCGAGAGGGACTAACATTTAGTGGCAGAAAAGAGGAAAGATAGGAAAACTCACATCTGAAGTTCTTGTCTTTAGGAAATAAAAATTTAAAGTGCAGTGGTTCAAGGGAGACATAGGTCCCATTGGAAATATTTTTATATTTGCATTATAAAAGCAAAATGTACTCACTACGGAAAATCTGGAATAATTGCAGAAAAATCACCTCTGACCAGGGCATAAAGGTAACCACTAGAGTGCATTTCTTTCTAGACATTTGAATGTTTTTCTCCCTCTATGTATTAACATTCCTAAATCTAGCTATTTAGCTTTCATAGAGCTCACTCTTCTAAAGCTCACTTAAAGTTCATTTAATATACTACCAAGTAGATGTGCTAGAGTGTAATTAACCATTTCCTGCATTTGTGCTGCTTCCAATTTTTTTACTATTTTAGTAAATATTGCACTAAATAACATTAAAAATATGACTACTAAGTCAAGGACTGGATAGAACTGCAAACATCTTTAAGGGTTTTCACATTTCTTATATCTTTTTACATTTTAACAGCAATGGATAAGAATGAAATTTTCCTACACCCTTGATGGTATTAATCTTCTACAAAACAACAGTGACAACACACACACACATACAACTTTATGCATTTGGCAGATGAAAAATTGGTACCTCATATGACACATTTTTTCACTAGTGAGAGAGGTTGAATAAGTTTTCCTTTATTTGTTAGTAGTTTCTTTCCTACTTTTTGAAGTGTTTATTTTTGTCCTTAGTACATTTATCTTTTGGATAATAGTGTTTTACAGTTTGGGGAGTTAATTATACAATAAAGATATTAATATATCCCTGTTTTAAACCTTTTTACTCTAAATTTGATTCATTTTATATAACTTATTTATTAAAATACTTTCCTCATTTTTATAAAATGTAGTCATTTTATGAGTCTTATTTTTTCAGTCTCTCCTTAATCAACATGCTCCCCCATTTCCTTCCATTCAGATCCCTTTTGGCTTCACTTGGTCAGAGTTGGTGTCTGTTACAACAAAGAGCTCTAATAAAACCATCAATAACCAATTAAAGAGTGCAACAAAAAGAAGTTGATATATGTTAGCAATGAGAACCATAAAGCATCTAAGAACAAACTTATGAGCAAGCATGCTAGACCTCCAGGAAAAAAAAAAATCCAAAAAGCACAATAAATCTTCGCTGAGGATATAGAAGAAAACCTGAAAAGAGGAGCAAGTCTTGTTCTGTTATGAAGATGTTAATACTCCTCTATATGGTCAAGTAGACAATGATATTCCATTGGGATTGTTTGGAATAAGACAAGTTATTGAAAAGCTTATATATATAAAAAGCTTATAAGGTTATATA
>NW_004567108.1:32289701-32297840 GCF_000260355.1 Condylura cristata | reverse complement strand
TTGTTGTTGTTTTAAACTAGCCGCATTGCCATGAGAGGATCTAGAAATTTAACAAGTTTCTCAGTATCATCAAATATTAGACAGGTCAAAGAAAGAATAAAAGGGTGATTCCCTTAACAGTCTAAAAAAGATCAGTCTATCATTCTCTAATAGTGACTAGTCTTTTATATATATATATATATATATATATATATATATATATATATACACATATACACACACATACACACACACACACACATATATATATGTATGTATATATATATACACACACACACACGCACACACGCAACTAGAAACTTTGGGGAAAATGTAACCTAATAGAAGGCAAAGACTAATACAGCTCCTGTTTGCTGTTTGCACTTAGGACAGAACATACAAGTAGAGTAAAGAGTCTGGAAATAAACTTGGGTAAATATGGGGAGAAATGTGATTAAAGTGACATTTCAGAGCAATGGGCAAAGGGATAGATTGCTCAATAAATTGTATTTTGGAACAGTTGCCTCTTGACTTCCAGGACATCACATACTACAAGTCTTACTCCCCTTTCGCTGGCTGCTCTTCCTCTTTCTCATCTATTGCATCTCCTATTCCATCTAACTACAACAGCATTTGAACATGGATCCTATTCATTTTGTTTTGACAGCTACATTATCTAGGACTCTGGAGTTAATTACCAACTCTTACCAGTGAGTCCTAAATTACTCTTTGTAGCTCTTTCCTAGTTCCTAAACCCTAGTATACTATATAAAACGACTTAGTGACATTTCACTTGAGATTTCTAACACTTCACATTTCTAAGCCAGAACAATTCCCCTTATACTAAAATCCCTATCACTTATATTAAGCATTTTTCATAATACTCATTCTAACTGGTATAAGGTAAAATCCCATTGTAGTATTGATTTACGATAAGTAAGGAAGGATCTCTGTTGTCCATTTATAATTGTTTAGTGAAATACCTGTATAGATCTTCTATGTATTTTTTAATCAGTTATATATTTTTTGTTGAGTTGTATGGGTTTATATATTTTGGGTATAACCTCTTGTTTGATATATCTCCTCTCATTTATTACGTTGTCTTTTCATTTTTAATTATTTTTTTCCCCACTGTACAGAAGCTTCTGTGTTTGATATAGTCCATTTGTTATATTTCTTTTGTTTTTCTTTTTGTTGAAAACAAATCCTCAAATATATCTTTAAGGTTGATTTGAAAAGCTTACCCCTATTTCTTCTTCCATATATTTTACATGCAATCTTTAATCATTTTTTAAAAATATTTGATTTTGGTATATAAGATAGTGGTCTAGTATTATTCTTTTGCATGCGACTGTCTTGTTTTCCCATTACTATTCATTAAAGACACTTTCTTCATTCCATTGTATGCTGTTAGCTCCTTATCATGAATTAGCTTTCCATATATGTGTAAGTTTTTTTCTGGGCTCTCAATTTCATGCTGTGTGTGTTTATTTGATTTTGTTTTTTTTTCTCCTTCAATAACATGTTATTTTGATGACTATAACTTTGTAATATACTTTGAAGTTAGGGAGCATGCTACCTCTGTTTTCTCCCCCCTACCCCCAGATTGCTTTGGCTATTTGAAATTTCTTATAGTTCTATACAAATTTTAGGATTCTTCATGATTTTATGATTCTTCATTGTATTTCTTTGAAGAATGCCACTAAGGTCTTAATGGCATTGAACTGAATCTATATACTGTTTTAGGTAAATTGGCCTTTTTAACAATGTTGCTCCTTCTGATCTTTGAGCACAGGATGCCTTTCAACTTCTTTGGGTCTTCAATTAATTTTAATAAAGTTTTCCAGTTTCAGTTTATATCCATAGGTCATTTACTTCCTTGATTAAGGGTATTCCTAAGTATTTTATTCTATTTGACTTTATCATAAATGGTGCTATTTTCTTCATTTCTCTTTTTGCTGATTCATATTTTGCATACAGAAATGCAGCAAATTTTTGTACATTGATTGTAAAGCTAATAACTGTATTCATTTTTTTCTCAAAACTTTTTAGTGGAGTATTTATGACATGTATATATTATCATGTCACCTATATGAAGTGACACTTTAACTTCTTCCTTTCAAACTTGAATATCACTTATTTATTTTTCTTCCCTGATCTGGCCAAGAGCCCCAGTACTATTTTAAATACTAGTAATGAGACCCAGTATCATTTCTTTATTCACTGTATTGATACTTCAACTTCTTATTGGATCTTCTTTCTTCTAACTCTACTTCTCCAATGACATTGAATTGACTTCCTCAATTCTCTGCTTTGAACATGTGATTTAATCCCTTTTTTTTTTTTAATAACAATACCATATCTTGGGCAGCTTATAAGCAACAGTTTTGGAGGCTGGGAAGGCCAGTAATAAGATGCCAATATATTCAGTAACTGATGAGAGCATTTATGATCATAACAACTAAGTATTAAATCCTAAGGCAAATAAACTCTGAAAAAAAATAGATAAGTAGATAAGGGTGGGCATCCACTGGAAGCTTTGTTTGAGGTTTTGGTAGCAGCAGTTTAGATAGGCAAAAAGCCTCCAAAGTCATCCCAGATAGGAGTCTAAAATGGGAATTATTTACAATTGGAAAAACATGGAAGCAGCCCAAACGCCTAAAAGTAGATAACTGGATTAAAAAAATGTGGTACATATATACAATGGAATATTACTCAGCAACCAAAAAAGAAACACTTGCATTTTGCAGCAACTTGGATGGAATTGGAAAAGATCATGCTTAGTGAGATAAGCCAGAAAGAGAAAGAAAAATACCGGATGGTTTCACTCATAGCAGGAGTATAATGGACCAGGCGAAAATAATAAGAATAATGAACAGCCATATACCAGAGACATTTTGTGGGGGTGGAGTGGGGAATGGGATAAAAAATGGGTGGGAGGGAAGTGCATAGGACACTGGTGGTGGCACATGGATGACTCGGTGATGGGAAACCCATGGGGATTACAACTGAGATGAAAAAAAAAATGTACAAAATGATGTAAAAGTAAACTATCATATTATAAAAAAACAAAAGAGTCTAAAATGGGAAAACAGTCTCCCCTGGTGACCTGGGGTTAAGTCTTAGTGTTATCATCCTAACAGCCTGAGTTTGATCTGTGGCCAGAGAGCTAAGCCACATAAGACACAGTAGACCTCTCATGTCTCATCCACTGCTCCCCTCAGCAGTGTATTTCAGTAGATCTGCCTGTTTCACTCCACACTCTGCCTCTAGTGAATCTTCTCAACCCCTGCATCTCAGACCTATACTCCAGTTCTACACAAAAATAAATAAAATCTTAAAAAAAAAAAGGAAACCAAGCAAAATACAGAAGTGTTTACTCTAAAAGAAGCTAGTCAGAAGAATCAATATCCTAAATGAGAGTAGTGTGCGAGTAAAAGTGGAAAAGAGAAGAGTAAGTCTCTCTGATGAGGAATTCCAGTATTCCACTGCTACTTTCTCAGTTGGCTTACGACTCATTGCAAGGCACACAAGGACCTTCAACAGGAATTAAACCTAAGTCAGTGTATCCCTGTAAAGCAAGGCTGAAAAACACCTAACTTTACTCTTCCACCTCCCACCCTCAAAAAAGCAAAACTTATTAATTCCTACATGCTACAGGTTAAATGCTTGTGGAGCTCAGAATCTGAACCATCTGATTAAATAATCATGAGGCATATAGAAGAAGCAGTAGCATCACTGTCTAGATAATGTTCTGTTAAATGCTTCCCTTTCACCTGATTCCTACAGTGTAGTTTCTTGCCTTAGATGTTTCTGGAAAAATTCTGAACTTGGGTAGTAGCCAAGCAGCTGAAGGTGAGTTTAGGTAAGGTGGAAAGTGTTGTTTGGGGGGAAAACAACTGGCTGATATTATTCAGTTCATCTTGATTCTTCTAGTTGGCTAATCTTCCATTTTTATCAAACATTAGTATCTGGTATTTTAATATCTTGGATGCCGCATATGATAGTTCAAAAGTCAGGAAAATAATTTTAAGATGGGAAATTATATTAGAAATAACAAATGCATGATTTTATGCTTATGAGAAAACATTGGTGTATATATATATATATATATATATATATATGTATAGATGACACAACTGCATACATGTCAGGTTACCAAATATTTATAAAAGACAACCTGGATTTAAAAAAGAAGAAATGATCCTTACAAGGACAAGTAAAATAATGAAAAGGTGATAGCAGTTTTTGTGATGAGAATAGATAAAAAGATTAGGCCTGCAAAAGGCTCACACTACAGCCTATAAATCAAGAAGCAATAGGAAGGCTAGGATAAACACCACTTTGCTCACCAGATCCCAGGGTGCAGTGGCTGAGAGTGCCACTTACACACAATAAAACTCCTTTCAGATCACAGAAAGGTAGGTAAAAATTTACACATTAGGCTAGAAGCAAGAGTTATATTATGACAGGACTTTGCAGACTGAAAATATAAATATGTTTGTAACTCTATCAGAGTGTGTAACAACTGATTCATATTGGACAAGTTACAGACACTTGAAAAATACCCCTAATGTTGACTTTTGAGTTCATAGAGTAGAATAAAACTATCATATGACTTCCTATAGCATTTCTAGCATATTTTGAGCACCTGTTTGTATTTCTGACATTAAGATTGTAGCTTCACCTCCTACCATCTACATCTATATTTTCTTTCCCACATTTTTATTCTAAACCAGAAGGGTAGTTAGAAACTAATGTATGGTCCCTTTTTATTTCAAAAATGGCTTGAAGTATACAATATATACTTCTTCATGCTGTAATGGTTGGTTAAGAGAAGATGAGGTCATCTGCCTAGTAATTGAAAAGTTGTGTTTACATAGAATGTGAGAATTATCTGGTGAGAATTTGTTAAAAATGTAGATCCCAAGGCACACCTCAGTAGCCTGAAGTGAGATGCAGAGATCTGTATTTTTAAGTTCACAAAGGGTTCTGATATATAGAGTCCCAAGACCATGGTATGAGAAATACTGGGGGGGAAAAAAAGTATTTCCTTCAGAATTTTTGCTGGCTCATTCAGTGCTATAGTGAGAATTGAGAAAAGCCATCTCTCCCTCAATATCTCTCCCTCAGATATCCATCTGCCAGAAATTAAGTGTACAAATCTAGAGGTAAACCACACTTCGGAGCTGTGCAGTGCACAGCCTGCATGCATGTGTATGGCCATATTTTCTGCTTAAAGCTTAAGAGTCCTTTATGCACAGGAAGCACCAGAGAGTGACCAGATCTGTCCTGGAGGGAGGTCCTGGTTAAGAGGCTTTTTATGCCTTTTACCCACTTTTTATGGTAATTGACTTCAGGAGAAAGCATGGACACAGAAGAGACACCTTTACAAACAAAGGCAACAGAGAGGAAGTTTTGCTTTTTTAATGAAAAAAAAAGTAATTGTATTATAATAGTAATAATTTGTATCAATACTTCACAAATAAAATAATAACAAGACTGCAGGTATGGTATTTATATTAAAAAAATGCCATTAGTAAAACTCAAGTCTGAGTCACAAAATAAGTTACCACCTTTATTTGATACTTGGTTTATTGTTTGACGTTTCCATCTATAAAATGACAATTTCCAAACACTTATTTTTGGTTCTATACAAACAACTAGTGGTTTATATTTCTAGGGCCAGTCATATTTTCTTACAATCTATGTTTCACCATCCCGTCCACTTTCTTTCTATACTACCTTCTTCCCTTCTCCCACTTATTTCTCTCCTTTCTCACTAGTGACACACATAAGAAGCCATGTGGCTGTTTTCAAATGCTGTCACTCAAGCTCCATCCACTTTTCCCCATCCTTTCAGTCATCACCTCACCATCTGCCATAATCTTATGCATTGCTGTGTTCAGTTCTTCTTGGTTTCTCTGCCTCCAATTTCTTCTCTAATCTTTTCTGGACATCACAAAGTAATTTCTTCAAGTTCTTTTCTGAGAGGGTCTCTTCTTTGTTGAGGAATTCAGCAACTGAACCACTGACACCCCTCCCCTATCTGTCCAACTTTTCTGTTGCCTCCTTTGTTGTTCATTTCTGCAGCATTCAATAAGTTATTTTTATCACTAGTTAAAATCCTTTGCCCAAAGACTTCTTTGAAGATACCTTCAGGCTATTTTCCTTCTATATCATATATGTCTTCAATGGGGATTGCCTAACTGGTGCCTAGCAGTGTCAATGGGACAGAGAGTCAAGTAATCCAGTACTGCTCACCAGCTCTAGAGATTCTCATTGGGTAGGTTTGGGTGGGACTTTGTTTTGGAGAGGGCTTAAAAGCCCCACAGAAGACTGGCAGGCAGCTTTAGTCAGTGTTGTACATGTAGCAGGTGTTCAGTAATTACTGAGGGGAGGAATACATGTCTCCTCTTTATTGCAAATACTGATTTCTATATCTCTCAGGATAAATACTATACTCCTTAGTTTAGCACAAAGGACGCTTCAGGATCTGGACCTGCCTGCCTACCTTTCTTGCTTCATCTGCCTTTCCCCTCAGTCCCCCTTTGCTTCCATAATGTTCCCTCCCCTCATCCCCAGAGCATTCAGTTTGTATTTGTTATGGTAAATCACTTATCTGCTGTGTCAGTCACTTGTGCCTGTGCCTTTTCCCTCCTCTCATAGACTGTAAGTTTCCTGAGGACAGAAAATGCTAGCACAATAGCTAGCACAATAGCAAATAGCAAATATATATACATATTTCTTGTTTAAGTTAATATATTAAACTATATTGTACCCAGTATTATACTTTTTATATGAATGACTACATTTCCCTTTTCCTTTCATTTTTTATCAAAACTTACTGTGGAAAACAAATGTTCTTTACACCTTTTTAAAAAAATGCCCCATCAGATGGAGCGTTGACATGATTTTTAGCACATACTTTGTGTGTGAAACAGTAAATGAAGTTAACACACATAAACTTTTCATTAAAATTGCCATTGTTGAAGCCATAATTGGAGCCAAAAGTGAGGGCCCACATACATTTCAAAGTATAATTATACTCATGGTAAGCATTTGGATAACATTAAGTATGTTTCCATGTAAATTTAGGAGAAATTGTTTTTCAAATTTGCAAGAAATATATAAAATAAGGATCCCTTATTTTAAACTTTAAGGCTTGAACCCCACCCCAAATACCACACTTATCACAACCCCCAAGGAATAGAAACTGTATTTTTTTTTAAAGATTTATTTATTTGTGCATACAGAACTGGGGTACAGGCCAGAGGCTCAGGGGCGGTGAGAGGCTTCACCAGAGACAGAGTGGGGAGCAGAACAGGCAGATCGACGAAGTACTCTGCTGAGGGGAGCAGTGGGAGGGTCAGGAGAGGTCTGCCACGCCATGTGGTCACCTCCGGGGCAGGCGGGAATCGAACTCATGTGGAAGCGGCTTTAGATTCTCAGTGCTGGGCTTTAACCCGCTGTGCCACCAGGGAGGACCAGAAACTGTATTTTTAACAAGCTCCACTCATAATTCTTAATATCAGAAAAGTTTGATGCCCACCTGTCTAAAATTAAAATAAGTGCTTTATTGCATTAATTTAGTATAGATAATGCTCTGATTTTAGAGCATATTCTTATTAATGAGAACTATTTAGATGAAAATATATTAAATTAAGGGCTAGTTTGAATACAAGATAAAAGTATAAGAGAAAAATCTCTCTGGTATTCATTAGAATGATATGCACAGTTGAGGTTTTATGCTTCTCTTGAAATTTCTGAGGTTATTTTCTCAGCAAGAAAAATTTTAGGAAGTCCTGTAGACTGTATAGCTATCCTAGCAGCATTTTTGCACAATTTGAAATTTTCAAATTATATCCTCTTGAACTTGCAATTGTGTAACTGCCTTCTTTAGTCATCTGCCACTGTTCAGACATCAGGACACAGTCTCCATTATGTGGTATCATACCAACCACAAAAGAGGGTGGTTAAAAACTCACTAAAGTGGTTTTATAAACTCTCCACAAACCCCTTTGTGGATTGTCCATGCATACTGACATATATAATATCACAGAGTGGCTTAAAATATGGACATTTCTTGCCCCACATGTCTTTCCTGGAGGCTGAGAGTCCATGATCAAGGAGGCAGCAAATTTGGTTTCTGTTGAGGGC
>NW_004567108.1:32168408-32288461 GCF_000260355.1 Condylura cristata | reverse complement strand
CGCTGCTCCCCTCAGCAGTGCACTTCATCAGTCGGCCTGTTCTGCTCCCCACTCTGTCTCTGGTGAATCCTCTCCCTGCCCCTGTACCTCTGGCCTGTACCCCATTTCTGTATGAATAAATACAATCTTAAAAAAAAGCAGCAAAAAAAAAGCAGCAAAATTATGTTTTAATATATTTTGTTTAACCCAAAATATCTAAAATAAACTAATGCCAACATGTGATCTTAATAAAAATATGATATTTCCAACTTTAATAAGTATTTAAAAGGTGGTATAGATTTATACTTATAGCACATTTGGACTAGTGACCTTTCCATTGCTCAGTAGTCATGTGTGATTAGTGGCTACTGTGTTGGACAGCACAAGTATAAAATAGCTATATCTGGATATAGATACCACAGTTTCAGAGCTAGAAGAGAAATCCAGGGTGTATATTTTTTTCTTCCTGCTTTCTTTCTTTTTATTATTATTTTTTTTTTGTCATGTTAAATGTATCCATCTGGTATACATTTCCACACAGTAGGAAACTACATCTGCTATGCTTTTTCTCCCTGTGGTAGTATGCATTAAGACTTAAGTTTCTTTTGACAATAAGTTGGTCAGGGTTTTTTTCTAATATGAATCATTTATTTATCTATAGTGATGCTGACTTTTTGTCACCTGCCATCCATGAATAAGGTGAAAAGCACTGCTCATTACGGGGGCCATGTTATTCCAACCCTGCTCATTTACTGCTTCAAGACAGGCAGTTTTTGAAGGAATTAATGCAGCTTTCAAAAGTACCTAATAACTTGGTGGTAACTTAAGCACCAGGAGAAGATGGCATCTCATGAACAGGCATGAATTTAAACTGCTTTAGGGTTTTTTTTTTTTTTCATCTTCCTTAATAATAAACCTCAGCATCATTCATTAATCTTTGGGAGCAATTTAGGCTTTTCTTTATTTGACTTAATTTCTTATTGTCCTAATTTAGATTCTGAAATTTCACTGAGTAGCAAAGTTGATATTAGTTTTGATAAGATTTTTCTAAAAGCAAATACTATAACTGGACTCCTTGGCCATCTATTTCAGGTTAAAAAATGCTAATCTCAAATAGCTGCTTTTAATCCTTTGTTGTGTCACCAAGGTTCCTAGCATGGTACCTTTACTTAATAGATACTCAATAGATGGTTTTATTCAAATAAAAATATATTTTGTAGCTAGATATGTCAGTTGATCCTAAACTGAAATACGTGCCTCAACACATGGAGAGTAAAGGAGATCTCTTTTGTGTTTAGGGCCAGGGACTGAAGCAATGAGATAAAGGAGACAAGATGTCTGATCACCCATCTCCTGAGGATCAGAGGAAGTACCCTGTCACACCCACAGAAATTTGCAAAATCAGTGGGTGGACTGAAGTAATTGGGTATAAATGTAACAGAACACAGACTATTGATTATATTTGAACCAATTTTGGGGACTATTAGAATGACTGGAGGTAGAGGAAGGTATTGACGAGGTGCTGAAGTCCTACAGTTATCAAAATCGATGGTATCCTTAAGCCACATAGGTGAGGCTTGAGGACATTTGGTTTATAATTCCAAAACATTTCAGCATCTAAACTAATGCTTGTTACCCAGAACATCAATCTCTCTTCTTGTACCCATACTGAAATCTTCCTCCCTTCTTGTTCTCTAATCACACAGACATCAATTATTTCATCACATCATTCATACTGTGCTGGGTATCAAAATACATGTTTTTAAAATCATGATTTTTTTTTGGCTGTTGTTGTTCAAGGTTGATAGTTGTTGAGGAAACATAAAGAAGGTTATGATTTTGAATAAAAGAAGACTTTTGGAAAAATTGGCTATCTATGACTTGATAAATATACAATTAATGATCTAGGGAATTGTATAATTTTATTAAAATATAACTTAAATCAAGTGACCTAAACTTTTAAAATGTCAAACACTGACTACAAACTGAAATCATCTAATACTTTTTGTTTTTTAAATGTAGAACAAGAAATTTGAGGAACTTATACCTGACTTAGTAGGCTGGCAAATATTGAATTCTGAAAAAAACTCAATTTTAGGGCTAATGAATATGTTGAACTGCTTGGATAACAAAATGCCATAAATCTCATCAGAAGAGCTATTAATTTCTATTAACTTATATTGATAAAATAGATTCTCTCTCTGTGGCACATTTATATTTTTTGTGGTAGAACTCAGTATGAAAAAGCGTGATTGATAGAAGGTATATTTTTCTAGTGAGGATTTGCTTTTGCTTCTGCCAGTTGCCATGAGGCATTATTAAGCCAGAAGCTTTTGGCACAAATTATACCAGACCACACAAATTAATGTGAATACCAAAACCATGTGTGGGCAGGTTTGTGCTTATGAATTCACCAGATAAATGCATTTTCTCCTTCACATCTGATAAGGTCTGTAAAGCACAACATTCCTTTAATGTTATTATTCTTTTTTTCCCCCAGCAGAGATTATTTTCTCCCTCATCCTGACATTGTAGTCACTTTAAAATCTTGGTTAAAATTTGTAAAGGCTTCAGTTATGACTCTCCATTTAATAGGTTCATACATTCTTTTCCTCTCTCCTACATTGTCATTAATTTCTGAAGTCTAGGATACTTTTATTGGCAAATCCTTCAGAGTACCCAGTTACATTTTCTTACTCTCTGCATTCAGCTCTTTCTTTAACTTTGGTTATTGTGGATTTCCCTTTGTTGAACAAAAAGGCTCAAGATGAGCACCGGTAATCATACCTGGCAAAGGCAATAAGCAGGTATTCTCTCACTATCTGGTTAAGAGGCAAACAGATAGTGAGGATATAGAAGGATGGATCATAAGGCTGATTCACAGGCAGGGGCACTGCTTCCCTTTATGGCAGTGAGCGGAAGTGTTATGTAACTCATACGTAATTCTTAGCTGGGTATAGAATTCTTCGTGACAATTTTTCATCTTGAGCCTTTAAAATTAATATTATATTTGACTCTGTATGATGTCTGTTTTATTTCTTGACAGGATGCATTTATTCCTTTGTAGGTAATGGATTTATTCTGCATGGTAACTCTGATGTATTATTCTTTGCTTTGATTTTTCTGCAATTTCAATATGACATTTCTGGTAATGTTTATTATTTTTATTTATCTTTCTTGAGATATGTGATCTGTAAATCTTTAAATTCTTACTCTATTGTTCTTAAAGCACATATTCATCAACTCTGAAAAAATCACATTTGTTATTTATTCAAGTATTCTTCCTGTTCCATAGTCAAAATAAAAGGCTTGTGGCTACAGATTTTTGAGGTTGACTTTTCGTCACAGAACTTAGCCCAAAGTAAACAAATTCTTTTATTTGCTAAGTGGAAATTTCGTTAAATCTTTTTATTGGGGATATAGCATTAGGCAGATCTTTCTGCATAGTTATAAACACTTAAGTCCTCATACTGTTAAAACAAACTCTGGTGCCTAATCTGCTTTCTGTTCTATTTTAGTTTAAATTCTTCTATATTTCTCATATTTTCCTATAATTCTTCACAAAAAACAATATAATGAAATAACAACAAGAGCTAGTACTTCTATAGAATATATATATAAATATACATACATACACGTATATGGCCAAGCATATTGTTCTAATCATTTTACATATTACCTTCATATACAGAGTCTATATAGTATGTAATAATGTTTTTCCAACTTTATGAATCAGGAAGCTGAGACAGAGATAATTAGTTTACCCACAGTCACACCGCTATTAAGTAACAGGCCTGGGATTCATATTCAGGCATTGTGATTTCAAGTTCTGGGTTTTAATCATTAAAAATACTGCCTCTTAGTTATGGATTTAAAGTAATATTTTTCCAACATTTTAATTTTTTAAGTAAATTTACTAAGTAAAAATTTACTAAGTAAATTTAGAGATCTAATTGACTTTATTTTAAATGATTAATGAATCAGGTAACATACTATCCAGCACGTAGAAAGGTGCTCCAAAAAGTTATAGAAGAGCAAGGTTATTAAAGGCAAACAGGGAAGTTATAAACAAAAAGATTACTTCAAAAAAGGAAGCTAAAAATAAAAGTATCAGGATTCAACTGAAGCACCAGCCTATTCACCCAGAGAATCATACTTTGTGAAAAACAATGGAAAGAAATCTGAGCGTTTGGAACCCATGTCCTGTGAATTCATGGTATGATAAATACATAGAATATTATGTGTTACTTCAGGTTTAACTGACCTGTCTATGGGGAATGGAAGAGTCTCTGTGGCAGATTACCTCATCTTCCTTTGGAGGATGGAAAGAATTACCTCATGGGTGCTGACCAGAAAATTATTGACTGGTTAAGACCACATTCTTGGCAGAGGGTCAGGGTGGAGGAATGTAGCTGCATTTAGATTAAGTATTACCTATCAGTGGTCGTAGTACCAAGTGACTCCACTTTGGGCCTATCATTTCTCTTTACAACAGCTCTTAGGTTATTTCAACTGTCATATTTCCTGAAGAGGAGATTCCAGATCTTGATTTTGCTATTTTACTATTGTGGTGGTAAATTCTATTTGTCAATTTGACTGGGCCAAGAGATGCCCCAGTGAAACATTTTTTCTGGTTATTCTTCCAGGATCTTTCTAGACGAATTTAGCATTTGGACTAGTAGGCTCAGTTAAGTAGATCACCCTCTCCAATGTGGGTAGACATCATCCAGTCTTTTGATATCCTGAATAGAACTTGAATTGATAGAGGAAGGAATAGTTCACAGCTTTTGTTTTTTGCTTGAACTTAGGTTAACTATCATTGGTTTAGTTTTTATACCATTAGAATCCTTGATTATCAGGCCTTCAAATTTAAGACTCAAATTAAACCATTGCCTTTCCTGGGTTTCCAACTCACAGACAGCAGATATTGGGACTTTTCAACCTCCATAATCTATGAGCTGAATGCTTATAATAACTATCTGTAGATAGGTAGATAAATTGAGAGATTGATTCTACTGGTTCTTGTTTCTAGAGAATCTTGACAATACATCATCTCTAATATTTCTGAACTTTAAACTTCAATCCCAATTACCATGGGAAAAAATAAAAATTTATGTTTATAGCAATGGCCTTACATGTTCTTCAACATTTATAAGGGGTTTCCAACTAGAAAAGATTTGAAAAGAAAATCTTGAATTTTCTAAGATGAGAAGAGGTGTTTAGTATTCAATGAAGAATAAAAGGATACAATAAGAGAAATCACTAAGGTAAGAGACTGCTGTAGTTCTTAATGCACAGCCTCCAAAAGGCAGCATATTAGGGAACTTTTCAGTCATATAAGTTCTTGGGTTCATCCTAAACTTACAAATCAGAAACTCTGAAGGTAGAGCCCAGAAATCTGTGTTTTAACAATATCTCGGGTAATTCTGATATAACCTAACATTGGAAAACTACTGCAATCATCTACTTAGGACTTAATTTATTGCAAACACCAATGTTTTTAACAGAATGTGATGTTGTTTTCCATGCGACCAGTGTAAGTTTCCATGCATCATAAAACATTAACCCTAACAGTGAAGTTTACTGCTTCTCTGGCTAAAACAGGGATATTAGATTCTCTTTCAACTTCGTTTCCTCTGTATTATGTTGCAATGTGGTACTTCCATTTACACACCTGAGTTCCTTAAAGAAGGCCTTGCCATTTAACTTAATGGAAAGTAAAGAGCTTGTAAGTTCATCCTTCTATTTTATATAAAAAGACAAGAAATCCATTATTTTTTCTCCTTTGCATTTCTATTTAGTAAATAATAGTTGAATAATGGGGTCTTTTATAACAGATCAAAGATACAATCCTAATTTTTTTTATTTTACTATCATAATTAGTGAAAGTAAGTTATATCTAAACTAATTCTAAAGTTTTATTGTCAAGATTGTTTCTCTAGCATTTACTTCTATGTCCATATGTAAACTGTTTTGATTATGTTCTTGCGGCGAACATTTTTTTTTAATCACCCTGTGCCAGGCTCTGTACTAGATGTGACAAAATACAGCAAAGACCAGAACTTACCTGGCCCCTATCCCTACAAGAGTTTAAAGGTTGGTAGAGAGATAGACAAGAGCACAGATGATTACAATACAGGCTGATAAGTGTTATGATAGGTGAAAATAAGGATGCTGTTAGAACTGTTCTCAATAAAACTGTAGCATAACTGCTGTCTGAGTGATTTATTGCTCTTGATTATAAAATATGCTCACAAGATAGAAACGAACTCCTACTCATCTTTCAGAAGATATCTCAGATTGTCATGTCCTCACATCCTCCAGTGAGTCTTCCCTGACGCCCCATCACCCTGCACCCCACACTTGAGACTTGGATCCTCTGACATGCATCATCGTATTCTGCATATATTTCAATTAAAGTACTTTTCCCACTACATACCAATATCTTATTAAATTGTGTGTCACTGATATGCTCTAAACTCTGGGAGAGCAAGGATTCTATTTTATTTGTCTTTGAAATACCAACATAGTCCTAGAGTAGCACCACTACCTTTTTGTACTCTTTATTGTGTGATTTAGGCTGGGCTTTCTACTATGGATCACTATTAAGTCTTTATCACCGAAAAAAAAAAAATAGTGCTTTTAAAAAACTGGTCTTTTGATTGCTAGAAATAGCATTATAATCCTCTCTCCTCCATGTTGATGACTATATGGAGAATGTATTCTAATATTATCTTAAAGTTAGAATAAGTACCAGTGAAGTCTATGGAGAAAACATTAATTTCTAAGGAAAAAAAATGATACTATTATCTGGTACATCATTTCACACCTTGTTGGTCTCCCCAGTTTTCTTCCATTCTTCCTATGCCTGTCCTCTCAGAGCACGGAAATGATCTAAACTGCATCAATGGTAAGAGGCAAAATAAGGAAGGTATTATGTGTTATTGGAATATGTAAAATGTTACCTATTTGGACTTGTTTCTTAGAGAAAATAACATTCAATCTAAGATGTTCAGTTGACACACAGAAAGGAGAAAGGTGCCATTCTGGTAGATTTTTACCTAACACCCACAATATAAAACTGATTATGCACAGAGAGAATTTTGCATTTCCAAAATAACTACTATCCACCAAACCCTTATTATGAATTAAATACACCTTTATATTTTTATAGTATTGTTTTCTATTCCATATACATATATGTATATGTACATATGTATGTGTGTATGAATTATCTATCATATATCTGTCTGTCTATCTATCATTCTAATATATATGGCTTAGTAGGAAAAAGCCACAGGAGAATATTACTTCTAATGCAAAAATAACCATAAGTGAGATACTTTATAAAATCATAATTTTTGGAGCCACAAGGTTTCAAGACAATTAATTGAACTGAATTACAAAGTGTGGTAAGCCCCTCTGATGAGAGATGAGACGCACAAACTGTTTAATCTTTGGCAAGAATCTGGCAGAATATGAGACGAAGTACAAATCATAAAAGTGGGTAAAGAAAAAAGTAAAATTTTAACAAACTGTTAAAGGCCAACTTTTAAACTACATGAAAGTGCTAGACATTAAAACAATCTGTATCTACTGATCAGCTTTATCTAACAAGTCTACTCTGAGACATAACAAGAAAGAATACACATAAAAAATACAAGCAGAAGATATAAACAGAGAAATGTAGGTGTGCAAGCACTGCCTATACCTGAGGTTGAATAGGAGTTCCTGGAGGAAATCATCCATCCTCATGGCATGAGTATAAGGGGGAAAGTGGCAGAAATGAAACCTGCCTGTAACTCTACACATTTTTCTGGTAGGAAATGGGCAAAAACCTATTTCCCCAGGAAGAAAAAAAGAAGATAAAAAGAAGAAATCTATTACCACTGAGGAAGGAACAGGACACTTGCTCATGTTGAGGACTTCCAAATTGATACAAAGGAGAGTTGGCTTGCTACATGGGGAAAAAGGTAGGAAGACTCTTGCACTCTATACCAGTGAACTGCAGTCTAATTGTCGGATCAGGTTATTTCTCCAGTTTTTACAAATAACATTGCCACACCCATTGGTTTACTTATTATCTTTAGCTATTTACTCGCTATAACCACGCTTGACTCTTTTCTAAGAAGCAAAAGGTTGTCTGCCACTCTTGAGGAAGGAGCAGAGATGCTAAAAAAAATTTCGTTCCTAAAACTCAGGTTTTCAAGAGTCATCTAAGACTGAATCTGTGAAAAGAGAGCTAAGGATTACCTACCTCAATTATGAGCACCAAGTAATAATCAGGACAGTCTACCACTGGGATGAAGACAAAGAAAATGGGGCCCCTCTACAGTAAAGGAATGGGATATGGGTCTGCTAAAAGCTCAGAGTAAAGAAGATATGCTAAGAAAAACCTTTCAGCACACCAGGTCTTAACATTAGCCACACAAAGCAGAAATTTCCTATTGGAGGTGTTTGAAATTTATAGTGCAGTAAAACTAAATGTTCTAAAAAGAAAATAGAAACCCAGCTGAACTCTTATCTAGATAGATTTCACCTGCCTAGATGGACTCAATCTCATATGTCATTGACCAGAGAACAAAGAGACTTGTCCATCTGGGTACATAAGTATCATTTACTTCAATTACTATTGTTCTTTTTCATACATTGCCTATATTCAAGCAAAACTTAAGAGATAATAAAAAAAAAGTAAGAAAATTACTCTATTTCAGAAGGTAAAATAGTTAATAGGATAAGACCCAATGATGACTTATATGTCAGCAGTTTAAAATAATTATGACTAATGAGTTAAAGAATATAGAGGTATGATACATCCATGAACAGTAGTGTACTTCAGCACAGGGGTGGGAGCAATTTCTTTTAAAAAGCCAAAAAGAAATGACAGAAATAAAAATCAAAAGAACTCTGTAGGTAGGATTATCAGCAGACTGGATAATGTAGAGGAAAGAAATTAGAAGCACTAAAGATATGTCAATAAAAATTTTTCAAACAAAAGCACAAAGATAAAGAGATTGGCAACACAAAGTATCCAAGAATTATAGGAAAATTAATTATGCTTTTAAACTAACTTTTTTTTAATTCTAAATAATTAGGTATAAATTTAACATAAGATGTATATGAGTTGCATACTGACAACTATAAATATAGGTGAAATTAATGAACTAAAAATGTAAGCATTTATTAAGTTCATAGATATCAAACACTACCTCTAATATACCAAAATTCTCTCCAAATTATTTATATACTTAATGCTTGTCATATAAATTTTCTGGTACTTTTTTGGGTAGAAATTAACAGGTGATTTCTAAAACATGGTAGAAATTCAAAGGATTTAGAATAGCCAAAACAATTTTGAACAAGAGGAACAAAGTTGGAATACTTAACCTATCTAATTTCTACATTGACTATAAATCTATACTAGCTAATAAAATGTGATATTTGTGTAAAGACAGACAAATAGATCAGTGGGACAGAATAGATTTTCCTCTCTCAACACAAACACATTTTCAATAAATGGTGCTAAACAACTGACTATCCAAATGAAAAAATAAATATACTTATTTATATATTTATAAATCCATGAATCAGAGGTCAAATGTTATTGACAATTTTTTCATATAATACAGTTATTGACCATTTGTTTATCTTCTTTGGTAAAGTTTTAAAATATTTTGCCCTTTTAAAAAATTAGGTTATAGGCGCAGCGGGTTAAAGCACAGCACTAAGAATCTAAAGCCACTTCTGCATGAGTTCAATCCTCGCCTGCCCAGGAGGTGACACATGGAGCGGTCTGACCTCTCCTGACCCTCCCACTGCTCCCCTCAGCAGTGTACTTCATCAGTCTGCCTGTTCTGCTCCCCACTCTGCCTCAACACCATACCTTTAAAATAGGATGTAAGCTTGGCCATCTTAATTCAATGCTTATTGTTTGTTCAAAGATTTATATGATTATAGTGAATTCACTCACCGCCCCTGCATTTCTGGTCTGTATCCCAGTTACGTATGCAAAAATAAAATTTAAAAAAAAATTAGGTTATATGCCTTGTTTTATAGTTGTAAGAGTTATCGGTATTTTCTTTATTTAAATCTTTGAACACATAAGTGTTTTGAAAATATTTTCTACCAATCTATGGTACATGCCCCTCACTTTCTTATTAATATCACTTGCAGAGCAGAAGTTTTAGATTTTCATGGAGTACTTTTGTTTTTTAAAGAAAGTGTTGTATTTGAGAAATAACTCCCTAACAATGTCTATATATTTTCTTCTAATAGTTTTAGACTTTACTTTTGTTCAGATACCTATATATGAAATCTCCCTGTAGCTGGATTTTATCAAATGTGGCCAACAGGGAATGAATGTTTCCAATTACCTTTCATGATTTCACATTGGAAAATATATAGCTTTATTTCCCCCCATAGTTTAGATTCATGGGGGTTGGGGGGGGTCATAAACTCCACCACTCAATGGAAGAAATTCAACACCATACCTTTAAAATAGGATGTAAGCTGGGCCATCTTAATTCAATGCTTATTGTTTGTTCAGAGATTTATATGATTATAAATAAAGTTTGAGAAAGAAATTAATGATCCTACCTCTTTTCCTGTACTCATATTTTGAGATTATTTGTTCTTCAAATGATAACCACCTTTTGCTGTCTTTACTGCAGAAGGTAAACAAGATGACTTATTCTAGGAATAACAGGAAACTTCCTTTACCCAGTCACCTTAGTGTTAGCTAAATAGTCTCTTAGTAACAGAGATGAAAATGGTGACTTACTGGTACAACAGAATTTTTTCATAAAGGCAAATCTATGACAATAGAGTATGTCTCATTTGTCAGCAACAGTTGTCAATCCTAAACTCCCCAACAGAGCAACATAATATAGTGATGAGGCAAGTGTATTTCAAGAGGCCACCTGTTAGCAAGATGATTATATGTACATCTATAATTGAGGAAGCATTGATTTTCTCATTTCAATAGACACCTACCCTAAATTAGCCTTTCTTTTCCAACTTACTTCTGCAAGCACTGTTAATGTGGACTTATTGGATGTCTTATGAATTGCCAGATTCTTATTTGTTTCTGACAAAGGAACTCGCATTACCAAGAAAAAAAAAGTAAGGGATTGTGCTAATGCCTACAGAATTTCATCTTAGAAAGATTCCATTATCAGAAGAAGTAAGTGTGTTATAGAACACTATTAGTCTATCTTCAGTTATAATTCCAATTGGGAGAAAAAAGTGTTGTATGCTTGGGTTATGATTTCTACATCCAAGATTATAGTCCCTTTGTGAACTCTGGGTTAATTAGCTGAAAAGGAGATTATAATCTCGACTGTGATGACTGATTTTGATTATCAAGGAAAAATAAAAATGTTTTATATAATGGAGTCAAGAGAGGGTATGAATTAGGAGTTTCCTTGGGATGCCTCTTTATTTAAGGGTAAAGATGTCTACAGTCTTACACATGCAGTTTTGTACCATTAGGTAAATAACTTTAAACATTAAAAGGTAAAGATAGGAAACAGTAGGATAGGAGAAACTTTATAAAACACAAAATATGATATACTGACAAATTGCATCAGTGAGGGCAATAGCATTTTTGGGGGGAAGAAAAGAGGAAAGAGTATATATTGGATAGTTAAAGTTGTAGAACTAGTGGACACTTATAATTTGTTTGGTCACTGAACAACTAAACTTGCTCCCTCTTTTGTGGTAAATTTCCCATTGTGGGACCTCAATGGATATTAGGACCACAAATCCATTTTCAAAAAAATCCCCTTTTCCCAGTCCCAGCAATGAGCAGTGGGTACATGAAATTTGGGTTTAACGGTCAGATTTGGGGGTTTGAGTGTGAAGTGAATCATTGAAATGGATAATGGATATTCCCAGCATTTTGTGATTCTTGAATGGTGTCTAACAGGATCTTTACCTACAGTAGGTGAGCTGAAGTATCCTAACCAAACTTGGATATGACCTTGTGGTTCCTACTGCCTATTTGCTCTTGGTTCCTGTCTGTGTTTCAGCCTGGTTTTTCAGTCTTCCTGTTGATTCTATGAGCTATTTGATAGTCTGCCAATAAATTCCTTTCCTGCTAAAATTAGCTAGTCAGTTTCTATTGCTTGTGACCCAAGAACTATATCTTTAGGTTGCTTTGTTCAAAGTGCTTTGTACTAATTTACTGAGTAAGTGGTTGTTGAATGACTAAATCACTAGCATTTTTTACATCTAGCCCAACCAAGTATATGCTCCATTGTATCATGTCTTTAATTTTATTTAATATAAGATAGATATATTTGTGAAATATTAATGAACATTTTCTAGAATGTATATGTTCTCATAAGACAAATGATATCAATGAAACATTTACAGTATAGCAGAGAGGTAAGGGGAGTCTGGCACAACAGTGTGAGGGTTAGGGAAGCAAACACAGGACTTAAATCCCTAAACCTATCCTAAGCCAAATCCCTCCTCCTAAGGGAAGGTCAGCCAGTGATTCAGCCTGGTATTTGTTCAGTGAGCCTTATCCACTGTGAAACCCGAGGTGGCAAGCCTCCCAAAAGCTTTACTCAGCCCTAAAAGCTTATGTTCAAGCCTCAGGATGTGAGGATGTGCTGAGAAGGCTAAAGGGGACTGTTGGCACCAGGATTTGAAGTTTGAACAATTTTGTATTCTAGGAATATGGGTGTATTATGAAAAGTTTTTTTTCTTTTCTCCTCTCTTCCACAGCACAAGTTATGATCTACTTTTAAATTTTGATATTTTTGTTTTCAGTTTTATAGCTTACCATTTTATAATTTATTTATAGGTTTTTATATCTGACATTGTAAGTTTACATTCTTCTTTCCCCATACTTTTTAATAGAATATTATTAATATACTGATTGTAGTTGTAGATTTATAAATATACATGTAAATTTAGATGTCAAAAACTTTTTCAAAGCGGATCTAAAGTGTTGAATTCTTTTCTCCAAATTGACTGGTTATAAATGAAAATATTATTATTGTGCAAAGCTTGCCACAAGTCAAAAGGATAATGATCTTAAATGTAATTTACATTTAAGTCACATATCATCTACCTTTGATTCATTTGTAGCTCTCTTCATTGGCTCATATCATTTGGTACTTACAATAGCAGACTAAAAGTGTGTCTAAAAGCATCTAAGAAATGTTCCATTTTGCATAACATTTAAATTTTACTTTCATGTGGTTCTTAGGTATTTTGTTTTAGAATAACATTATTCAGTTCTATAATTTCTATGATTGTTTTGTTATTAAAGCATTCTTGCCTAATTTACATATCAAGAGATTCTATATCTTGTTGTAATGTAAATAACCCCTACCTATACAGTAAACCAGTAGTCACTCTTTAGTAAATAGCTCTATCAGTGACTTTCAAAGATATTATCAATATCATTACTTAGGAAAAAAATACATATATCTTAGGAAAACTTTGGTTAACATTGCCTTTAACATTCCCACAACTAGATCTACTCAGCCTCATAATATGTTCCTGCTTAAATGTTTTTCTGCTTATCTATCTGGGGTTTTTACTGACTAAAGACGAAACACCATTAAAGCAGGGACAGCACCTGTCTTGTTCACTGTTATTTCTAGCACCAGCACAGTGCTGCCATATACTAGGTGCTTGAAAAGTCTGTGAAAAGAATGGATAACTCTTGTGAGGCTTTGTTACTATTTTTCACTACTACAATTTTCTACTAGAGAGAGCTAGATGTAAACTTACTTTAATGATTATTTTTATGTGTTACATGATAGGGATAAGAGATGCCCAGTAGCTGATAAAACATTCTTTCTGGGTATGTGAATGAGGTGTTCTCAGGAGAGATTAGTATCGATATCTATAGACTGACTAAAGATCACCCACATTGGTGAGAGTGAACTTTTTAGTCATCTATGTATTCAAATCCATAGACACTGGCTCTGATTAGTATCATCCAATACCTTGAGACCCAAATAGAATAAAAGGCAAATGTATCTCTCTACTCAAACTGGAACATCTATCTTCTCCTTGGCTATTAGGACTTTGCTTTAAACATTCCTGCACCTGCCTCACACTGTTCCTGAGCCTTGTGAGCTGAACTGAGTCTTAACACCAACGGCTTTCTTGCTGCTTAGATTGCAGATCTGGACTGGAACTTTACCACTGCTTTCCTGGACGGTAGCTTGCAGCCTGCATAATCATAATCATAAACAATGCTTCATAATAAATCTCGCTTTACATCTCAACGTACCCTATTGGTGATTCTTCTATATAAAACCTTGATATAGCCCATTATTGGAAACTCTTTCAGCTCCCCACTGTACTTTAAGGAAAGCCTGGCTTTTTTTCTCATAGCTCAGAAGAATTACTAACAATCTCCAAACATGATTTTAACCTACCATTTTTCTAGCTCATTTTATTTTGCCATCATAGAAAATTCCCCTTAGTTTGAGCTCTCTGCCAACTCATCTGTACCATTTCCCACCTTTCTCACTACCTTATTATTCTTAGTTGTCTACATTTATCTATGTTTTTAGCATCAGATTTTTTCTCTAGTCAGCACCTTTAGTAATACTGAGTTCTTCATGAATGACGCATTTATTACTATCCTCTCATAGTTCTGTTTTTTTTTTTTTTCAATCCTGTGATTTCATTTCATGCTACTTTAGCAAACCTTCTTAGATTAACCTCTTAGGCCTAGTACTTAACTGATACATCTATAATCTCACATGCCAATCTCCTCCTTTCCACATATACCCCCCTGATCTGCCAATCCGCTTATTTTTATTTTCTTGACACCAGGATGATCTTAAGTGCCTTGATTCTGTTCCTTTTCTTAATCCTGTTGGCATACTGTTAGCATCACTTCCTTACCATCCAGTCCATACCCCAATGGATGTCACTTCTCTCTCTCTCTTGCTTGCTACCTCAATTTACACTACCTTTTAATTCTCTCCAGCATTCCAAGCCTGCAATTCTGAACTCACCTGCTCATCTGTCTGTACTTCTTCACCCAAGCAGAATGAGTGGTGCTGAAAAAAAAAATCACACAAAATATAGCAATGAGCAACTACACAAAAACAGGAATTTCATCTTAGCTATACCCTGAAATCTTTCATACACTTACTTAGCTTCTCTTATTTTCATTAAAACTACTATACACTTTTACTTCTTTTTAAGTGCCCTCCTTTTTTAGAAAGTGTCTTTGCTAACTTCCTATTTTAGAGAAGTAGAAACTACCAGAAATGAAGTTTTCTCAAAGGCTTTTTGGCAGCATTTCTCCCCTCCCACCCCAAATATTAAGGCATCTGTTCCACTCCTATAAGAGCATCTATGTCCATTGAACCCCTTCCAGTTAATGCAAAATAGTGCTTGGGATCCAACCCTTTTTTCTGTTCTAGGGCTGTGTTGCCTCAATTCTCTATTTCTTTTCAATTCTTATGCTTGGCTTATTGTTTGGATCAAGTCACACCTACTTAAAAAGTAAAATATTGAAGCACCCTTCTTTGGTTCTCATGTTTGTTTTTTAATTTTTTTATTTTTGTTCAGCACTATCTTCTTTGCTACATAAAAAATCCCTTGAGATTTCTACTTTCTTGGCCTACCCCCTACCCTCACTTTGTTGCTGTGTCAACTTATGTCTTTTGAAGACTCCATACATTTTGTAACCCATCAGAAACTAGCTTAGACCACCAAAATATCAAAACTGCATTTGCTAAGTTATAAATGTCTTTATTTCCAAATCCAATGGTTACTTTTCACTATTTCCAGTATTTCTTTCTTGATTTATTTTTGATACTTTTAATCACTCTAGAACTCTATTTTTTTTTTTTTTACAGTATTCTTTCCCATAAATTCCCTTAGAATATTCTCTAAGATTCTGCTCGCAGATCTTTTCTCCTTGGAATAGTGTCTTTTGTGGCCAGAACTGTTACTACTACTTGTTGTCAATGATACACAAATGTAGTGGAATGACTTTTCCTCAAGCAGTTAGGGTCTACATCAGTGGGAAAAGGCAGAGATAGAGCTAAAATAGCCTTTGAAAAACATGATTTAATATATGTGTGTGTATGTGTATAACATGTATATATATTTCAATCAAGAAATCCTAGATGGCCACATTTCCTTGACTATTTGAACGGAGATTGTTTCTTTAAATGCCAATGATGTTGCTGGCTTGCATTTAGGGACCATGTTATAAGAAACAAAGTTTTTGGTTTTTGCCAAGCATATATAGACAAGTTACTGTAAATTAAGTATGGGAGATAACTTCATTGTACATATTTTCAGCCTGACCACTTCCATGAATTGTGGACTTGCACACCAAACTGTATACTGGATAATTACCTTTTTGATTTGCTAATACAAATGGTTTTAATTAGACTTCTGGGAAGAAAATGAGATAATTTATACTTTACTTAGCAAACATATTTACTGGAAGGATACAGTGAAGTTACAAGGGCACAGCTCACCCATTTAGTATTTCATATTATACAGGCTGATACTCTTACTCCAGGCCAATGTCCATTAGCTATACATAGCTACATACCTATCTGCTTGGCAAGAGTCACAGACAATTTCAGATTGTTATAATCTATAATCAAAGCACCAGATAGCCAATAACCTCATGCTGAACACCCTTATTGAGATTAGTGAAATTTACAAACATTTAGCAAGGCACTGCAATTCTTTACTAGTCCTTTCAAATGATGCACTTCACTCATTAGTTGTTATATCACCATAAAGCCCATCTTCATGAGGCCATCATGGCCAGTCAGCCAAGTGAAATTCCACTGACCAGAGTGAACATCGATTACAAGTAGGGTTTATGTTTTGTGTATTATGAGCCAATATCAAAGACAAGCCTATGTGGCAGGAACCTTTGCTTCCTCTTTATCATTTACACCCAAGAGCATAAATAAATAAAAGCATCATACTCTAAATCAGTTAAACATTACATCAAAAATGTAACAACAATACTCCACTGTGACCTATTTTACTCCATATTCAGCATTCTAACTACATGGAATTACAATGGGACTAAACAGCTTTCTGGGTGTCCTTTTTCTTCCCTGTTGTTACTAATGTTCTGTAATATGCCTTTCACTGTGCTTTGAGTATCTCTAAGATAAGTACATTCTTCTACTGATGTTTCTTCATATTTTTATTATCAGCAGAGACTTTCTGCATGGCCAACTCTGGGATGTAGAAGGCAGCAAACTGACCTGTCACCCTTTGCTGGCCATCACATTTTGATTTTTCTCTCTTTGAAGTTGACCTTTTGCTCTTCATTGTTATTCCCTTTACAGAACATCAAGATACAATTTGTATCTAGATAATAATCCTTCCTTGACATCAGATAAATTCTCAGTAATGTTAAGATTGTAAATAAATTACCCTCATAGAAAAATCACAAACTTTAATTTTTTTATTGGAGGTAACATTATTCTTCTTTATTATAAAAAGAAACGTCATTATTTTTCTTAACTAATGCCAAAAAAGTATGAAGAAAAGAAGTCACTATAATACCTTCCACAGGGATAGCCATTAATTTTAGGTTTTAAGCTTTTATCACATTACTATAGGATCATAAATGCCTAAACACATTGTTTTGTACCTGGTCACCTTTTCATGTTAGAAAACAGATTACATAATTGTATTAATGACATGACTATGTGTCAATCCTCTAAACTTGAAAAGTATATATATATATATTTTTTGTTCTTCACAGGTTTGCAAAGGTGGAAATATTACTAATTCTATTTTATAGATATATAGATTCTGAGGTTCATAATTAGTGCTTGCCCTAAATTTACATACCAAGTAATTGTCAGAAATAAAACTTATCTATGACTTCTTGACTCCAAATTGTTACCTCTCCAAAAGTGTTTCTCCTGTCTCTCTAATGAGATAATGCAGATGAAGGGGACAGCCAAATGCATGTTATTGTTATTATTCATTGTCTTAAAGTCTAAAGGGAGTCATTGCCTCAGGAGCTACTCCTCATTTGGTCTGAATCTAGGGCAGCTTCCTGAATTAAATCTGCACAAAGGCTTCTGAGGCTGCAGTCTGAACTTGTCTTAATGCAAAATATTATCTTAACACACCAATATCAATATTCAGTTGAATCCTATAGTCAGAATTCAACATTAAAGAAAACATATCATTATTGAATAAAGACATTCAAGAACTCCAGACCCTGGACATTAACAGCTTGTCTTGCTGCTTTTTTTTTTTTTTTTTTTGCTAGATCATGAGCAAAATGCCTAATAGGGAAGGGCATCTTGCTAAATAGTTCCAAGATTTCTAACTTGGAGCCTAGAAGGCATGGGTGTTTGATCCAAAAATCTTGAACAATGTATGAGATTCTGTAATTAATTCTCTATTCTCTACCCACTTTTTTCCACACCAAAGGATTCTGAATATAGGGTGCCATAAATATCCTGGTGGACTCTTTCACATAGTCCAAAATTCTTATGGATTCTTTCATCACAGATAATTTGTTACTGATCCATTTCTTCATTTTCTTCTTGAATCGTATCCCATCTTTCACTATTCTCCATTCAAAGATTCTTTGGTCAAGAATCTTGGTTTGCCCATCTACAGTCCTCTTGCACCTCTCATAACCCTGGTCTGCCTTTCCTTTCAGAGATCATGGGTACTTCAGTGAGGCTTGGGACTGAACATCCACAGTGAGAATTAATTCCTGTGGGATTCTTGTGTGGAAACTGCCAGGACTCTATTAAAATTTAAGGGAAAAAAACCCAAAATATTTATATAGATTACAAAAATGAACATGTTAAGGAGTTCATTTTACTTACAAGCTATAAGAGAAACAGGCAAAAACTGAGACAGAATTGATTTTTCCAAGGATAGGCTAGGGAGTTAAAGACATTGCTAGAGAAGACAAAATTTACATATATATTAATTACCTATAACTTACAAAACTGCAAAATAGCTTCAAAGACAAGGAACAAGACAAGGAACTGATAACCGAGAGGATAAGCTGTAGACATGCATAGCTTTTTCCATATTATTCCCTACTTCCAGCAAAAGAACACAAGACTCTCCCAATGAATCCCAGTGAAAAAAACAAACATCCTGGGTAATATCAAATCATTGCCAGAGTGATCCTTTTAGAACATTGAGTTCCCCTGACAAATTTAAAACATAAGTTATAGTTCCCAAATGTCATCAAATAATTGAACAATACAAATGTCTAGCCAAAAATATTAGTAAATCTGAAAATTCACAAAATATTTCAATCTTTATTCAAACAATTCAAATTGTATTATTTTCCTTATAACTTTCATAGTAAAAACTAGACTCTCAAGAATTAGATCTTTAATATATGTATATAATCCCACAGCTATGTAGCCACTACTATACATTGTTAGCTATAACACCTATCTGTAGCTGTGATTCTACAATTAAATTTATCCCATGCTGTCAAGATTTTTACAACTAATTTTTAGAAGTCATCACAAAAATAAAAAAATTCTAAAACATTTTCTAAGTAAACAGATGATTACAGATATATAGTCATTAAAAATGACGGCCCTCCCTGGTGGCACAGCGGGTTAAACCACAGCATTAAGATGCTAAAGCCACTTCAACATGAGTTTGAACCCTGCCCGCCACGGCAGTGATCCACACGGGGAGGCAGACCTCTCCTGACCCACCAGCTGCTCCCCTCAGTAGTGTACTTCGTCGATCTGCCTGTTCTGCTCCCCACTCTGTCTCCGGTGAATCCTCCCGCTGCTCCTGTACCTCTGGCCTGTACCCCAGTACTCTATGCATAAATAAGTAAACCTTTAAAAAAAAAAGAAAAAAAGACAATCCAGGGCCTTTCCTGGTAGTGCAACTGGTTAAAGCACAGCACTACAAAGGGAGGCGCAGTTGCTTCTGCATGAGTTCGATTCCCAACCAGGGAAGTGACCCATATGGCACAGTAGACCTCTCCTGTCTCCCCCACTGCTCTCCTCACCAGTGTAGTATCTCAATCTGCCTGTTCTGCTCCCCATTCTGTCTCTGGTAAATCTTCTCTGGCCTGTACCCCACTTCTGTATGCATAAATAAATAAATCTTTTTAAATGACAATTTTAAAATGACAATCCTCCATTACTATTTCCACACAAATATTTTAATGCTCAGTGTCTTTCCGTAGTCTCTAATTCTGCACACTGTAAACACATATGCCTACCACTAAAAGTCAAATTTAAAAATTCTTAATTCCATAAAAATAATAAGTTCAGCAACAGAAATTTCTCTAAATTATAATCATTATATAAGATAAACTCTGAGCTAATTATAGTGGTAAAATATAATTTGAACATCCATATTAATAACAAAGCATATATTTATGCCAAGGTATTTACCCAAGAGAAATGACACAATATATTACCATAAAAATATGTGCACATGATTATTTAAACCAGTTTTATTTATAATAGTTAAAAATTGAAAACAACCTAAGTTTCCATCACAGGTAAATGGGTAAATAAGTGATGGTATATTCATGCAGTGGAATACTACTTAGCAATAAAAAGGAACTAACTTCTGATCATTTAAGGAATCTCTAAAAATTACTCTGAGTAAAATAAACCAGGCACATGTTTTTGATATGATAAAATTTCCTAGAATTGGAAAACCTAATAATCTATACTAATCTAGAGTAAACAAGTGGCTCCAAAGTGTCTGAGTACAGAGAATATGATGAATGGCAAAGGAGTATGAAGTAACTTTTTGGAAAAATGGAAATTTTTTTATTTTGCTTGTGGTTATGGTTACACAAGTATATACATTTTTCAATACTGTCAAAAATGACAATTTGAAAAACAAGGGAATAAATAATTGTACCTCAATAGGGTTGATTATAAAAATTCAAAAAACCAAAAAATGTGTATTGCAGGTGTAGTAAAGGTAGCAATAAGTGGTTTGATGGATGCATTTTCCTATATACCTTGGGAGCAAAAAGAATATGAACAAGCAATATGAACTGACAAGATTTAGAATACTTTTACCACATAACTTTAAACTTGTGTCACATAACTAGACACTTATGTTACATATGCTCTAAAGAATATTGTGAATTAATATAAAATAAGTCGTGTTATTATCTGTATAAGACAGTTATAATGCATTGTATCTTTGGTAATAAAAGTGTTCATTGGATAAAGGAAACATTGAATGTAATGTGTTTATCTAGCACTACATTAGACATTGGATTATTTTTTTTCCATTTTACACAATCTCAAAAAAAAAAAGAAAGAAAAATTAACTGAAGCCTAACTTCTATGACACACTCTCAGAAACGTGGACTTTTATGATGTACTGGACAGACAGATGTCTGTGAGGTTGAGAAAAGACCAGTCAGATAAGTCAGAGAATGAAGGGATTTTGGTTTTATGGAAGCTAAAAGAACATTTTTTCGAGGTGATGCACATGTCTAAATGAGACAGAGAAATACCAATAAATAAGGAATGAACTGAATGATTAACTGATAATTACCAGTACTCTGTTCTCATATGCACAAAATGGCTATCTCCTGTGGTTATCATGAAATTATGCACCAAGTTCTGGTTTATGGTCAATTAAATAAATTTTAGTTTCCTTCCTTTCTTTCCTTTTATTCAACAAATACTTATTGGTATTAAGGAACACAGCTGGGGTTGCAATGGTGACTAACCTGCCCTAAAGCATTTTGTAGAGTACTAGGATCAGTACATAATAGGGTCATGGCCATTCTTCCTCATGAGTGACTTTGGCAGTGAATTATGAAACTTACAAATATCTAAAGTGCAAAAACTAACTTATAAAAATTGGTATTAAATGTACTCTAAATGTTTCTAAATTTGAATACAATTAAGTTTAATGTGATTGCATTGAATACAATGCAAAACAACTTTAATTGGCACCTATCCAATTAACTTATATCCAGAGTTGCTCAAACATGTTAGTGGAATTCCTCTTTACTGGCAGGTTTTTAATTAAAATTTAGTTTGAAACTGTTTTACATGCACTAAAACCTATCTTTTTATAGGTTTTGACAAACAAAAGTGATATAATCCCCACCACAATTTAGGTATCAAATAGTTCCATTTATCAAGCCCGAATTTCTTCAAGCCCCTTTTGCCAACCCTTTCCCCTAGTCACCACTAAGCACTATTCTGCCCCTTCTTAAATTCTTTGTTTTGCAAGAATTATAGACTCAGAAGTTGCAAAAAATATCAATAGTACATTACCTAGCTTTCCCCAAAGAAAACTCACAAAATCAAAACTCTCCTGTCCATTTGGAGGCAGGTTTTCCTTTCCACTCTTTGCCTGTGTTTTCGCCTTTTCACACAAATTTAATTCTGTTGTGTTAAAATGAGCAGATACGATTTCTCCCTCAGATGTCTGTAGTTGCATTTGCAGTGTTCAATCGCCCCTGTTACCTGTACATCTTTCTGCAGTCTTTATCCCATCGTTTCCCCCCAGATTAGTTCTACTGTCATTTTTTTTCTTTCTGATACGTGTCCCAGATCGAACTATTCCCAAATCTCGATTTCCTAACTTTTCCTTCGGTCCTTAAGTTTTAAAGTGGGTAGTCCTGGCTTACTTCTAGGTGTGTGTGTGTGACTAAGGTTCTCCATCTTTTCAGAGAGAGGCTAGTGGCGTTAGCTAGTTGATACCTGTTCGTGCTCGACTCTTTTACCACAGATGACCTTTTATTTTCCACACTTGGGTCTTTGTTGGAGAGTAAGAAGGTACCTCAGAAGCCTGCAAACCCTTATTCGGGTGTCAGCTTGCTTCCCGCGCCCCATTCAAGGGGCCGCCTACGAGTGAGGCTCACATAGCAAAGCCGCCTTAGGGTTGCTGGGGCCAGTGAGGTGAGGAGCCAGGTCTCGGCGGGGTTCCCGCGTGTCTCAGGGAAGTGACGCCCCGCCTCTTCATCCTGGGTGCGCGCGGCCCATGACGTAAGCCGACGGCGCGCGCCCGGCGCCGGGGAGCGCAGGCCAGTGCGCATGCTCCTATTAGATGGCTGGCGGCGGGGCGGCTGAGGGCGGGGCCGTCGCCCCTCCAACTGGAGGCTCCCAGAGAGTCCGCACCACCTCCGCGGCGCCGCCTCCCTCAGCCTCGGACCGCCGAGGTCGCGGGGACTCATCTCATTCCACTCTGGGGCCACTGGCGGGCGGTAGCTCGCGAAACGTTGGGTACCTTTCCCTGCTCCCTCCCCCACCCCGTCGCTCCGCCCCCAGAGGGCTGGGCGGCGGGGTCAGGGGCTGAGCGGAGTGGGGTGAGTATTCCCACAGCTTTTGCTGGTCGCCTCCTCCCCCTCTGCTTCCCGCACGGTCTTCACCCCACTCCTGGGATTGGGAGGAAGGGCGGTGAGGGGAGGCGGGAAAGAGCCCAGTCCTGAACAAAAGGCTGGGAAGCGGAGCTCCTGCCAGTGAAAATCAGGGCCGTGTCCTGGCAGTCACGCTGGAGCGGCTGCTCTGGGACGGGCGGGAAGGGGGCCTGGGCAGTGTCTTCTCCCTGTGACCGGCCCTTCTGGGCCACTGCTGAGCCCTCCACGTGGAATATATCTGCCACGTGTTTAAGGCCTGCACACGGATAGCAAGTCTTTGTCCGTGTCACTTTGAAACAAAGGATATTAAATGACTTGTGACCAAGTCCCACTTAGAAAGGGTTCACATTTATTATCAGAAGTAGCTTAATGTTTATAGCCAACACCTTTTTTTTCTGTGAGAAAACCTGTTAGCACATAGCATCTGAATCCTGAATGGGAGGTGGGTGGCGTGCAGGAATAGTTAACAACTTTGTAGAAACACTGTTTATGAAGGTAAAAGTTAACATCTCTCAAAAATGGCAAAAGGTATAGCTACATGCAATTAATAACACAAAATCTTAGCTAACAGACCCACTTGAGGATAAATTAAGGAATTATATACTTTTGCTTGACACAGTATTGATTGAGGCCCAGAGGGTTTTTTTTTGCCTTATTTCGAGGATTTTTATGATTTTTACTATTTAGCTTGTTCAATTATGAGTTCAGGAAATCTTTGCCACAGGCTGACTTTATTTGTATGAATATGTTTATAACATCTAAAATATTAGTTTGTGGCCTCTCCTCTTTAGTGGCAAAAGCCTAAATTTATACTTTTCAGGACTTGAAAACATAGGCCTTGTGTAGAATTCAACTAGTTAGAGGCCCCAAGTGAAATCTTTTATGTTTTTGATGAGTCAAATATGAATAAAAGGAAACATTTGTGAGATGAAATCCTCCACCCAAAAATGTGTTGAATATTGAGGAATTCAAGTTAAGGTCTTGGCCAATTACATGTTTAAATATTGTTCTTATTAATACTTAAATCGAAGAAACTAGTTGAAATAGTTTTCACGAGTTCTAAACTGGGCTAATTTGGAGGTAAAATGTATAAGATTCTTTGAATAGAAATGTTTCAGGGTTATTTCCTCTCCACATTCCCCTTTTTATTTAGGGCATATTTAGCTGAGATTTTGCTACATGATGGAACAGATTGGGCATAATGTTTGTTTCCATATTTTTGAAAAGTTAAGTAGGGCAGTCTACTTAATAAGTAAATGTTTAAGACTGATTTGATTGATAATATCTTTGAATAATATCTTTGAGGAGATAATGTTTGAGACCTGAGAGGCTGTGTTTGAATCATGAACATGATCAGAACCCTAACAATAAGGCTATATTCCGTATAGATTACTTAGCAGTTCTCTGCTGAAAACAGGTGTATTCACTGGTTAAGCAGGCTGGGTATAAAACATTTGGAAAGTGGTGGAATGAAGCAAAAACCCTACATAGAAGCATCTGGATTAGGGAGGGATTGCCTGTGTGAACCAGAGGTGTCTCTAATGTATCCTACGCATTGAAGTGCTTCATCTGATAGTTTTTCAGGACCTAGAAACAGTACTTATTAGTATATAAATATAGCATTGAAGTTAGCTTTCTATCATTTTATAGACAAGTAATAGTTTTAGGAGAAAACTTTCATTGTCTCTTCTGAGTTCAAGAATTACAATATTTCAGCCTATTGTTGTGCCACCATTGTTATTCTTTAGAATTACAAGGCTATTAATGTAAACTGTGTGCTCTTATTTTTCCCACTCCCCAAATTTTCCTGTATTTTTCAGAATATATGCTCTGGTGGACTCTTTACCTGTCTGCTTTGTTTCATTTCAACATGTTTCTAGGTTTACTGTTTTCATCTCTCATCCTGATCCTTTTGTATTTCTGTCTTTCAAATCCTTTTATAACTTAATGGTTATCTGAAATCCAGGTCTCTTAGAGCATAGACTGGTTCTGAACTGCCTTAGTTCAAACTGATAACACAGAACAACTGTTATCTTTGACAAATTACTTAACTTCTGTGTTCCATTTTTCTAATTTGTAAAGTTGAGAAAATTATCATTACTTCATAGAATTGCTGTCAGGATTCTATAATTTGTAGATTTGTTAATGCATAGTAAGAGCTCAATAAATGCTCTTAAAGTTATTTTAATCCATTTTAGTTCTTTAAACTGTGGTTGCATAATTCATCACTAACATTCTTTTATCTCTAATTTTTCCATAGGAATCTTAGAAATTTTATTATAATCTCTTGAGAGCAAAACCCATGTATTATACGTTAAGAAAGGTTTTCTGGGCCCTCCCAGTGGCGCAGCGGGTTAAAGCACAGCACTGAGAATCTAAAGCCGCTTCTGCATGAGTTCGATTCCCACCTGCCCCGGAGGTAACCACATGGTGTGGCAGACCTCTCCCGACCCACCCGCTGCTCCCCTCAGCAGTGTACTTCATCGATCTGCCTGTTCTGTTCCCCACTCTGTCTCTGGTGAGGCCTCTCGCCGCCCCTGAGCCTCTGGCCTGTACCCCAGTTCTGTATGCACAAATAAATAAATCTAAAAAAAAAAAAAAAAAGAAAGGTTTTCTACACTGAGCAGAGAAATCCTATACTGCCAAAATATTAACACGGATGCAAAACAGTCATACTTCAAAAACCAACAATAAAGGTCTCTTAAAGTTCTCCTACAATGACTTTAGGGACTTAATGTGTTTCCCCCCGATCTTACTGTTTGGTTTTCTATTTTGCTTTTGTTGATGTATAAAATTTATAACCTATTTTGTTTTAAAAGTATGATAGCTTATAGAAAATATATGTGATACAATAATATATAAAGCTAACAAGAGGTCAGTCATGGAAATATGAAACTTGAATGGAAAGATGAAGGTAAGGTAGCTCACTTCCACACTCTCCCACTGAGAATAACTTCTCCAGAAGTTGGGAACCATTGGGCCTTATCTACCCAAAGCTTAAAGCTTACCTAGCTACCCATGGCTGTTTTTTGTTTGTTTGTTTGTTTGTTTTAATTTAGCACACTTTTCAGGTATTTTCTTTCCAGGAGCTCTTCCATATTTTTGGTGTGCTTTTCGACTTGGTATCTTAAGTTTCAAAATTCATTTTTTTGAGAATGGATATCAAGTCTTCCAAACTTCCTTTATTTGAGTTTTCTCATATTTTCCAGGAAAATTTTGACACTCCTTGTGAGAATAGACAAAGCAAAGTGTTAGGATAGTGTAGGTGCTGGGTGAAGGAATGGAAATAAGATGGCATATTAGTCTTTAATGAAGACTTTGCAAAAAGAAAATTTAAAGGAAATGTTTTTTCTACTGAAAATATGTTCTATGGGGCCCTCCCTGGTGGTGCAACTGGTTAGAGCACAGCACTGCAAGCTAGCTGCAGCTGCTTCAATACTAGTTCAATCCTCAGCCACGGAGGTGATCCACCTGGTGCTGCAGACCTCTCCTGGCCTGCCTGCTGCTCCTCTCAGCAGTGTACTATGTTGATCTGCCTGTTCTGCTCTATACTCTCTCTCTCTGGTATATGCTCTCACTACCCCTAGACGTCTGGCCCGTACCCCAGGTTCTGTATATATAAATAAAAGAAATCTTTAAAAAGCTATATAAAAAACAAATAAAAAAATCAAATGCTTAAATACACACACACACACGCATACACAATGTTCTATGAGTTCCCCCCTCACAGCCCAACCTGTTGTTATATTTCAAAAACACATTATTGTATCATCTGTAGTCAGACTAGCATTGAGATTTAGCTTCTGAATGTTGACCTTTTTGTACTTTCTTGTTTGATGAGTATCTTTGGCCAACATAAAACTTTAGTTCCTGATTCTGACCTAATTAGTATATGTGCTGACAACAGTCAGTTTTACAAATCCAACTGTTGAAAGCAACAGGAGATTTGAGCTGGTGGATCAGCTCAAACCTCACTAGTGTTGGAACTTTTTTTCCTGTGTGTAGGCAGGGAAGTCTTTATATAAAAATGTTATAATCTTAAGAAAGTAATGACATTGATATCAGAAAGATTGGCTATTATGTAAACTTTTGTTTGAATGGGCAAAGAATCCAGACTTTCAAGTGAGGAGACTTGAAAGTTGAGTTGAAGAAAAGTACACTAAGGAAGTAGATGGAGGATAGATTTATTTAAATGTTTGGATTTTTCTTTTTTAAAGATTTATCTATTTATGCATCCAGAGCTGGGGTACAGGCCAGAGGTGCAGGGGCAGTGAGAGGATTCACCAGAGACAGAGTGGGGAGCAGAACGGGCTGATGGATGAAGTATACTGCTGAGGGGAGCAGCGGGTGTGTCAGGAGAGATCTGCTGGGCCATGTGGGTCACCTCTGGGGCAGGGCGGGATTGAACTCATGCTGAAGTGGCTTTAACTTCTTAGTGCTGTGTATTAATCCACTGTGCCACTAGGGAGGGCCCTGGATTTTCTTTTTTTTTTTTTTAAATTAAAACTTCTGCTTAATGTTTTCAGGATTTCTAACTCTGCTATGGGTCTAGGATACAAAATTGTAAGTAAGTATTCCATAGAAGTTTAGATCTTTACTGGATCATCTCCTGAAGATTTTTTGCTAAACAAGAGATAGATAAGGCTATCTCTTGATTTTTTGTTCCTTTATAATATGGTGTGCATATATATATGTATATATATATATATATTTTTTATTTTTTATTTTTTCCTGCATCATTCTTTAAGGTAGGCTACTTTTGGGTGTGGTTTTTTCCCAACATTTTTCAACTAGGCTACTTTTGGGTGTAGGTTTTTTCCCAACATTTTTCTTAGAAATAGTGAATTGTTTGAATTTGAATAAAACCTTTTTCCAACCAAGGAAAAAATTTTCAGTTAGATTTATGATTTCAGTTCAGAAATGTCAGTTATTTGTATGTTAAATCTGTGTTCTTTGCCTTCTTATGAGTCAATAAACATTGTTTTCATCTTTTTCCTTTTTTTAATGTGTGTTTGGAGATATTTTGTATATTTACTAAATTCTAATTAGCTTTTCCCCAGCTTTAAATTTAGAATTTAAGTCTCTCCTACTGTTATATATTTGATTTTTCTGCTGATTTTTTCTCGACCAGTTTGCTTTTTTAACTTTAACTGTTGCTTTCCCCTTTATTTCTTGCCTTTAGAGGCTATGCTTCCCTTGTTCAATTGTGATTCTCTTTGTTTCTCCCCTCCCTAGTTCCTAGCATAAGCTCATAACAGAAGCAAGCTCTCCCACTTCTCTTTATGTCTGGCTTTTCTTATGGTGCAAAAAGCTGCTCTTGGTTTCATGCTGCTATTAATGTTTTGATATTCTTACCTTGCCAGAAGAGAGACTTGTGTATGGGTGGTGTTAACCTGGTGCCAACTCCCATCATCCCCTTCATGTGCTTAGATTCTGAAGGACTTCCTTTTAGTGTTAGTTTGGAAAGCATGTTAATGCATACAATCAAATTTATAAAGGATAAAGTCTTTTTCTGTATACAGGAATGGTCTTCTTTTCCTAGCATTTCATCTTTCATTCTTGTGTTTATAATGAGGGGAATACTTTTGCATGATCTGAAATAATAGTTTGTAGTTTTTTGAATTTTGGGGGTGGGATGAGTAATGGTGAGACTAATTTGGAGGGCTCATCCTGTCCCTACAGCTAACTGTTGCTGACACTACATCATAGTGTACAGTGCTCCCGTCGCTTCACCTTCCACTGCTGGCGGTGAGCATTGTATCACTGGGAGAGAACTTTTTTGAAGGAAAATTACCAGTGGGCATTAGAAGCCAGTAAAGGAGGAGAACAGCTCATTCTCTGCTTTTTGGGGAAAAAATATAGAATGAGGTTGAGTGAGATGCCTTCTTACCCTCTTTCTAACTGGTCCTCCTCCTGCAGAGGTCATCACCTAGCAATAAAAATCCTGTGTCATGTGTGATGGTATCCCATTTAAGCTTTGATTTGGGATGTGTGTCTCAATGAGAAGTGGAGGAGTGGTCACTGAGCTTACTGGCCAGCTGCTTTCAAGACTGAACCTACTTCTCTTATGCTGCTTCATTGTACATTGAATTACTCAGACCCTGTCTGCTTTGCCCCTCTCTAACTGCCAAATGCCTTAAACCTAGGTGGATCTACTTGCCCTGTCAAAATGATTTTTTCCCCTCTATTTTCTTGTGTGATTCTTCCTCCAAAGTATCTCTGGTGCTAATTACAAATGCTTATTTTGGGGCCTTTAAGTAATCTTTCTAGTCTGGGCCTTTGATGCCACATTTAAATTTTTATACTGGTTGTTTTTTTGCTCTCTAAAATTTGAGGACCATTAGGGCAGTTAGAGAAGAGAGGGTAAGGTAATACCTAAAGAAAATTAATCGCAGACATACCCAGTACCTCAGGAAATACTTGTCAGAAGAGCAGGTAAAGCCAGTGGAGAGCAAGAAGTACCTGGTGAAGGGGAAAGTGAAGGAGGAGACCCCTCCCTAAACTGCTGCCAAGTCTGATTAAACTATACTCTAGGAGTGCAATAGAAGGGGAAGTGATTTAGAAAATCAGACTTGGACCCATAAGCCAACACCAGGAGTATCGGCTCAGTAAACCCAGAAAGGGACAGGATGAGCACCACATTTAAGCCAGGAGTCCCATCATTCCTGCAGTTTATTCTTCCACTCTTTCCAGGTTTACTGTCTCTAAATAAACTTTGCTTTGCCTAGACTAGGCCTTGTATTTTCATGGCCTTAGTAAAGGACTGAGGATTCCATAAAACCTGGTAACATCTAGTAACCCCAAAACCTGGTAATTGGCTCACTGCCCAATCCCTGCTAGGCAAGTAATTAACTATGCTAAATGAGTTCAAACCTAATTGTCCTAAAGGTAATGAGCTGAATTTATCTCCCTACTTAGTAATTCTACGATTTTTAAGGAAAGAGTCTAAATCTAAAGTTACAGTAATGTGGAATTGTTGCTATGAAGGATAATTATGGAGGAATCAAGTATTTTTATTAGTTAAAATGATCTTTAATGTTTAAATATATACATGTTCTGTGATAATCACATTTTTGTAAGTTTTGGAAAATTTAATTCTTTTTCTTAAAGTGTTTTAGTGTTATTATGACTAATACACAATAATTTATAGACTTGTCAAGAGAAATATCTCTGACCAAAATGAAACAAGAGTCAATTCCCCACATGATAGATTAAAAAAAAAAATCACAAAAAAGCTGGTGACTGTAGTGAAAAATTGTTTTTAATTAAAATGGGCCATTTGAACAATAACTACATATGGTGTTTAGATTCACTGGGACTTTTTCTGAAAAGATATATTTAATAGCAGAAAAAGCTTCACACCATCTAGTCTGAGGACTAACCTGTAGTTTAGAAAGACTTCTTTCACTTGGCTGGGAAAAAATTATCTTTCCAATTTAGCCTCTGCTGAAGCAGTTTTTAAAAGGTTCTGAGAAAAAAATCAAGCAGTTGTTCAGCAAGAGTGAGATTCAAGCAAAATAGATATGTTAACAAATTATACTCTATGACATGAAAGAACTCTGACTCATTTCTTACTTTCACTTATAATAAGAAATAAGAGCTTCATTGTTTAGAATGAGATGAGAATTGGAATTAGTCTTTTTACTGAGCGTTTGCCTGTATTCTGTTGTTAACTCCAGTCTGAATTTCGGATAGATTTGGAAATTGTAGGCAGTTCACCTGTGTAGGGTTTTTCATTTGCAAAATGAGGATTGTTCTTGCACTTAATGCTTTGAAAGTTGCAGTTTTTGTTACTTCCATTTTTGATCACAGTGTCAAGCTTTTTCTAATTGGAAGTTCTAAGATTATTTTCTCTGCTAGTCTCTGAATTTGATAGAGAAGCTGAGAGTGTTACAACTTGAAACATAGGTGTAAAATATTGATTGTGTTTTATTTTCATTTTTAATTTATTAAAGTGTTCTTACTTGAACAGACAGTTATTCCATGATATGTTATTACGGCACATTATTATGGCAATTATGAATTGAGATGGATACTTGTAGTTCCTGATTTTGTAATCAAGTTGTGTTTATGTTATTGTATGTGATAGCCTTTAGCAAAATACGGTCTTTAGATAATTAAAATAATGTCCAACCAAATATTAATTAGTGCTTTGATGTTCAGTTATCTTGAAAGCCTTTCAAAATTAGAGAAATTGAAATTTTATGTTTCAACTCAATTTTAAATAGTAGTAAACCTCAGGTAACTGGAGGCCTAAGGGAATGGAGTGTTTTTACCTTCTAGTTTTCCTATTAAATAAGTTTTCATTTGAATATATATTGGAATACTTTAGTTTTCTTTAAGAAATAAATTCAACTTTTCTTTGATTTGATGTATTTTAGCATATGTCTGGGTCATAGTATAGTTTCCAGTGCTCCAGTTACTCTTATACTAGTTCTGTTTCCTTTTCTTTAGTGATAAAATGTGTCCTGTTATCATCTATGTAATGTGAATTTAGAATCAGTATTCTCAGGCCAGATTTATTTTCCCTTCTCTTCCAGACCCACCTCAACATGACTGCTAGAGCACTTTCATTTGGCTACAGTAAACCCATCATACTCCAAACCTACTTATCTTTCCAGAATCCTTGGTTTAGTCTGTATATCAACCCAAGGCAAAAAACCCGGATACTTTCTTGAATCTTCTTTCCCACTTTCCAGTCCCCTCTTACTGACATCTGCAAATTGTTGTAATGAGTGTATTACCAAAATGGCACTTGAATCATTTCTCAATTGCCCTCTTGCAATATTTTGCTCTATTTAGTATAATTTTATCTCTCTTGGATTATTGTTAGAGATTTTTAACTAGTCTTTATCCATTCAAGCATGCTCTGTTGTCTCCAGTGGAAGCATGGATGCCTATCTCTTCAATTCACTGCTACTTTCAAAACCCTTAGGAGCCCTCCCCTATCATCCCTTCCTTGTAAGGAACTACATTTTGCTTTTTTCCCCTAAGATGACACTTGAAAGTAAAGTTGTTTTAGACTTTATTTTATGTAATTGATACACATCAGTTTATCTTTGAATCCCCAAACACTAGCTAGTTGGGTTCTCTCAAAGCCAAACAAAGTTCCCCCCATCTGGTCTTCAGCTTGACTTTCCAGCATTCATTGTACAACTCCACACAAACCTTGTGCATGGTGGATCTTGACTGAGGCCTATGCAGCCGATACAGGTGCTGTCTTCTGGGACAAAGACAAAGGATTCTGACTGGTCTGGATCCTAAGGATCCTTACCATAATCTGTATGTATATCTTCATTATTGTTTATATTTTAAATTGAAATCCTCTTTTCTGATACTCTCAGAAATGAGCGTTGAAGTTGATTAAAGCTAGAGTTAAAAAACATGAAGCATTCATACTTGAAACATTCTATTTCAACATAAAACATTCGTTTGCCAGTTTTTCATGTATAACCACATCATCTTCTTTGAGTGTGGGTACTTGATTGGAATTCATAGTTCATTCTTGATTAAACTGAACCCAGAATGCATTCACTAGATTTCTCATTTAAAAGAAAGAACTCAAGCCACTTATGCAGCAACCTGAATGCAGAATCCTAGATTTTTTTTTTCCATCTCGGCTGCAATCCCCATGGACTTCCCATCACCATTTCACCCGTGTGCCATCACCATAGTCCTGTGCACTCCCCGCCCCCATTTTTGATCCCATTCCCCACTCCACCCCTACAAAATGCCTCTGGTATATAGTTGTTTATTATTATTATTATTATTATTCATTGTTCCTCTAGTCCTCTATGCTCCTGCTATGAGTGAAACCACTTGGTATTTTTCTGCTTCTTTCTGGCTTATTTCACTAAGCATGATCCCTTTCAGCTCCATTCATGTTTCCACAAAAGGCATGTGTTAATCTTTTTTGATTGCTGAGTAATATTCCATTGTGTATATGTACCACGTCTTTTTAATCCAATCATCACTTTTAGGCATTTGGGTTGAGAATCCTACAAAATCAGTTGCTTGGAGTTTGGTTAAGTGTAATTGTTTTTATTGCTTATCTTCCTTCATTACAATATATGAATATTTATTTTTATTTTTCTAGAGTATGTATAGTGCCTACTATTTAGTAGATGTTTAAGATCTATTTGTTGATGGAGGGGTTTATGTTAATTGAAATAAGCTCTGTATAGGTAGAAGGGTTGGTTTGTTGATGGTAGATGGTGTTTGTGTTGAGCTTGGTGTTATAGACAGTTAATGATGTGAGAAACTGCACAAGTGAAAGCTATACAGTGTTGTAAACTAATGTTACATTAATAAAGAGAAAATGAAAAAAATCTAAAACAAATGTTTGTTGGATGAATGACCAAATTCAATGAGATATACTCAATTTGAATAATCAGAAATAACAGTGCCTCAGAATAGTGCAGCTGGTATAGACAGATCATTGACCCTCACTTCTCCTTTGTACTCTTGAGCAAATTCTTTCTCCTCTTTAATTGAGGGATGGGGAGAACAACCACCATTGCTTGTTTGAGGATAAAAGGTGAATATGAAATGACAAGCATAGTGCTTGACAGAGTAAGCAGTTAACAAGCGTTGGTGTTATTTACCTGTTAGGTAGAGATGGGAGAATTCACTTGGTCCAAATTTTTTCTCATCAAAAGTTGAACTTAATAATCTTGCATTTCTTTCCAGCTCTAAAATTCTTTCATTAAGCATTGTTTCATGTTTGGAGGGATTTAGATGACAAATATCTGGATATTCTTTGACTTGTCATATTTGTAGATTCAGTAAAGTAGGTGATTAGTTGATCATAAACTTGCACCTAGAATAGCAGATACTTTCAGGCATTAGAGCATCTTCTGTTAGTGAAATAACAGCCCACCTCCACAGTTGTCATTGTCACACTATAAAAGAGCTAAGTTCTGAAGCAGTTGTTTGGAAACATTAGCTTAGAAGTGAGATAAAATAAGGCTATGGAAACTAAATTTATGAACCAAGTAAGCTTTCAGTTAAATATAGGTCCAGGTAAAACATAATAGTAGTAGTAAAGAGATGTACTGTATTCAACACACCCTTTTTATTCAAAAAGCCACAGATGTGTATCTGTTACAAATTTAGGTTTTCATGTTGATCACATTTTCTTCCTGATTAAAAAAATGGGAGAGGGAAGAGAAGGAAACAAAATACTTTTTTTGGAAGGGTGCTGCAGTTATTTTCTATTATCCATCTCAAATTTTGCATTGTTTTAAGAAATAAGTGATTAGCAGGATTTCTTTCAGTATTCATTCTAGAACTAATGCTAATACTTAGGGTTTTATTTTTTTAATTGCAGTTATCATTTGGTATGGATGGAGATGAATTCTTTGGAGAAAAAACATTTCAGCATTATTGTACAGAATTCATTAAGCATTCACAGCAGATAGGAGATGGTTGGGAATGGAGGACTTCAAAGGTAAAGCAGAAATGTTTATTTTCTATTTCACTGGAAGTGTTTATCCCATATAAAATGTCAGTAATTGAAACTAATGCATAAAAGTTTGATTTAGGATAAGGCTTAAATTCAAAATATTTTAAGACAGAAGATGCTTTATTCAACTAATATATAAAAAATACACATATATATGTATATAGAAAAGTATATATATACTTTCCTAGATAATACTTCATTAGTATAATACTTCATTAGCCTAATCATAATGTTTATATATACGTTATATAAATATAAACATTATGATTATATATATATAAACATTATGAAAAGGCTAATGAAGTATTATCTAGACAAGTCCTTAGATGACCTGCTTTAATGTTTAGCATATTAGCTGAATGTAAACAGATGCTTGTGTGATGCTTTAAAGGTTTTATTAATTTTCTTAGGAAACTACTTTTGTCTAGAGAGTGAGAAAATAATTATGAAATCAAATCTTAATCAAACAACCACAAATTCTGGAATTTTGTGGACTTTGGGGGCTGGGAATCTTTTAATGTAAAAACATTGTAAATGTTTTCTTTTGATTTTATTCAGTTATAATATTCCATAAAGTCTGTGTGTAATTATATTTACATGTACATTTAATAAGTTTCTTTGCCAAACTTTTTTAGAGTTCTTGAAATCTCTTCCTTAGAGACTGAAGTCAGGTTTTCTACTTGATAACCCTATCTGATTCCTGAAGAAGTGATGAATCCTGATTCTTTGCTGATTGGTTTTGTTTCCTATATGCAGTGTGAGAAACTTGAACAGTCTTGAGCTGATTTCTATGATTCAAAATTAGACTAGGGAAATGCAGGTCTTGATTGGTCCAGAATGTCACTGGGGAAAGACGGTATGATCTGCTCTTGCTTTTTTTACCAGCTAAGTTAGAAAGGGTGAGGTTATATTCTTGCAGGTTCCAGCCCCATTCTCTTAAATTAATGACTGGACTGTTCATAAATCCTTTAGGGCATTTCCTGCTCCAAGGTTACAAGACCTCACTAGCAGCTCTTACTAATTTTGTTTCTGAGTATTTTATAATAATTTTTGCTGTTTTTGAATTTTTATTCATCTTTGTTCTTTTATGAATATGATCACTAAATAAAAGAACTGCTATTAATTTTACCACCACTCAGTCACTTTACTGAATTCTGTTTTTTGTTTTCAGTTATTCTGTGATTTCTCTTATGGTTTTCATATCATCTTCAAATGAATGGATTTTTATTACCGTCTTTGTAATATTTCTATTATTTTATGACTTGATTAGAAAAGTGTTAAAGGCTAGGTGAATGGTCTCCTTATTTTTAGTCTGACTTTACTATATAATGAATAAATAAAATATCCGTTATTTAGTCACTGAATGACCCCTTTTGACCTGTTATTAATACTTTGCTTGATTATTCCGTAGGGACCTTCCCTTTTTGCCAATTTTTTAAAAAGATGTTTTCTTTTGTCTTAAGCTGAAGGTTGGATGGTAAATTCTTGTTACCATTTAGTAACCTAGTAGAATGAGGGAAGGAAAAATTAGGGAAGAAACGGAGTGTGTGTACATGTATGTGTGTGTATGTGTGTGTGTGAGAAAGAGAGAGGAGCCTAGGAGTGTGTGTGTTTGGAGGAAAGTGGGGGCTAGAGCACTGGGGAAGATCTCCAGAAGGGAAATTATTCTTGTCATAAGTTTCTGCATTGAATTAATTCATTGAAACTAGTATCCCAAGAACTAGTTTCCAGGATTCATTTTTATTCTTGGTGTGGCCTGTTCTCAGCATGGGTATGGCTGAATAACCTACGTTTTGTTTACTGCCATTGCCTGCTGAGGTAGGGACACTCTTACCTGTTGCAGTGAGAATTATACCACTAATTAAGGACATTTCTTTTTAATGTGTGTGTGCACGCAGGTGTGTGTGTGTGGGGGGCACTTGTTAAGCCCATCGATAATATCAAAACAAAGCAAAATACTTTTCCACAAAAATCTTGATAGCCTTAGGGTCAGGACTACAGACTAACAGCCTGGAGACCAAGTGCCATGATGTAAATGTGCCAGTGCCAGGGGCAGGACAACTTAGAGACTGACGCTTATTGTCTGTAGCTGATCATAGTTCTTGGCCTATTGCCAGGTGGGAAACATGGGGCCATGGCTTTACCAGATCTTACAAGAAAAGTCAAAAAGATTTCGAGTCAGAAAACTTGTAAGTTTTTAAATGTTGGCAACTAATTAAAAAAGATTTTTTTTCAAGCACTGTGAGGACCACATTCAAACTGGCAGTGATGCTCTGGATGGCCTTTTGATAACCTGGGGTGGGGAGACATTGTGGGCTCACTGGATTATCCTCCAGCCTTCTCAGTGTTTGCTGAAGATCTGAACTAGTGAAAGGGGAACCAGGCAAAGCAGATCTGTCTTATAGATTTGTTAGTGTTTTTGCTGCTTAATTTCTGAAATCTTATACCACCTCTGTAAGGAAATGGCAAATCAGTCGTTTGATTCTTTCCTTCAAACCTTTTCTCTGTGTTAAATCTCAGCCTTTTGGGGGGACTGTCTGAAGACAATACTTAGACTATCATTTTATACTCTAGAGATGTTTTTATGTTTTATTAAGAAAATTGTTGTGTTGAGGTACTCTTGGCAAAAGATAAGCTGCATATATAAAAACAGTTTGACAAGTTTAAATATATGTATAGAATACATATATACCTCCACTATCGAGAGTAAATGTATCACCTACAAGAGGTTCCTTGTACCCCTTTTTAATGCCTCTTTCTATCCCTGACAATTTTTTATATAAAGAATCTTTTTTACCCCCATATACAGAGAATCTTTAAACAGGGTACACATTGTCATTCATACTTTCAGGCTTGTTCATTGATCCTTTTGGCACTATGGATTTTAGAATCATGACAGTAGTTTCTCAGTGGGGCTGGATGTTGTTGGTATCTTGCTAAGTAGTTCTCCTTATTCTTCTCTAACATTTCCAGAACTCTCAGAATGGTGTTTCAATCCCCTCTGACATGTAATATGACGGTTTGTCAGATATTAAAAATACAGGTAAAAAGTACATGGGTTTGAGAGTCAGATAGAACCAGTTTCAAATGTTTGCTCAACCATTTAGTAGCAGGACTAATTATTTAATGTCTTCAAGCTTCAATTTCTCTCTCTATAAAACAGAAATAGCAATAACACTCACCTAACAAAGTTATTGTATAGATTAAATGATATTTGCATTCAAACAGTTTAACATAGCGTTTGGCACAAGGTTACAACGATTGTTGAAAATCTCAGTGTCTTTCTTCACACTGAGACTCAGGAAACTCTCTGAAAGCCTATTCAGTACCAAATAAACTGAAGTCTGTTGCCCTGAATTCTCTAACATAAGAAGGGGAACCGAAGAGTGGAATCAAAGAAGAATAGGAATCTAAAAATTCTCTTCAGTGACCTTATCAAAATGTTTGCAAGCTTTTCTTTTGCAGTCTCTGATCTCATCAATATTTAAAATCAGATGCCTTTACCTTAGTTCAAGACCACAACATTTTTTACCTGAATCACTTCAACAGCCTATGAAATCTCTGTTTCACTTGCTGCCATGGTTAACCTTTTAAAACTATCTTTGATGGAGTTCCATTTTCCACATGACGATTTCTCCGTGTGTTTTATTTGAACTCTGTCTTATCTTGGAATTATGTAGAAACACCATAAAAGGGTGTTTGAGGTTCTACAGCTTAACTTCCTGGCACATCTTCATCTTCATCATTCACCTTCCACTCTTGCCACATTCCTAGAAATAAAAGAAAGCTATTTTGAAAAATAAAAGGGCCTTTTTGATGTACTTGGGGATGTTGATTATGGACTAACATACAAGATGCTAGAAAAGAACAGATTTTGCAAGTGTGGCAAAATATTGATACACTAAATATGAATAATGTATACGTGGATTCGATTTTATCAGTATTTTTTTCAATTTTTATGAATGTGACATACATGCTTTTTTTCTACTTTGTCACAATTTTACTCTTATTCCTTAACTTTTATTCATACTTAGAAATGTTCTTAGCCTAATCTTATATTCTGAATATAGGATTCACAAATCTGAATATAAGATTTGTGTAGTCATTAGAGTGTCACCTTGCTTTCTAAAAATTGTTTCGTTTTGTTCTTGTGTTTTTGCTAAGTAGATATGAGTACAGTGGTTTAGGACCTCAGCTGTGATTTGACCTTTCACAGGTTATTGGTAAAAATGATTTTCCTTAAGTCTTCAACTTTCTTTTCTTACTTTTGTGTAGTAGAAACAGGAACAGAAAACATTTAGATACTAAAATCAAATATCCTACAAATCTTGAGATTAGATTTTATGTAACTAATACCATATCATTTTGTATGTTAGTCTTAAAAATATTGAAGACCCACTTTCAGTCCTTATCCTCTTCAGTTAAACCTGCTTTATTATATTTTGAAATTTACACAGTAACTCATTAAAAATATTTTAATTACTTCCTTACAGGTTAAGAACTGCTTCTTGAAAGGGCTTGTTTCTTAATTTATATCGACTAAAATTTTTCATTTTCACGTTATTCTCAGTAGAAATTTAAACTGATTTTATGATTCCTTCCTTTCAGTAACATTTCTGGTTAACTCATATTGCTTTTCTTGAAACTCCACAATTATGCTAATTACATCAAATTCGTATTTTAAAAATAGATTCTAAAAGATTTCCATATTTTATTTTATTCCATCTTTCAACACTGTCTGGGTAGAAAGTCCACCATGCCCTTCCCATCAATCTTGCTGTCCTGCTGAATTTCACACCTCCTTTATTTGTGTAGCTATCTTTATTTTTAATGTCTTGTTGTGAAAAATTTCAAGTATACAAAAGTAAAGAGACTAGTATAATAAATTCCAATGTACCTATCACATAGCTTCCACAATTATCAGCTCACAGCCAGGAACATAATGTTATAAAGTATTTGTGGCATATATGAAATGATATAATATATCTCAATTTAATTAACTTGGTTTTCTTCCTCCGTTCCCTCCCTCACATGTTTTAAAATTATGGAATCTTCAAGTGCACTCTAAATTTATGTAATTATATATTAAAATTAATGAATGAACTCAGAAAAAGACCTAGAGAACTGAAATACTATTTCTAAAAATTTTTATCTAGCAAAGTATGGTAAACCATATATGATAGAAAATTTACCTTCTTACTCTCCTCCTGAAAATTCTTGACAACTTCCTTCTATTTCTATTCTGCATGAATTTGAACTACTCTAGGTATCTCCTAGAGGTCGAATCATACAGTATTTTGTCTTTTGGTGACTGACTTGTTTCAGTTAAGACCACTGCCTTCCAGATTAACCTGATATTTCTCCAAATTTTGATTCAGGGTTTTATGAAGCAGAACACTAAAGAAAGAATTTGGGGTAAATTTCTGTTAGACGATTACTTCTTGAATTATATAACCTCATTCTGTTCAGATACTCCATTTTTTAATTTCTGAAGCACAACATTGTTAAAGAGGGTTTAAAATGCCTTCTATGTGTTTGTTACGAGTAGTTCCCTCACTGTATCTGCCACTTGCTGATCATATATAAACTCTCCTTGATATTTCTGCTAGAAATATAATCAAATTAGGGAGTAAATAAGTATTTATATCTTAAATACAGTTAATCTGCCTATCCATTTACTTTTTGTGATATTTTACATTGAATTATGGATATAGTGATTTTTGTTTTAAAGGTGAAATATTAAATATCCCCTTACAAATTTCAGTCTATGTATACAAATGCCTAAATGGATTCTTTGCTAAAATTAAGGAACAATTTTAGAATTTACTGAAAGGCTAGATATTTCCCACAGGTGTCTTAGGTAAACTTGTTTTATGTGAGTAACAAATTTGTTGATTTGAAATAATTTAACATTTATTCTTCATCCATGTTATTTTATTTACTTTTTATATTTCTTTATTAATAATCCTTTTTAGAATTGTGAACATGTATGATTCGACCTCATTATTGCTATTAGTTTTAGTGTACTACTATGTTTACTTAAATCATTTATTGTGAGTTAATGAAATATAATTTCTGGACCCAAATGTCACTAGAGAACATTGAAATATATTGTATTAATGTATTTCCTTGATGAGACAAAGTAGTAGATTTTTTTTTCTTTTTAGTTTATCTTGTAGATTAGGAGAGAAAAATGCACTTGGAGCAGCATGCTGTGTTTTATAATAAACATTGAATCATAGTCAGTTACACAAGATTTTTCATTCATAATTTATTGTGTGTTATGATATGATTTGTTTCTTAAGCATATGCAAATTTTAAGCAATCATTTCAAGAAGGAGAGGTTGTATCACTTGTGAATTAAATATTTTTAAATACCTTTTAAAAGACTATCAAGAGTATCTGAGAAAGGCAAAGCTATAACACTTTACAGATTTATAAATTAAAGTTTAATTTAATGATACTCATTGTGCACAAATAACAGAAAAACACCTTCTTGGCTAGCAGTGATGTTTGGGTTCACTGGGCAGGCAGGCAGGATGTATTTCAAAGGCCTGTGGAGAGTTATCTTTATGTTGATGAGTTTGTCAAGTCTAGAATCTCACCCTGAGGTTCAGGTGCACTGCAATGGAGCTGTCTCTCGAAGAGGAATTCACATTAAGTAATGTCAAAGGATATATATGTGTATATAAAAGAATCCAATTTATTAATTTATAATAAATGGAATTGTCAAGTGAACTGGAATGCTCCTGTCAGTGTGATGATTCATTTTTGTTTTGTAGGTAGGAAAATCATAATTGTGTGAACACAAAATAAGAACAAGTTCTTGTGTATAATTGGGCAGATGAAATATTTAATGGCATAATTTAGAAGTAGAAACATACATATTGCTCTTATCATTGGGGCCAACTTGTTTGAATTGTGCAAAATCTCCCTCTTCAACTGTCTAATGGACATTGCCAAAATTTGTTTCACTGACATAAATTTTCTTAAAAGCTTTAATACCAGTCTCTCTTTTGGTTTCTGTTGGGTCACAATCAAATCTCATAGGCAAGGGAGCCACTCTTTAGGGTAATTTGCCTATCTGCTCTGATATGTTATGCATTAATGCTTGAATTTGAAAATGCTTTCTTATATTACTAATCCCTCAAGCCTTGAGGGAGGACTCTAACTATAAAAAATATTATTTTGATCATGAAGACTTGTAAAAATAGAGGGAAAAAATCATCCAAAATCTCATCACTCTACTACAATTGTGGTTGTTTTTTGGCGAATTTCCTTCACATGTAGCCTTTTATTTTTTAGATACTCTTAATTACATAAGCAAATGCTGTATTATTTACCAGTTTTAGCATTTGTTCCTTTAAATTTCTATGGTATGAAATTATATATCTATAACATTAACTTCCATTTTAGTAATAAAATAGATATTCACTTTAAAGAATGATTTTTCTAGGTATGTTTAGTAATTGGCTATCTAAATAGACTGTCTTATTCTTCTAGTACTTTAAAAAATAATTTAGTGCTTTTCATGTCATCTGACATAGGGAGAATATGTTTTTTTGCCAATTTTTATGGCTTCATTTTGATCACACTGTATTAGTTTCCAGAACAAATTGTGGGCTATAGAAGCGATTATATGTATTCTTGTTTTACAGCATTTTTTTTTTAATGCTCTTGTCACTTCTGTAAGTATGTAGTGTGGTCTTATATTCTTTATTTTCTATCTAGATAATTAAATAAATTAATAAACGTAGGCACCAAGAGAACAATTCACATTCCCAAGTTTAAATATGAGTTGGAGCAAGAACCAAGTGTTTGGATCAGTATGATCCCTTATTTCCATTTGCTACTTAATTTTTTAAGGAAAAGACTTTTATACAAAGTTTAATTACATAAAAATATCTTATACTTTTGACTTTTATAAACCTCATGCTCAACATGAAAAACTGAGCTTATTCTTTTTCAATATTTTATCAGCCCATAAATCTGACAACTTGTATTCCACTTTGAGAAATCTCTCAAATTGGCTTGTTTCTGCATCTGCTGCATCTCATCTCCCCACACTGTCTTTGTTCAGACCATTATTTCGATTGTATGCATCTTGCCCTCTGCCAGCTTGCCTTCCACTTGGCAGAACAATCTGATGAAATGTAATTCCAATCCACAATTCCCTGGTTAAACTCTTTTCGTGATTCAGACTCCTTTACTAAACATATACGGGTCTTGTCTAAGAAAGACAGATCCTTTTGAGTTTGGCTTCTTTCTCTCAACATTATATTTATGCATAATTTCATGGCCAGTGATTGGACAGAGGAATAAAGTGTGGAGACTTCTTTCTTTCTGAGAGAGCTGCGAGTGGTTTGGGGAGCCCATTGTTCAGGCAGGTTTCCAATACTCAACCTTTTCTTTTCTATGCGTGTGTCTTAATCCAGTGTCGGTCCAGGATAAGTGGACAGCGTGGTTTCCTTCTGGACTTAGGGAAAGCAAGCAGCAAGGGTTATTTGCAAAGTTTAAGCATTCCTGTGGAGCTCTCATTTGGGGGATTACTTTTATGTTGCTGGTAGATTATTTGTCCCAACTGGGATAGTTACCTCTGACTAGCTACAGAGATTGTAAATTTGCTGCTGCTGGATGGCATAGTTTTACCTTTGGCTCTAGATTAATTGAATCTTGTGCAGTGAAGTTGTCTACCTGTGGTGCAGGAATGCAGTGGCTCCACCCAATTTTCAACTATGTTTCATGAGTAGATGCTTCTTAATATGTTATTTGACTTTGGTTGATTTACAGAACCCTGAAATAGTTGTTTTTAATAAATTTGAACAATTGTGAGGTTGTTTTTTGGGGGGAAGAATATTTGAAGTCCTGCCTCCTGAGGCCACATGGTGATTTTAATTTGCATTTTCCAACAAAATAGTTTCTTTGAACACGTTTTCATTTGTGTACTAGGTATTAGCACCTTCTTTTATGATTTGTGTGTGCTAGTAAATCACTACTTATTTTTTCAAGATTAAATGAAGAATAATCTTCTTCAGATAGTCAACCAAAAGGCCAATTAACCTGCAGTTCTATGTGTTGATGATCTGTATACACGTCTGATTCCTCATGGTAGTTGAAAGCTCCTTGAATGCAGAAATTTTGTTCTATATTCTTGGTGTTTAGCATAGTCAGCACTATATAGGTATTTGTTTAACTGAATTAAAATCATATAAGCTACATAGAGTTCTGCCAGGTTTTTTATTTGTGTAAGTACATTTCATCATATTCCATTTTTATTGTGTAATATATTGTTTGAAATAAGTGGGTCATTCAGTTGTGTTTAAAAACCAATTTGTTTTAAGAGAATTTTCATTGCATGATAAAATTCCTCTTTAGTGGAGTGAGCCATTAGGTTCAATATTATTATGTAATGTTATCAGTGACCTCTAAATTTATTATTGCTAAGTTCATGAGTTAAATCTTTGATCATTTAGCTAGCATTTTACAGCATTGACTAGTCTTTTCTCCTTTTGATACATTCTCTTCCTTTGGTATCTCTCTGGGTTGATCGCCTATATTACTTTTTACTTTTGCTCGTCTACTTTACTGCATTTTTTTTTTCCTTTTCCACCACCTTATAACATTAATGCCTACTATTCTGTGTTTTATTCTTATGTCTTCTCTAACTATTCTCATAACCATCAAGGTCATCATTCATATTCCATCAAATGCCAATTGCTTTAAAATGTATATCCCCTACCCATGCTTTGTTTTTTGAATTCCAAACTCATACGGTTAATATCCTTGACAATTCTATGTCGATATCTTCACTTAGATCTCATAGTCAACATGTCTAAACTCCTAATATCTCTCCTCCCAACCTTGTTTACCCACTACTACCCAAACTAAGTTTCTTTCCATTGATGTCAACCCCATCTTTCTAGTTCTTCAAGTTACTGGAGTTATCCTGACTTCCTATTTCTCTCTTACCTTATATCCATTACTAGAATATCATGTTGCTTCCACCTTCATAATATCTAGAATCAGTTCAGTTCTCATCTTCCCTACTACTCGTGTAGAGACTACTGTCAATACTGGTGTAAACTACTATCAATTCCTACTTCTTACAATGGACCAGGGATTCCTATTTTCTTTGCTGACCCTCAAATATATCAAAGATTCTTATTGGGAGATCTCTGAATTGACTGACTCCTGTGCTGTTTAGAACATTTTTCTTCCAGATACCGCTAATTCCCTGCCCTGATCATACTTCATACACTTGTTCTTATCTCACCACTCACCATTTATATGAGACCCCCAGGCTGCTAATCAACATTTAAAAGCATTTAGTTACCCCCACCTACAAGTTTCATTCCTGCATTCTTGTTCTCCTTCTCCTAGCCTACTTTTCTCTTTTCTTTCATACCACTACTCACTTTCTAATATAATCTGTAATTCAGTTATTGATTATTAATATCAGTCTGTGGGAGCAGAGAACTTTTTTTCTGATTTGCCTAAAGCAACTGGAATATCACTGGATATAAAGTAGGTACACAAATAAGTAACTTTTAAATGGAAGATTGAATATATGATTTTCTGGAAAAATAAATTTACAATTTGAATAATTTTATTAGACAAAATGTTTTATTTGAAAAATTATGAGATATTATTTAAATACCAATCTTGCTCTTTTATCCCTTAATTGATGAATTAGAATCCATGAAAACACCATAAAATTTACATAAAAAGTTAATAAGTATCATTCAAATAACCTCTTCAGGGCAGTCTTTTTAATAAAACTGGCATTTCTGTAAAAATTTTTCTATAATGATATGCAATATGGTAGAATTTAATGCATAGAGTTAAAAATAACCATGCAACAGTGTGTTGAGTGAGACTTTTTTATCTTGTTCCAGAAGTGCAGCTAAGGCCAAGCTGAAGACAAAAGACTCTTAAGTAACTAATTTTATATATTGTTCTGAATAATCTACTAGCCAGAGGGCCAGAAACTTGCTTGTAAGACTGCTTTGAGGAACTCTTACCGAGAATTGGGATCGTGTACCTGGCTCCCTGAATAGGACTCAGCACAGGGAAATGCAGTATTTTAAGGAGAAAGCATCACACCCTTCTTCCCCTTCTAAAGTTTCACTTTCTTTTCCAAAGAACAAAATGTAAAGAGTTTGGGATGCCTTTAAGTCCCTGGGTATGAAGGGGAGCTTTCATTGCCTAGATGAAATATGTTTAACTATGAATTTGCTGATCTGCACTTTTCTGTATGGCCAGGGTTAAAAGGAGTTGAGAGTAACTAGACTTGACCTGTGTTTCCATTGTTCTGCTCAAGAAGGCTGTCAGCTTGAGGAAAAGGGACCTCCGCAGTGATAGAGGGGTAGATGGTGATTGCCTAGATCAAGTACATATTCCAGGGGACAGTAATCTCTCTGTGGGACTTTCTGACATGCTATGGAGAATCAGGGGGCTTGCAGCTGTACGCCTGCCACATGTGAGGACATTGAGGCCTGGTCAGCCTGCCAGTTAAGTAACAGCATGAAATGAGAGGGTTGTATCCAATTAAGAAAGGAGATGAACTTTCTTTGAACTTCCAATTCTCAAACCATGAGCTCCTGGGAGATGAAATGAGGGGCAGTAGTTTTGTTCTGAGCAAGACTGTCTTTGTTTCTTCTTTCAAAGGGCAAAGGTAGATGAGCTTCAAATTGTTTTGACATGAAGTCTCCAAAATAACAAAAATAATAAAAGTACTGAATCTGAAGGATAGTGTTTCAATCACTGGGAGCACCTAAAAAGTTATAAACTTGGACCAACTTTAATATGTGAATTAGGTTTGCCTAATAATAAACCATTCCTAAATGTGGTGACTTAAAACACAGCCATTTACTACTTTTCAGAAACCTGCAAATTGGCTGGGCCATACTGTTGATATGTGACAGGTTCCCTTCATGTATGCAGGGACAGACATAGCTGAGGGTTGTTTTCATCTCTACCATCAGCTGAGGGTTGGCTGGAGCTAACTGCTTTAAGATGATATTTGGGATTCTCTGCTTGACTCCCTGTTCCATGAACTTATCCTTATGGTGCTGATAAACAGATCATAAGAAGGAGGTAGAAACACTTGAGCACTTTTTCAGACCTCTCCTTGAGTTTTCTTGGGACATAAACTCAGAATAAGTGTGGGAGTCACCAGTGTGGCATGAGGCCTAAAAAATCACGGTCATTAAGGCAGCGTCTCACCAGTAACAGGTTGAAAGGAAGCTCAACAGATCTACTGAAATACACTACTGAGGGGAACAGCAGGTGAGACAGGATAGGTCTGCTTCAGTTGTTTTCTTCTCAACATCTATCTTGAGATGGTTTAAAAATAGTCCCAAAAAATCTTATTTATTTATTTATTCATTCATTCAAGAACTGGGGTGTAGGCCAGAGGTGTGTGGTGGGATGGGGGCAGTTAGAGGATTCACCAGAGATAGTGGGGAGCAGAACAGGTAGACCTACTGAAATACACTGCTGACAGGAGCAGCATGAAGGACAGGAGAGGTCTGCTGAGCCATACTGGGTTGGCTGCCAGGAGCAGAGGTAGAGCTGAAACTTAACCCCATACCACCAGGGAGGCCCTCAAATAGTAATTTAATAAATTCTTACAGTGGAAATCTGGTGAATATCTAGCATGTTCTAAACTTATTATAATGAAAAATACTTTTAATGCTTTGATTTACAATAGATGCTTCAATTACATTTAAAATACATATGTTTGTAGGTAAGAAAAAAAGTCCAGCTTTGACTAGGAAGAACTAGTCTATTCTCATGAGTTTTCCAAGATTTCACTATCCAGCTGTATTATCTTACTTTAGGTGTTATGTTTGATACAAACGCCATATACTAATTGCCTTTAACAGCTGTTGTAGATATTTATTGCAAAATGTCATTTAAAAGACAGATTTAATGTATTAGTTTAGTACACATGGTGATTTAAAGATTAGAATATGTTAAATAAACTGTGTCAGAAATTATAAATAAACTAAAATGAGTAAAATTATCCTTAAATTGCTAGACAAGTCTTCCCATTTAATGTTACATTAATGAGTTTTGTACAGAGACTGTTTAGAATAAAATCCTTTTTCATCAGATGTTGCACATATGCTTTCACTGTTTGTTTTTCTTCAAAGTAAAACTTAATGAAACAGCTAATAAAACCCAATTTTACTCCCCATTCTTGAAAGAAACAGGTCCTTGAAGTGCACCCACTGTTTATTCTCTTGCACTGGTTTTTGCTACTTTTTAGCATGTAAATTTTCCAGTAATGGAAAACAGTCTAAGCCATAAACCTTTTCTTCCAAGTCTTATAAACCTAGTGTTTATTTCTTATTTATAAAGCAGTTGCACAATGGAGACATGCTTTGCACACATACAGAGAAGTTTGCTCTTAGATCTTCATGTTCACCTCCTGCTGGTTTCAGGAGGGTGTAGTGTGTGTGCATTTAAATGGATCTTTATTATGTAAATAACCAGGAACTAGAATAGGGATTTTAACGACTTCTGAAAAAATGAGAGGTTTCAAAGTAAAAGGCATATCTGAGACTCTCAGACCCTATTATTCTCGTGAACCTGAGAATGTTAGATTGGCAAATAGCTTATGAAAAAGGATTAGTTTATGTGAATTAAAACTTCAGATCTACTCTCAGCTACTCACTAACAAAGTGGAGACTATTCTATATCTCCCTGCTTCTATCTGGAGTGGATTTGTTTGACTCTGATGACATGATGGAGGTAAATATTTAGGTACTACTCTGAGTGTGGCTTGAGATTGGGAGCAGGAGATAAGTACAGGAATTAAAAATGAATGACTAGAAACTTGTAAGCAATTTGATGGAATGATTTTTAAAGCTGTCAAATATAGTGAAAAAATTTGGTGTTGACAATTGGGGAGGTAGGGAGTATAAATCCTGTACCTTTGTATTTTGCTGTGAACCTGAAACTACTCTAAAAAAGAATAAGGAACCATCAAAAAATTAGGACATGTATTTTGTATGTTTTGGATTTTTTTATATCATGTTTTTCTAGTAATTCATTTTTAGTATTTTTTTTTCACAAAAGTATTTCTATGACAGATTGGAAATAAAAATCCTGATCTTTCACCACAGATGGTTTGAAAAGCATTTGGACTAAGATGAGATTTTCAAATGTTGATTTATGTCCCTTTGCCCCATTATATAACATTAGGTATTAAAATTTGAATAAAGAGAGAAGTCCATTATTTATAATTCTAGTACCATAACAAAGAGGTTGAATGTTTAATGAGTTAAGGCTTGGCTAGTAGAACTTTAGGTGGGAGATGTTTTGCATTTCTAATAAAGGCAGTTCTTTTTAGTGACCATTCAGTGGGAGTTGGTGTTGATAATGTCATAAGAAAATTAGTAAACTTAACCCAGATTGATATCCAAATAGGGAAGGGCTATTGCCAAATTGTGTGTTTTAAAATTGGGGCAGGGTTTTAGGTGAAGGAAATACAAGAAAAGAGAAAGTTGACATGTACTTTGTGACACTTTGAAGAGTTAGAAACTTTTGACCACCATGGGACCTTATGTGAGTATTGATAACAAAGGGAGATCATGATGACAAGTTTAATTTACTTCTCAGTTTAGCCTATCATATCCTAGTGCTACTAAAATTACAACAAGGCATGCCTTGTTGGTATGTATTTTATTCATTGCTGATACCTTGACAAGCAATCAGAATATAAAGTTGAGATTAATGTTCTATAACCTTGAGACATAAAAATATTCAGAAGTCGTAGAAAAGAAGTTTGGCATTAGAAGGTCATATATCTCACCTTGTTTTAATGCTGTTTATGATGCATTAGTTTTTTTGTTGCCCCTCTGTGGGTTCTGCCCACAAGGATGGGATATGCTGGATGGGAGATACCCTGGGTATAGCATTCAAGTAGGAAAGGACTTGAATTAGAATGAGATTTACCTAGGCAATTGTCCAGGAATATGTTGAGCCAGGGAGAGACACAAGAGTCTGATCATGGAGAAAGCTGGAAACATCCTGATTGTTCTGCCATGTCACATGAACAGGCTACAGGAAAAACTCAAGATACTAATAGTCAAAACTCATTAACAATGTTGTATATAACCATTTACAAATTTATACTAGTTGAAATTATGTTTAAGTACTTTTTGAATGATTCTTTATGTAAATTCCCTGAATTCACTATTTTGGACCAGGAAGCTTTAAGATGCGCTGCCTGAGTCCAGTTCATTGTAGCAGCCATTAAAACATAAAACCTTCCAGAGACAGTAGACCTTGAATCATTCCAGTGAATCTGATTACACACTTGTGTTATCAGTAAGTTTTTGTTTTTAATTTAATATTGCAGTAAAAAATATATATATATAAAACATAAAACTTACCATTTTACTGGTTTAAATTAAAATTTTAATTATAGTAAAAAGCACATGGCATAAAACTCACCCTCGACCCATTTTTTAAGTTGTCCAGTTTGGTAGTACAATTAAGTAGTATTACAAACATTCACGCTGTTAATGTAACTATTTCCATCAGCTTTCTTCAGCACCTTTTCATAATAGTATACTGAAGCAGTGAACCAATGAGATAATTCCCCAGCGCCCCCCATTCCCAACCCGGGCATTTGCTATTTCACTTTCTATTTTTATAAATTTGATTATTCTAAATTCATTACTAAAGTAGAATTAATCATTTGCTGTTTTATAACTGATTTATCTCACTTAGAATATTATACTTAATATTCATCCACATGTTAACAGATGTCAAGGTTTTCTTCATATTTGAGGCTAAATTATATTACAGTGTGTTTGTGTGTGTTCATTTTTACTCATTTAACACATACTTATCCAGTCAATTGTTAGATATTTGGATTGCTTCCATATTTTAAAATTTTGTTTTTTAATAAATGTAAAATATTTCTATTACTGCAATTTGATTATCATCATCATCTCACAATTTTACTAATGTAAAACTTTTGCATAATTGCTTTTATTATTTATTACCATTTTCTGCTGCTACAGGCTGCTATATAAAATATTGACTTTGACTTTTTGTTTACCTTACTTATATAGTTTTGCTTTTGAAGTCTTAAAATTAGCCAGTCGCATTTTGATATGATTTTGTAATGAGTTATTACTTGTTTGTGGAAATGGAAAATAGTTCTAAAAATCAAATAACTGAATATAATTTAAATGTCTGTTCATTAAGGCCTTCTACAGAAAATAAATTTATCAAGATATTTTCAGTCACATACAAGTATATGCCTTATATATGGTTTATGATTATTTTATATATTTATACACATAAATATTTATGTTGTATATGCACATATATTATTATTTTATATGTGCATATATATTGTTGAGATGACTGGTTTACAAAACTATATATATTTTAGGGGATTGGGTTTATAACTTTTCAGATATATGTCATCACAACTATCACAAAGAATTCATAATCTTCTACTATATATCCCTGGGTCCCCTTATCCATTTACTCTCAATTCCTTAATTTTACACTCAGATTTCTGGGGTTTCTTTTGGTTTAGATTTGTTCCTTTGTTTTATTTTATTACATTTTACACATGAGTAAAATCATCAGTTATTTATCTTTCTCCACCTGACTTACTTCACTTAGCATAAACCCCTCCAGTTCTACTCATGTGTTCTCAAATGGTAAGATCTCATCTCTTTTTATGGCTGAATAGTATTCCATTTTGTATGTATATATGCTCCTCATTTACTCATTTGTCCTTGGGCACTTAGGCAGTTTCACTAACTTCGTTATTGTAGATATTGAGTATTGCAATGAACATAGAAGGATATCTTTTAAATTAGTGTTTTTGTAATCTTTGGGTAGATGCCCTGGAGTGAAATTGCTGGATCATATGGTAGATCTACTTTTGAATGTTTTGAAAAACTACCATCTGCTTTCCATAGAGGTTGGGCCAATCTAAATTTCCTTCAGCAGTGTATGAGGGTTCCTTTTTTTCCCACATTCTCACCAACACTCGATGTTTCTGGTCTTTTTGATATGGGGCATTCTCATATATCATACCAATGAGGTGGTATCTCACTGTGGTTTTGATTTGCTTTTCCCTGATGTTAAGTAATGTGAGCATTTTTTCATGTGCCTATTGACCATCTGTATGCCTCTTTAAAGAGCCTGTTTAACTCTTTGCCAATATTTTAATTGCGTGGTTTTCTTATTTTACTGTATGAACTTCTTGTAGATCATGGTTGTTAGACCCTTTTCAGATATACAATGTGAAAATATTTTCTCCAATTCATTAAGGTGTCTTTATTTTAACAACAGTTTCCTTTGCTATGCAGAGGCCTTTTAGGTTAATATAGGCTCATTTGTTATTTTTGTTTTTGTTTCTCTTGCCAGTGGAGTCAAATGTCTAAAGATTGAAGTCATAGTCATGAATTTTTACCATTTTTTTCTTCTGTGCATTTTGATTTCAGGTCTTATTCCCAGTCTGATTCATTTTGAGTTAGTTTTGTATATTAGATTAAGAAGTGGCCTACTTTCAATCTTTTGATGTGCTTGTTTAGTTTTCTTATCACCATTTATTGAATAGGCTCATTTTCCCATTGTATATTCCTTGCTTATTTGTTATAAGTTAACTGTTCATATGAGGGTGGGTTTATCTTTGGGCTCTCAATTCTGTTCTATTGGTTTGTGTGTTTATTTTTACTTCAGTATCATACTACTTTGTATTTTTTTTAAACTTGGAGTGTCTTTTGAAGTCTAGGAGTGTGACACCTCTTTGCACCTTTTTTTTTTGTCAAGTTTGCTTTGGTGATTTGGGATCTTTAGTAGTTCCATATAAATTTCAGTCATGTTGGCCAGAAAGAAAAAGAAAAATGCCAAATGATTTCACTAATAGCAAGAGTGTAAGGGACCAGAGGAAAAAAATAGCAATTGTAATAAAGAAAAAAAGAAAAACAATGAACACCTATATGCCAGAGACATTTTATGGGGGTGGAGTGGAAAATGGGATGGGAAAATGCATGGGACTATGGTTATGGCACACAGGTGAATTGCTGGTGGGAAGTCCACAAGGATTACAACTGAGATGGAAAAATGCACAAAATAAAGAATGATGTAAAAATAAATTTTTTAAAAAAAGAGAGAAACAAAAAGTTCTCATCAGAAGAAAAGAAAAAGTAATTCAGTCATGTTGGCTCTATTTCTTTGGCTAATGCTACTAAAACTCCAGTAGGGTTTGCATTAAATCTGAATTGGATTGTTTATGTAAAGTGGCATTTTAGCGTGTTAATTCTTCTAATGCATGAGCAGGGAATAGCTTTCTCTTTGTGCTTTCTTCTATTTATCTGAACAAAGTCTTATAGTTTTCACCTCCTTTGTTAGACTTATTCTTAGATATTTAGTACTTTTTTGATACTACTGTAAATGGAGTTGTTTTCTTGATCATTTCTAGTTCATTGTTTCTATGTAGGAGTATAACACACTTTAGTATATTTTGCAGCCTGCCACTTTACTGCACAGATTACTGTTTCTAATAGATTTTTTTTTTAAGTCCTTAGGGCTTTCTATGTATATTGTTTTGTCATCTGCATTTAATGATAGTTTTACCTTTTTACTTTCCTACTTAGATTACTTTTATAACTTTATTTTGCCTATTTCTCTAGTTAAGACTGCCAATACTATGGTGAATAGTAGTGTTGAAAATAGGCATTCTAGTCATTGAATATAATGCTAGTGACTTTGGCATATATGGCTTTTATTATGTTATGTTTCTTCTATCCCCAGTTCTTAAGAGAGTTTTTATCATAAGCTGATGCTGATACAGTCATATTATTTTCAACACTACTATTCACCATAGTATTGGCAGTCTTAACTAGAGAAATAGGCAAAATAAAGTAATAAAAGTAATCTAAGTAGGAAAGTAAACAGGTAAAAGTATCATTAAATGCAGATGACAAAACAATATACATAGAAAGCCCTAAGGACTTAAAAAAAATCTATTAGAAACAGTAATCTGTGCAGTAAAGTGGCAGGCTGCAAAATATACTAAAGTGTGTCATACTCCTACATGGAAACAATGAACTAGAAATGATCAAGAAAACAACTTACCTTTATTGTTTTGATATGGTAAGTGCAGTGGGTTGATTTGTATATATTGAACCATCTTTGCATCTGAAGACATATCCTGTATGATCATGATACATGGTCCTTTTAATATATTGTTGAATTTGGCTTGCTTAATTATGTTGAGGATTTTGCATATATGTTCATCAAAAACATTGGTTGATGGCTTTCCTTTATTGTGATAATCTGTGTCTGTATCAGAGTAATGCTGATCTCATAAAATGTATTTGGATGTATTCCCTCTTCTTCAATTTTTGGAAGAGTTTGAGAAGGATAGGTATTAGTTTCTCTGTAAAAGTTTGGTAGAAATCATATATATTTTACTATTTAAAAACTTTAATATTGACCCCACATTGAGGCTGTAAACTCTTGTCAATAGGAACAATTTTTTTTTTAAGATTTATTTGTTTATGCATACAGAACTGGGGTACAGGCCAGAGATGAAGGGGCGGTGAGAGGATTCACCAGGGACAGAGAGGCGATCAGAATAGGCAGATTGACGAAGTATGCTGCCGAGAGAAGCAGTGGGCGAGATAAGAAAGGTCTACTGCGCCATGTGTGACACTGCTAGGGCCAGGGATCAAACTCGCAGTGAAGCGGATGCTGCAAGCTTGCAGTGCTGCATCCTAACCCATTGCACCACCAGGGAGGGTCTCAGTAGGAACTCTTAAATAGTTTTGTGCCTGTTATGGTGGCCAAACAAGAATAAATGATTGAACTTATATAAATTTGCTTTTTTTTTTTAAATTTATTTATTTGTGCATACAGAACTGGGGTACAGGCCAGAGGCTCAGGGGCGGTGAGAGGCTTCACCAGAGACAGGGTGGGGAACAGAACAGGCAGATCGACGAAGTACACTGCTGAGGGGAGCAGTGGGCGGGTCAGGAAAGGTCTGCCACACCATGTGGTCACCTCTGCGGCAGACGGGAATCGAACTCATGCAGAAGCGGCTTTAGATTCTCAGTGCAGTGCTTTAGCCCGCTGCGCCACCAGGGAGGGCCTAAATTTACTTTTAAAACACTTTAGTTCTCTCAGAAGATCCCCCATTATGCTAAAGAAATTTTAAGTTGTTATAAAACACTATAGGTTTAATTAGTCCTCTATTTTAAAAAATATTTTAAACTGCAGCTATTTCTAATTTTAGTGGGTAGCTTTTCAATATAACTTAAAAGACACCATTTTTACAGGGCAAACAGTATCAAAAAATGCTAAAGTAATTACAGTTAGTTAATGAGATGAGAATCATTTCAAATTGGATGTGTGCTGGGTAATTTTTTCCCCAGGTGTCTAACTGTTACGAAAAGTTATAAGATGAAGACAAAGTACTAATCACATTGCTGTGACACCACACTGCAAGAACTTATATAGGAAAAACTGAAATTTTCTAAATTTTTACAAAGCAACACAAAAAACCAAAGATCTTTTCTGAGATCTGTTCCAACAGTAAACTTTTGAACTTATTTAGGTAAAGTTAAATAAGCCAGTTATAAGATCACACCATTAAAAGCGGAAGCCTAACTGCCTCACACAAAGATGGGATTTTTTTTTACCAGCCAATCTGAAAATTGTTTCAGGCCAATAAAACAAAAGAGATGGAAAAAGTAGCTTTCTAAATGAATACTTGTAAATATATTGATTATATGTCAGATGACATAAAGAAAGCATTAATTCAAATTATTATTAAATAGGTTTTTATCCTGAATGATAAATCTACACATGTTAGAAACTGTTAAATTCCAGCTCACTTAGAATTCCTGAAGAGAAAGGCTAGGAAGAATATTAGTTTTCTGTAAAGAAGTACAAAACAAATTACTGGGGATGAAATATTGAAGGTGGTAAATCCATTCTTTGATTCAAATAAGATATTGTGGAAACTTGCTTGAATCTGTATACCGAAGGGGTGACTGCAGCAAAGGAGGGTGTAATGACTTTTTGTCAGGAGTCATTGTGAAAACACCGAGATTTAAATAATACAATGTTTTATTCACAGAGAAAATTTCTTTTGTAAAAGTTTTCCTATATATGAGTTTCACAGAGACTGATATATCTAAATGAAGAATCTAATAAAACTGAAGTTGCTTTACTCACATCTGTTATTTTTTTTAAGGTTTATATAAATAAATGGAATAGGAATACAACTTTCCACTGTTTCATACTGAAGAGTGGTAGATGTCCAGAGAAGGATTGTCAAAAGTTTATGGATTAGAAGAATTGAAACTTTTTTGTAAACAATTTTTACTTTTGAAATTTATTAAATGGTAAGTTATTGACTCAAAAATAGCTTAATTAACATTCAGTTAATAGAACCCAGTAGAAAATTGTCAGTCTCAGGATAATGTATTCACATGTACTGATAACACTTATGAATTCAAGGCAAAAACCTGGCCTTGGAAATGTGAGGTTAAAAAAATTCACCCATTTAGTCTGTGTCATGATATGAATAGTAAATAATATTATTGAGAAAATTACAGCCACATTTTCTGTATTTAAGGAAAGGCTATCTGATTCATTTGAAGTGTATGATTTCAGTTGTATTCCCATAAGAAATTTTTTATAGTATACAAACAATGAACACAATGCAAGTAAAAGAATATCTGTTAGATTTACTGTACTTTTCAAGAATAATTTAGATTTGAGTTACCCAAATTCTGGCTAGTGATAGGAAAGAGCTTCCTTTGGAGAAAAATCATATTCTCTTGTTTATAGAGACAGAAAGTAGATTAGTCTGGGATTGGGGTAGGAAAGGGGATTGACTGGCATAATTATATAATACAAAGAAAATGCATTTAGGATTTTTTTCCTACAAATTTTCATATATATGCTACCAAATTCTCTCTAGTTTACTTCACAATACTTTTTGAATATGAATTTTTATGTGTATCATGCTGTGAAAGGGTTAGGGAGCACTGGACTGAATCATCTGACAATCTGGAAGGCTGAGGCAAAGTGTTCATTGTGACAGGTCCCAAATAGAATAACTAAGAAATGTCAGGGAATGGAATAATAAAGCAAGGATTGAGAGAGGGTTAAAAATCAGACCATATTTTTACCATCTGGGTATTTGTGATGGGGCAGAGCCTCCTCTTATATCTTGCTGATTTAGAGGATAAGGGTCAGCAAAGTGGGATGGATAAGTGGAAGGAAGGTGATGAGCAAACTGAGTTGGACTAAGTTGAATGGCTGTTCAGATGGCCTCAGAATTATGTAGAATAAAGGCCTGTAAGAAATAGGCTTTTCTACCCTTCTCTAACTCACTCAAGGGAACTGGTCAATATTAATCACCTCTTAAGTAAAAACCTATTTTTTGGAAGAAAAAAATACTCATTAATAATTACTTTGTATCTGGTTCTATCCCATAGGTTTAATATGTATTAGTAAGTGCTTATCTTCACACTTTGCAGAGGAGGAAAGTGAATTCACACTTATTCACAGAGGAGCTGGGATGAACCCAGGGAACCTGGCTTTTAGAGTCTGCTTGACTTGTATGCCATTTTGTGTCTGAGTTTGTAGTGATACTAGTCACTCATCTTCTGAGCTACAGTACTGGTCTCAATACAGCTATTCTCATGTACTGGGCCTCCCCCTGCGGTGGATGTCCTATAATCCATGTGACAGTAGGATCTTTGGAATGTTGCTGGATCCCCATGTCAGTACATTTTTTGGGGAAAAACTGAAGAACACAATCTGATCTTAAAATGTTAGCAAACATTTATTTTGCAGTAGCCGTTATCTATGTAGCTGTATTCCAGAATATGGTAACCACTAACCAGCAACATGTGACTATTCAAATTAAAATTTAAATTAAGTACAATCAAATAGAGATTGAACATTGATTCCTTAGTTGCACATTCCACAATTCATGCCTACTGCATGCTGTTTTGGACAGCATGAGGTGTTTCCCACAATTGCAGATGGTTTTACTGGACAGTAGCATTCTCCCTGGTCCTCTTCTCTAAGTTACTACATGGGAAGTGAAACTTCTCTCGGCTTCTAACTCCTTAGGTTGTCTTGCTTCAGTGGTTGGTTTTATTGATCCTGTCTTTCCTCATATTACAAAATGCAATGATATCAGAGAATAATAGATTTTTTGTGGTCATTAGCCACTGGTTTGTACAAGATTTACTTTTTTAAAACAATTCTGCAATACTGTTGACCTTGCTCTCCTTACCGTATCTTGCAACTGTTGCAATTAAAACAGACTTCTGAGAAACCCCTATTTGACAGCCTGTCACACTTTGGCTCCTGTTGAACTTGAAGACATCTATAGCTCTTATGGGTTAAAAATGTGCATTATTGTTAAACAAGAACAGTAGTGGGTGTTTTCAGCCTAAATTTAGGATATTCTTTTACTTATATTGCATGTCATCTCATTTTAGCCTGTTATTACTGAGGGTTTTGGTTTTTTTTTATTTGTTTGTTTGTTTTAGTTAAATCTCGATTTGATCAACTGACAAGCCCAGCTTTGATAAGCATACCTTTCTTAGGATGGCTGAAAAGAAATCATACCAAACTAATTTCTGACTTCCTTTTGAGAATTTCACCAAATTGGTAGGATGCTAAAGAAGAGTGAGTCAGTGAGTCTCAACTGAATCATTTAGAATGCTTTCAGGAGCAGACTCTTAATTGATTGAGGACTCCAGAAATCGTATGAAATTGGAAAAACCTTGTGGAGATATTTAATCTGGAGAAAAGTAGACTCTTTTAGATATTCAGAGAACGGTGTTTTATGAGCAATGTTGATTGGAAGGAGAATTTACTGTTTTCAGGGGAAGTTATCAAGGTTACTTTTAAGAAATATGTATTATTTATGTGTTAGTATGTTCAGGGAAAAACACATAGGTTCCTGAATCTTAAAACAGCAGCACATAAGAAGGGGTAACTGTAGGATATTTCCATTCTTGCTACCACACAAGTGAATAGAGCCAAAAAACACAGTGGGAATTAAACAAAGTAGGGTTAAGTTTTCATTAAAGGCTGTGCCTTGCCTTCACCACTCCTGGTTGCCCTGGCAACCAGGCTCCCTCGCATGCTAATGACATTATAATGAGAAAAAACACATGCAAATGCAGTAAATAGTAATTAGAGACAGACCCATACATGGAGTAGTGAGCTCCACCTTGGGAAGGTCTGGGAAGGAGCTGGCGGAGGATTTGTGCTAAAGACAAAGAAGAGATGATGAAAGGATTCTAGTTATATATAATAGGGCTGAGTCTGTATAGATCCCACACTAGCATTTGTCTCATGCAAATACCTGTTGTTTCTCCAAACAGAATTTAGTCAAAGTCAGAAGTCATGTAATCCATATTGTTCTTAATCATCCTACCTGTTGGCATGACTGTATGGAAAGAATCTTCGCAATATTTGCCTTTGCTTTGGAGGCACTATAGCAGCCTGCTGCTTGGAACGCCTTTTCTGCCCACACTGGGCAGGACTGGACCCGTCTTGATGCAGTAGTGGGGCCAGAGTATTCAGCCAGAATGTGTCTTTGCAGGAGAGAGAAGCCTTAATTCTATGATGTTTCAGATGAGACAAGCATGGTCAATGAGGGCCTATATTTGATTAATGTAAGGGGTAATTGACTAATAACACATGCTGTCCATTCCATTACTCTTGTAGGTATGATGGTGTTTTTGATTCACCAGAATGGCTCGACTCAGAATTTACTTAGGATCTTTTTGCTGTCTTTTCTAGTTTTATGGTGACATGAGTGTCTTTCTTGGGGATGGCTAGAAAAGTTTATATTGCCGGTTTCATATCATCCCTGTTCTTTGATAATAAATCATTGACTAAAAATTTCCAGAAGTAGCCTTTAAGAGCCTTAAAATTTTACTATTATTTTTCCTCTCTCAATTAAACTTAAAATTTCACAAGATATGCACATATGCTTTTGTAAAGTTTGCATTAGTATATTGTTAAAAATTGAAGTAATAAAGATGTATACTTGTGAAATGTTCAAGTTCTTTTTAGCCTCCTCGCACCTCCCCACTGCCAACTCCCAGTTTCATACTTCTCAGAGGAAACCAGTGTTAAAGTTTAGAGAATCAACCTCAAAAGTCTTTCTCTGCACTTACATGTGCGTTTATATTGTAATGTATACTAGTAGAATGTATACTATTAAGACATGATTGATATCTGACACTTGTTGAAAGATTGTTATGTGCCAAACACTTCTCTTTTTGGCATATTCATTCTTCTAATCCTTTCAGGGTTCTCCCTTTCAGGGATTTTATGGGAGACCAAGAGAAGTTAAGAAACTTTACCAGGTGGCAAGCAAATTTACGTCCTCGATAGTTTGATTCGGAACTCATGTTTTTTCTCACTACACTCTCCTGCCTGCTCTGGGGGGTGATGTATACGTATGTTTTCACATATATTTGGAATCAGTCATCCCCTATGCATATTCTTCAATTAGTTTTTAACTTTAATATTCAGAGGTCATTCCATATCAATTACCACTGAAAGTTTTTTGAATTGTTATATTCTGTTTCCTTACTCAAATGCACCATAATTTAATTTGTTCTGTAGCAGTGAGCCTGGATTTGCTGTAATGAACAATATTTTAATAAATATTCATATAAGGCAATTTTTATCTGCATTTATATATTCCTTTAGAATAGGTAGTTTAAAATAGAATTGATGAATGAGAGAGTATGCTCACTTCATAAGAACAAAAATTGTCACAATCGTCACTGCTTTGAATACAATTTTCATGATGTTTGGAACACTAACCTCTTTGTTTCTTGAGGCTCAGAAGCCTCCAAGACTTCCTTCGTTGCTTCCTCTGCTGGTTCCTCTTATCTCTCTACAGCTAAACACTGATGAGCCCAGGGCTCAATCTCCAATGAGACTCATCTCCAAGAGATCTTACCTCATTCCTTGACTGTCAATACATTAATGATGCTTCACCCCTTCCCCCCACGCTGAACACAAGCTTTTATATTTTATATCAAGCTTTTATTTTTGAGTGTTTCCTAGGCATTGAACGTTTTGACATATTTTTACTAAATCTTTCCCCACTTGTCCCTAGCCTGCTTCCACTCCTATTTTCCTTATTTCAGGAAATATTAACTTACAGTTGCTCAGCATGAAAATATTCTCTATAACTTTGTTACTTTATTTTTCATATTTAGGGCTCTAATCCATGTAAAATTTATTTTGGAGATTGTGTGATGTGGCAAAACAGTTTATTTAACTGTGAGACACCTGGCCCATCATATTGATTATTGACTCATCCATTCTTCTATGATCCAAATTTCCCTTATCATATATTATATGGCAACATAGAAGTAAGTCTGTTTCTAGATTCTATATTTTAGCTCCCAATCCATTTTTCTTCACTTTCAAAATAACAGATATTTTAAGTAATACTACTGCTCTTGTTGATTATGATATCTGGTAACCTTATCTTTTATGCCTTTTTTAAAAAAAAATTAAATGTGTCTGTACATTTACTTTTGTAGATAAATTTTAGAATCACTTTAAATTTCATCAAAGACTTTTTAGGACTTTATCATTTTCTACAGTAAACTTGTAGACTTATCTTGACATAATAATAGTATTTTCCCGGATAGTTGTCAATATTTGTTCATACTGGGAATGGTGTATTTTATCTTTATAATTTTAATTGATTATTGCTACAGTTGTAAAGTTTTTTAGGTTTGTATGTTGATTTTTTTCTTGGATACTCGCTGAAATTCTTCTACTTTTATGACTTTTATGATTTTTTTCTGTTGACTCTCCTCTTCTACTTAAGCAAACAATGAAACTGCCTGGTATTTTATTTTTTATTTTCTAAGAATATTCTTTAGCCTGTGAACCTGGATGTACCTTGTTTATTTTGCTTCTTTCAAAGATTACTGCCCTACAGTACCTGTACACAATACCTGAAAACCCTGATTTTTTTTTTTTTTTGTAATTGTTTTTCTAGTATTTTTAAGATGGGAAGGTGATGATGGTAAATTCTGTTTCTATTATTCAACTAGGCCTCTAGGACCAAAGAAATATTTAGAAGAATATGAACAGTCTTGAATGATACCAGTGCCTCCTCTCCCCCCTCCATACATTACATTATAAAATGTAAATTTAATAAACACAAATTTTAGGTGAAGACATTACTGGATATATATGAGCATCAGGTATGTTCTAAACCTAAGATGGGGAACAAGGCGATAGGGGAACATAATTAACTCCCAGAAGTGAAGAAGAGAAATTAAGGAAAGACTCCCTAAGGTTTATAGTGTGGGTTGAGGTGAGGTGGTGTGCTTCTGTTCCTTCTGCTGTTGCATTGTGGGGCCAGCTTGCATACATTTCCTGCCTTAATGTGGAGGCAACAGAATTCCTTCTTCTGAGATTTGCTAATATCAAACTATGGGAAGCAGGAGTTCTGATGGAAAATATAGAAGGAGAAGGAATTCAGTGTAAGAGATTTAAACATGCATAGGCTTGGAATGGAAATGACTATGAGAGCAGAGATTGTGACTCATTCTGGGAAATATGTCAAGAAACTTTTGTTACATTAATAAAAGAGGCTGAGTGGATAACATCCTCCCTCTTTCCTTTTTCCCCTTTCCTCATCTCTGCTGACAGTGTGATTTTGCCATGTGAATGGTTATTGATCCAAGTAGTTGATATATCCAGTGCTCTTTGGCAAATAGACCCCCATAAGTCTTCAATCTCACATTACCTTGGCTCCAAGAACAGAAAAGCAGTAACAGCCCTACTGTGCAGCTTTATTTTAAAGCTTTCAGCATCTTTAGCCCATGCTGGGTCAGAGTGCTTTTGGTTCCAGCACAGCTATGAGAATCTGGTCTGGTATCACCAAAGTGGAATAGCTTCTGAAGCAGAGGCCACTGACTTAACTATCTGGTGGAGGCGCTGTGACTGCCTTTCTCCCATGTCTTCCTGGCTCCTAACTCCTACTGGGTTGAAAAGCATTCCACAAAACCAATCTCTGAATGTGCGTTTATTTGGAAATAGGATCTTTGTTGTAGATATAACAAGTTAAGATAAGGCATGCTAGTTGGCTGCATGTCCTAGGTACCATATGATGGGGTACTTAGAAGAAGAGAAAAATTTGGATGTAGAGATGTACAGTAGAGAAGGGTGCATGAAGACTGAGGCAAAGATCGGAGATGTGTCTGTAAGTTGGCCAGCCACCCTCCCAGAACCTAGGAGGAGGCAAGGATTTTTCTCTAAAATCCAAAGTGTGGCCCTGCTGGCAATTTCTTCTAATCCATTGTGCACTATTTTCTATGGCACTATAGCAGCGACACCTTTCTTACCTCTTTCCTTCTTCCCACCCTCATGGCAGGATCCTTCTCTGAGTTAACTGCTTCAGCTCAGGCACACTTTGTGCCACTGAAAACTAGGAAAATTAACCCATTATTTGTATTTCTTTACAAGGATAGTGCTTTGAAATCAAAGAGACAACTTGCGATTCTGGTAATTTTCTACCATCAATCAAATCACTATCAATTAATTCTCTTGCATAATTCTCATGTAACTTATAAAGTTTTAAGAAGAAATGATTTATTTATGAAAGAAATTTCATTTGGAGTATTGTTAAATCCAGAAGTTTAGAAGGTGAAAGCTCAGGCCATCTATATTTTGCCTCCAATATTGGAAAAGCAATGATAAACCTTTAGAATATTTCAACTAGAGCAAAGAAGATATGATAAAATCTCTATGAATTTAAATAAGAAACAGAAATAAGAAGTGAAAAAAAATTATTTTACAACAGTCCTCTCCCCCACCCCTTCCATTTATTTATAGCACTGTTGGCTGTTCCTTGGCCACAAATAAGCAATGTCCGGGAGGCAAAACCAAATTGTTTAATATAGTAAAAGTACGAAGGCACACACAGAGGTTGCAAGCTATGAGTTGAAAATTGAAAACTTAAAATGGGCAAGTTGAAATCCTAAAAAGAAAACATTCCTAACAAGCCAAAGAAGGAAAAGGGAATGGAATCCCAGAAAATGTTTAGTAATAAAACCTAACATGATTAGGGGTGTGGATTGAAAGTGTTAATAAGGAAAAGGGAACAGTGCATTTTACATCTTAGATGTTTTGGCTCCTAGGGATAGAAGGAAGTTAGCATTATTCAAACTCTACCATTCTTTAAAACTTGCGTGAATTTAGCAGAGCGTGTGTGTACATGGAGCGCACACTTGTGTGCTTGCCCTCCGAGAAACCTCACCAGCTCGGTCCTGCCAACCTTCTTTTCTCTCCTGACAAGTGACTGATTTTCTTCTGCTCCTTATTCCTGGGGGTCATTGTTCCTGCTGCGCTTTGACTTTCATTCAGGAAATGAGAAACTGGTGTGTTCTACTGCTGGAGGGAGAAATAAGAGAAACTGGGGAGGTCTGACAAGAAGAGGGAGCAGGAATATTGTTAAGACCTGAGATGTTATGCAGAGCAGCACAGTGCTGGAGTTCTCAGCATGTGTTTACTGAATGGAATTGAAAATTGAAATCCTAAGTGGCAAAAAACAACAGCCACTTAAAAAAACAAAATGAAGGTATGCTATAATTAGGTAGTGACCTAGGAAAGGAGTCATCACCTCACCTTGTTTTGGTTTACAAACTAGAGGATTAGTTCAAAAAGGAGAGAAAACAAAATTCACTTTGTCGACAAGAACATTTCATGGTTCTTAGAATCATACTAATTGCAGAGAGTGTGGAAGGAAGCTGCAATAAACTTTTCTTTACTTCCTAATACAATATTACTTTTTCTGTTATTAATTAGGTTTTTATTTTACTTTCTTTTATTTATTTTTTCCCAAAGGAGAACTACGTGATCATTTTAAAAATTCTGATGACATATTGATATATAAAATATAGAAGAAAGTATTTCCTTCTCTCACTCAATTCTGTAGTTTTTCTACATCATAAGAATATGTATAAGATACTGATATTTACATAACAATATTTACCTGATGTCACACTGTGACCACATTCCTTTGTCAACATACACAGAACTATTGTATCTTTCTGATATCTATGTAATGTTCCAGTGAATGGATAATTTACATTTGTTTAATAGAACTCCTGTTGAAGAAGAGAACTCCTCAGCTATTCTTGTAGTTATTCCTTTAACTTTAAACAATATATTTTACTTCCCGATTTTTCATCATTATACAATAATTGCTCACTTCTATTATGAAAGATGAACGATTTATTCTCCCTTCATGAATTTTCACATTCCTTACTGTTCCATCTAATTTTAAGTTAATTATATTACTATTTTTACATCATCAAGATTTATAAAATTTAGAGTGCTTAGTAACTGCAGTTCATTCTTTGTACCTTTTTATGGGTTGATTACAGATTTAAACCTAATAAAAGTATGTAATGAGTATGCTAATAGAAATAATCACAGCAGATTGTACTGTGATAGAAGGTTGTGTAACTTTCTGATGCACTACTACTGGGAAGAGACCATTTCAAGTCAAAATTCTACAGATTCTCTACTAGTTTCATGCCATGACAAAGAAAGCATTTTTAAACTGTAAGAGAAGCTCTGGTCAAAGATCAACTGTGATGTTGTTTTAATCCCAAATAGGAAAAAATGTGTCCAGTGGACATATTTGATAAAAGCTGTAATCATGTGTTGTATTGTGCAAGGGGTGTCAGTCTCACTGGATGGAATACATGTAGGTTTAGTTCTTTCCCAGAGGACTAGACCAAGCTTCCTCAGCTGGAACTATTATCTAAGGTGTATCTTTAGCACTCTCCCCCAGAAAATTCTGCAGTATTGGCTGGCTTTTCAATTCATGAATATATCATGTTTAATAAAATCCCAAATACTACAAGACTAGGGGGAAATTAGAAGCATACAGAGGTCTTTTTCAAAGGTGAAGTATATTATACAGCTTTACTTTCATTTTCGAGATTTTGGTTTCTTGTCCAAGGGAGTCAAAAACCAACAGTCATCTGTCAATTTCTTGAATGAATGTGGTCAACTCTTGACGTTGACTCAGAGCTAGCAGGATCCACACATGTATTCACAAGGTATAAGACTAGAAATTGAAACCAGAGTTAGTGAGATTGAGTGATACTGACGATTGGTGTGAGGAGACATTAACATATTCAGAATTGTGTTCTGGATGAGCTCCAGATCCTTAATTACCTACACTATCTAACACTGACTCTTAAAAAATAGAAACTAGTTTAATGTCTGACTTACTGAGGGTAAGCTGTGCTTTTCAGCAGTTTTTGCTTTTTCTTTTCCTCAAGATTAATCGGTTTAAGGACAGGTAGTTACTGGTTGTATTGGTTTGATCTCCTCCAAAGGGACAGAACAATCACTTGAGATCTGGGCCTAGGTTTGTCCTGTTCCTCAGGAGTCCTTAGGGTCAGGACTCCTCTGACCCTAAAGGTCCTGTTGTTTGATCAGTGCACGGTGACCTAGAAACTTACTCTTGTCTTCGTTCTTCCCCTGTGGCCTTGCCAAGTCCTTCCTGTAGCTGATTATTTTGGGAACTTGAGTTTAAGTGCTATATATGCAATACTTTATTCTAAAGTAGAGCTGAGGCCCTTAGATAATTGGCATCCACTTTTTAAATATAGCAGTGCTTTCTTAGAGATGATTATTAAATGTTTATTAAAATTCAGCAACAGAACCCTTATAATTATTTGGGTAGCTGGATTCCTAAAGGCATAAGAAAGCTCTCTGGGTGGCATAGTCCATGACAGCTTATAAGAAAACAGACCCAAACATGTTTGGTTAGGAAATCCTTAGATCTCCATCCAACATGTAGTCATTTGGTTGTCTCTTTAAGGTTCTAAGGCCTCCAGCACATTTTCTCCCTAGAAGTTTAAAATTGGAACCTGTTGCTGTGATGGGATGGCTGAGAGGCCTCGCATTTGCAAAGGGTGATCAATGAAGAATTTGTTTAACATGAAATATTATTTATTTAGAGGTACAAAAACATTTGTATCCTAAAAAGTAAGGTACCGTCTTAACCCTCCCACCTTTCTCACCTAAACCCTCAGAGGTAACCACTGATGTCAATGTCTTGGGTGTCCTTCCAGCTATATTCAGTGTTTACATAAGTGTATGCATTTATATGTAAACAAATTATAGCATAACATTCATACTTTTTAAACTAATGATTTAACTTGCTTATTTTTCTACATCATTATTTATAGAACTTGCTCATTTTGTATGGATGTATAGCATTCTATTTGGTGGATATGCCAGCATTTATTTAACCAATCTTCACTGATAGATATGTAGATTATTTCAAGTATTTTGTTATTCATATAATGCTTTAATGCATATCATTGCATGATTTCTATTTCTTACATGTATTTGCAAGGGAATTCCTAGAAGTAGCATTTCTGGGTCAAAGGTAGTACTAGATTTTTTCCCTCATTTTTACCTTTGATATTTAGTGCCAGGGAGGTTACACTAATTTAAACTCCCTTGCCCCAAGCAATGTATGAGAATGCCTACCTGTCTCATCTGCATCTTTGCCTGCACAGTGTATAAGACACTTTTTGATCTTTGACAACTTGATAGACTAAAAAATAGTTTTACATAGTTTAGTTTGCATTATTCTTATGTGTAGCCTTAAACATATTTTTATCTCATTAATAACCATGGGTACTTTCTCTTTAATCAACTATTTATACTCTTTGCATATTTTCCCATTTACCTATTATTGGTCCTCTTTTTTTTTTTTTAAAGATTTATTTATTTATTCATACAGAACTGGGGTACAGGCCAGAGATGCAGATGGTGAGAGGATTCACCAGAGACAGAGCGGGGAGCAGAACAGGCAGCTTGACGAGGTACACTGGTGAGGGGAGCAGCGAGCGGGTCAGGAGAAGTCTGCCACACCACGTGGATTTCCTCCCCGGCAGGCGGAATCGAACACATTCGGAAGTAGCTTAAGCTTCTTAGTGCAGTGCTTTAACCCGCTGCGCCACCAGGGAGGGCCCTATTGGGCCTCTTGTTAATGATTTTTAGAAACTGCTAATATGTTGAGGAAATTAAAGTTATATTTTTTACATGTTGATAAAATTAGTCATTTTCTGTTATGAGCTATGAATCATTTTCCCCATATTTTTATATATGTCTTCTGACTTTATAGTTAAGAATTTTTTCCATGTGGTAGAACTTATCAATACTTTGCTATGGCTCCTGTGATTTTGCCATATTTAAGAAGCTATGGATTATATATTTTTACAATCTCTACTGTTTTCATCTAGCAACATTTATAGTATTATTTTTTCTTATATATATCTTTATCCTTTACTCTGGCATAAAGTGAAGGGCAGTCTACTTAGAGAACTTAGAGTTTTGACTTGAGGAACTAACCCCTCTTTTATTAGTGGCATAATTGGTTATGGCACCTGGGTATTTCCCATTAGTTTCTTTTTTGTAGTGACAGAGTGAAGCAAGCTGCTTTGTGGCTGTTAGGCAACAAGGAGTCCTGGTGACTGAAGTATAGTTGGACATGGGACAGTGACAGTTTGAAGTTACGAGATTAATGACAGTTATAGAGGACAGGTCAAGGTTGGGTTTGTTGTTGGAAAGTAGAATTAGAGGTGGTAGTAAGGACAACTTAAAAAATAGTTTCAGCACAGCCAGTTCCATGAGGAGCTCCTGTGTGGGGATTTTATGTAGCGTGATGGAGACTTTCAAGTGAGTTCTGGTATTCCCTGAGGTTATTTTTGTTTGTGGTCTTTTCTCTACAGATTACTTGGCTGATTGGGTCTCAACATTCAAAGGGGGACTCCAGTGAATTCAGTGCAGAGCTTCTCAACCATGGCTGCTGCATTACCATCCGCTGAGAAGATTCTCGCTTTATTGTTATGAGGTGGAACACCAGCAACAATATTTGAAAACTCCCTAGGTGATTCTGATGTACAGCAAGGGTTGAAAACTACTGTTTAATACAATCAGTTTGCAACCCTTTTGCCTCAGAGATTGCAGCACATGGTGCCTCAGTGCTCCCAGATGTGCACATGAAACACCTTGGATCCTGTTAAATACAGATTCTGATTCAAGAGGTTAGAGCAGAGCTTGAGAGTCTGCCTGTTTAACAAGCTCCCAGATAACACTGAGGCGCTTGGTCCCCAGATCACACTTGAGTGATTTGAGTTTGTTACTCAAAGCACAAAACACTGGCTTACAGCAGTCTCCTAAAGTCAGTAAGCATGTTTCTGCCCTGATCCCATTCTCTGGCAGAATTTACTTAGTGTAGTAGAAACAACACTGAGGTCAAGAGACCTGTGACCACTTCCAGCCCTGCCCCTAATTAGCGGTAAGACTAGACTCTTAAAAGTACTTCACTGTCATCTCTATAACTAGAGTTGCACTTGGTTCCCTTTGCCTCTGTCTCCTCCCGTGCTGGCCCAGTGTGTTTGCAGACTGTACAGGATCAGGCTTTTATGTGGAAATTCAGTCAGGATACCACAGTTAGGGACCTTTACCAGACCTTTCTTCTGAGGCTCTGGGGTGTAGGGCCCAAACTTAGGATCCACTGGTGGAAAGAAAACTAACTCATTTTCAAGAACTGAAAAATGAGTCAAATTGTATGCTGTCGTTAAGAACTAAAAGAATGTAGAAAGCCAGGGTTGAGTGTCTGCTGGAGTAGCTGGAGTGATATTTGTGTTAAACATCATTTACTAGGCCGGATGAACATTCGTGCCCAGGGTGGAGGCTCTCATCCTTTTTTGTTTACTCGCCTTTACAAAAGCATTCTTCAAAAGCAAAGGAAAAAACTTATTTTCCTACCTCAAATGAAAACAATGCAGAAGAAAGTCTTGCTTCTGTGGAAATAAGTGTTTGAAGAGAAATGAAGAGGCTATAACCTCTCCTTTTTCTGTATTTAATTTCTCAAGGTTAAACTTGATTATTAAGAGGTTGACACTGAAAAAGAAAATCACGACCAAATATAGGATGATCAAAAACCCTTGTGAACTTTCCTATCGAGGCTAGTAAACAGTATGAGAAATTACCCAAAATAATAGTTATAACCCCTTAAATTATAAACAATGTCAACAATGATATAGTTCTTGTTTTTAACTCTATGGAAAGAAGACCAGATAGTTATATAGATTTTATTACATAAATGCACAGGAATATTTTGCTCAATTTCTTTTGATGTCAAAAGAAATGTATTATGCATTGTAATTAGAGTTATAAAATAATTAACAAATAACCCAACCAAAAAAGTGAGCAGACTAGATCACTTTTAAATTGCAGATTTCCAGTATTTTTTTTCACAAACACATGTCATTATGTTTGGTAAATCTTTTATATATTCAACTATTAGTTATTTATAATAATGAGAATTGTATCCAATGTAGAACAAAATCTTCCAGACTAATAAAATATAACCTATGTCATTTTATAGAATGGTTACTTTGGTCACAAATAACAACACAAAACCACAACTGTTATTGGGGCCACTTAGTTAAAAAAATTCAAGGGTAGGACTGGCTTCAGGTATGGTTGGTAGAAACAGTGACATCAGGATCTGGTCTGTGCATCTCATGACCTTGCTTTCCTTGGCAGTGACATCATTCTCAGACTCCATTTAATTATACGATGGAAGCCAACACTGACAAGATTTTGTCTTTCTGGTTCAAATCCAGTGGAAAAGAGAACAACTTTCCTCCTCATTTAAACAAAGTCCTGAATCTCATCTCATTGGCTTGAATTGAATCATTTGCCCTCCTGAGTCTCTGATGCCAGCTGGAATGGTGCCCTGATTGGCCAGATCAGAATTCTCTGACCACTTTTGAAGTTGGGAGGTCATATCCTCAATAAGTAGGGCGAAGAGAATGATTACTTGGGGGAAACTTGGCTACTGTCCCCAAAGAAGGCAGAATGAATACTTAATGTAAAAAGCAGCAACAACTTCCACTACATATAGCTTTCTTAATTTAAGCCAGTATTAAATGTTTAAAAATTATTTACATTGTCTAAATATAAAGATATCATTGGTAGAAGTCCATCGAAATTTGGTATATTCTGTGGTTGGATGATGTAGAAGTAGGATTTCAAACAATAATCCCATCTACAATTGTAAAAGCTTAATGAAATAATAAAGGGTGGTAGTATGGACATTTGATAGTTTATCCTACAAGCAGCAGTGGTACTTAAGATATTTAACAATCTGTGACCATGATATTAACCAGTCAGAATGAGTTAGGTCCAGCCCATCAGAACTGGTGCTGATCACATTCAGCCAGTGGGACTCCTGTGTAATTGCCAGTGAGATGTCAGACTAGCCAACTGGGAGGCTTTGTGAAGGTTCTGCCAGACCTCTTAGAAAATACAGTCACTATAGTAGTTTCCTAGCGCTGCTATAACAAAGTACCACAAACTAGTTGACTTAAAACACAGATAGTCATACTCTTACAGTTTTAGAGGTTGGAAGTTGGAATTTAAAGTGTTGGTAGGGCTGTGCTTTCTCTCAAGACTCCAGGGAAAAGTCCTTCTTTCATCTTATAGCTTCTGGTGCTTGATGGCAATTTTTGACCTGTAGGTCCACCACTATGGTCTCTGCTTTGGTCTTCCTCTGCTCCCCTACGTGTTTGTGTCTCCATAGCCAAATTTTCCTTTTTTTTTTTTTTTTAATAAAGACATGTCATACTGCACTCAGAGTCTACCCTATACCAGTATGATCCCCTCTTAACTTGATTACGACAGCACAGATTCTATTTCCAAATAAGGTCATATCTGCAGGGTCACAGTGGCCATACATTTTGGGGTGAGAAGGCACTATTCAACCTAGTACAGTTACTGAAAATCAAATACTGTTAACAGTTGGCATGACACAAGTTACTAAAAATGAAATGCATCACAAACACTATACAACTTTTCTATTTTATAATAAATATCTGGATTTTGAAATTGGTGAAATTATTTACGTGAACTATGAATTTTTTAGTTGCTCAGATCAAGTGACTATTTTCTCCTTAATTATTATTATTTTAATTCTGTTAATATGTATTAGTGTAACAGTTTGGTATGGCAATAAATATTCATTAAATTGCTACATTTGTGCTTGGGAATTATTATATTTTATAAGTGATATTATTAAGTTCAAGTAAGTTTCGCCTGAGAAAATGGAATTGATCCCATCCATTGGAATTAAGCATCATCCATTAGTGTTTTTAAAAGCAAGTTTCAGGGAAAGAGTGAAATACAACTAGTGAGAAGCTTGGAAATCAAATGGTCAATCACTTCAGTTCTTTAGATAACAACTATGGAAAAGTGGTAGACTCAGTGAGAAATGTTGGCTGCAATATAAGACAAAACTTTTTCAATGACCAGTGCACCATGTACCAAGTGAGGGTGGTGATGGTGTAAGGAAGAAAAGTGCAGGGTCCTGAAGCACTCAGGGGGTACTGCATAATGACCCACTGGACCTTTTTAAGGAAGATCTTTTGCCTTGAGCAAGAAATCCCTTCCAGCTTCAAGATGTGTTGCAAAATCAACTAAAATTTCTCTCTCTTTCTCTCTCTCTATATATATATGCCATACTAATTATGTGGCAAGATATTTCTGTCAACTTAAATTCTTCTTATTAGCTACCAAGCTAAAGACACCGTCAAAAGAAGAACTATAAGACGAAGTTTAATTTTTTTTTTTTAGATTTATTTATTTGTGCATCCAGAACTGGGTACAGGCCAGAGGCTCAGGGGTGGTGAGAGGCTTCACCAGAGACAGAGTGGGGAACTGAACAGGCAGATTGATGAAGTACACTGCTGAGGGGAGCAGCGGGCGTGTCAGGAGAGGTCTTCTGCCACACCACACGGTGGTCACCTCCGTGGCAGGCGGAAATAGAACTCATGAGGAAGCGGCTTTAGATTCTCAGTGCTGTGCTTTAACCCGCTGCGCCACCAGGGAGGGCCCAAAGTTTAATTTTTTTTTAAGAGTTCTTTTTGGCATGAGGTAATAAGAAGGTCCAGAATGCAAGTCAATTGAGAATAAAGTTCAAATTCTGTCTTTCTCTGTATTTTGCTGGGACCTGAGTAAAAAAAAAAAAAAAAAAAAAAAAGATGTGCAAATTTGAAGAGAAAAAAAAAAGGCTTGCTCTGGGATTTTAGTGTTATGTACTGTTTGGGCAAAATCAGAGTGGATCTTTAAGAGAAGAAGAAACATCATTAAAAAGTGAGCAATGTAGAGTACTAAAACTATTCACTGATTACCTGTAATGTGCAGGGAATTTTGAATGAGTTTCTTTACCCAGATACTCTCATCTCATTTAATATACTTATTTTCATTACTCAGTTTGGAACTTTGCAAAATTGTACGTTTTAGAATGATGAAATATTAAAATAACTGGCATTTTCTTTGTATTCTTTGGTGATTGAACACAGGACTATACAGATGGTTATATGTGCAAAACGTGTTTTCAAGTTAAAAATGGGACCATGATGTCACATCCAGAAATATCAGCTCCTGTAGAGACTTGTCTTCCCATAGAGGTGAGTGGCTTAATGTGTCATTCTTCTTGTCAGTTTTTAAGAAGTATACATTTAAAGAGTTTTAATCTGTTAGATACGTAATTTGCGAAAATATCTGTCATTGAATTACGGACTTAGTGGAGGGGGACGGGGAGAAGGAACATCATTTGTCAGGATTCATTTCCTCCTATAATATTGACAGCAGGAGTTGTACTTAATTTAAGATACTCTCAGAGTTTATGCAGGGTGCCCTGAGCCTTACCTTTTTGGTTTTTCATGGACCTGAAGGCCACAGATACTTTCCCTTGCCTATCGATTTTTCTCCATTGGACTTCTAACAAGTTTTATGGTGATGGGGATGCTGCTGGCCCAGGGGCCACACTTTGAAAATCACCGTATTGGTAAAAGTAGGTTGTTTAATATATTTGAGATGCCACATAACTAAATGGTTAATTAATGTGCTATGGATGACAGAATTGATATTGAAGTAATTTTGATTGAAATTTTAGGCTTGATTTACCAGAAACAGCTTGAAATGGAGATTTCTATTTAAGTTACTTATTAGAGATGTGTGCTTGAGAAAGATTGTGATAGAAGGAAGACAAGACAGAATGAAAGCTATGGAAGAACGTGGACTGAACTGGAAGCTAATTTGTTTCTGACTACCTGGGAAACTTTGGAGCACAATTGGCAACCAGAATTAATCCCACTTTGTTTCCTTGGGGCTGCCCTTTGTTATGCAGTTGGTTTATCAATTGTTAGCAGAAATGGAGGTGGGCACAGCTTCCCAAGCAAGATGGCTCTAGTGTTATTGAGAGGGGCCCTCTATGATTAGTAACAGTCATGACAGATGCTTGGTGATGGGTTTGCTGATGTTGGTTAAGAGATTGGACAGAAAACTAGCAGTATCTTTAGCGAAAGAATAACCTGAAATTAATGTGGTAGCATCTATGGGTAAATACCTGTATAAGTTCAGCCTTTAAATGAAAAAGGGGAGGCTTCACATTAATATACTTTATCTTTCTCCTTTTGACTTATATCATTAGCATTATCCTGTCAAGCTCCATCATGTTGCTCAAATGGCATGAGCTTACCTATTTTGATTGCTGAGTAATATTCCATTAAGCATATAAACTGCATCTTCTTGATCTACTCATCTGTTGTGGAGCACTTAGATTGTTTTCATAATTTGGCTATAATAAATAGTGCTGTAATAAAAATGGGAGGCAAATATCCTTTCAAATTAGTGTTTTTGAATTTTTGAAAAGAAGCATAGGACTGGAGTTATTGGGTCAAATGGCAAATCCATGTTTAGTGTTTTGAGACACCTTCATACTGCTTTCCAGAGTGGCTGGATCAGTTTGTATTCTCACCAGCATTGTCAGAGGTCCTCTTTTCTCCAAATCCTTGCCAGCACTTGTTTCTAGTAAATACCGAATGGTGTCATTTATAGTGGATTATAAAGTAGCTAAATTAGTAGTCAGTAAAGGCAAGTTGAAAAGCTAACCCTTAATAGCTGACAACAAAACGTAGAAAATGGAACATAACAAAACCTGTTCCCAATGGGGGGCGGGTTAGAAAAAGGAAAGAGCAAGAAGGGAAGGAGGCATAATGGTCTGTGGTGGTGAAGTCCCCGTGAGATGGTGGTGGATGCATAATGGTGGAATACCTGATGGGATACCCCTCAGTTAAAAAGAAATAAATTAGTTTATTATCAAAGAAAAACAGGACAATACTTTGCTTTAGAAAGAGCTACAAATTGATGACAAACTGAAGATAGGGAGAATGAATGCCATAATTGCTAGAAACACTAATTGGAACCTAAGCCACATTAATTAAAGCATAAATGGATCCTAAATATGGTCGGGGTACCCCTGGGGGTGCCAGAGACTCTTTCAGGGGACTGAAAAGGTCAAAACTAATCTTAGAATAATTATCATGGTATTTACAATTTTACTCTCTCATTCTCCGTGAGTTTTCTAGAGGCTACCTGATGTGTGGTATAACAACAGATTGAATTCCGAAATAGTCACAAGAATCTGTCTTTTATTAAGCCAGGCCCAGGCTTAAGAAAGATTTGCAGAAATGTTAAAAAAAAAAAAAAAGTCACCTTTCTCACTAATTTGGGGTGTTTTGCAAAGTTTATTTTTATAGAAATGTGCTATCATATTAAATTATATTTTCAAACAATTGAATAAATACTAAAAATTCTCAATTTCTAATGAAAAAAGGAAACTTGATGGCACTATTTGTTGGAATGCAAACTTCATGAATTTGTTGACACTTGTTTTGTGACCTAGCATGTAGTCTATCCTGGAGAATGTTCCAAGTTCATTTGAGTATAAATATCTGTTAAATCCATGTGTTGGTTTAATTAAAAAAAAATATATATATATATAGTGCATGCAGATGAGCCTCATGTCAATGGTTTATAACCTGGTCTCAAAAATTACAGAGCCCTGCATTGTGCAGAAGACTGATCTAGGGGACTTCCTAATTCTTATTGGAATTTAAAGGCTAATAATGTGATATTTATACATTATATTTTCTCAGTAAAGATAATAAAAAGATACATCTCTTGCAATAATTATTTCAAAAAACAAAACAAAAAAAAATTTTTGGCCATCTATAATTTGGGAAATCATCTCCCTTCCTTGGTCTAACTATAGAATCGCAGTCTTGGTTATGGGTAGAAATCTGGAATCATGATTTTTTGTGCTGAAAGATTATCTGTGTACAGTTATATGTAGGTGACAACCATGGGCTCATAAAAGTCCAGGGAAAGGAATGTATAAGTAAAGTTATTTCTGAAAATCATAATCTATACCTTTTAATTTTTTAAATATAATTTGAAGGATAGTTAAAAGAATGACTTTTAGAAATCTCCAAAATATATTGGGGTGTCTTTTGTGCTGATTTTAGGGAATAGAATTTCTCATAGGTTAATCTATATTAGATAAGACATTTATGTTGAGAATAGCTAGTACGATTTTGCTTGTGATTTTGAGTTTGTAAATTAGCAAGACTGGCAATTTTTGAAGTCGTTTTCTTTTTCATTGACTAAAAGAAATCCATTGTCTCAAGAATATTTAAGATTGTCTAAGTAATAATTAATGTTTCCAACAGTGTATAACATAATCAACTTGTCCTTGGAATATCTTTCATGTATTACTTCTTTTCCATAAATAGATGTTGATGCTAATACTTCAATTTATCTGTTTCTGATTTTTTTGTACTTAACTGAAAAATTTTCTTAGAGAATTTAAGATCTCATCATTAACAGTAGTGAGAATTTGATTTAAAAATTGATCTGCTTTAACAACTGTGAGCTTACTGTATAAAGTCTTTATCAAAGTCTTATTAAAATAGTAATTTGAGCATGGAAATGGGAACATAACCCTATAGTCCATTAAACAATTTTGGGTGAAAATTAGTAATTACTAACATTTAAATTTCATATGTGTACCTAATTACAAAACAACTGCTGAGCTTAAAAAAATTATGTGAGATTCTATATTAACTCGTTAGCTTAAGAATAATACAGTAAATAGAAAAGAGAGAAAAGTCACAAGTCTCTTTTGTTTAGCATTAAATTGCAATTAATGAAAGGAAATAGACATGAATATTCAACATGGATATTAACTATTAGTTATCACTAGTAAAAGGTATTCATGTGTGCTTTGAAGAAGAAATACCTCAAAGCCTTTCCTGTAGAACACATTTACTACTGACATCTCTTTACATGTCTAACTTCTTCATTTGTGAAATTCTAAAGTATTTTCAGAGAAAATAGAGATGATTAGACTTTTTCCTTTGATTAATTCAGATGCCCATGCATATTTATTATAAGCTGGTCAATGATTATTTTCCTATTATTTTAGTCAGGATTCTTCTGTCTGAAGCTGGATTTACAGCAGTTCTATTTCTTCCTGTTGAAAAGATATGAGAAATGGGTATTGAGCATACCTTATTTATTCATTTACTATCTTCATTACTTTAGAGCCTCAGGTTGTACTTTCAGATTACACTTTTAAAACTATGAAAATGATAGAGTCATAAAAATAGCAATAGTATGCTACTGGAAAAAAAAAAAAGGATTTTGTCCTAGGGCCTTATAGTTCCTAACTGACACTTTCCTTATATAAGGGCAGGTAGAACCTCAACAAAAAAACAACCTATCATAAATTTCCTAAAGCATAAAGTCAAGAATCAGTAACAGGAGATTGCCAAAGGAACATATTCAGAGAATGATGATCTTCTGAGGTAACCAGGGCTTCAAATATACTCATTTGCCCTAAGCATTTTATGAAGTGGCTTTTAGGATGAGTTCTATTTTATATGTCCAAAATAGACTCATATGTCAGAATATTGTGTGCTTTTTAATAGTAGAGTCAATGGTAAGTCATAGTTCTCAGTGTTAACAATATCTCTGTAAAGCAACAGCTATTTTAAGAGTGAAGTATAGACATGTTGGTAATGTAAATGATGAGTAATAAACATGATTACACCTGTATTTGGAATGTAATTATCAAAGCAATGTTAAAATACCAGAAAGCCTGTTCTACTTAATATCTATAGATGCAAACGAAAGTGCATATGTTACTCAGTATTTATTGTTATGGTGAATCTAATGCTGATAAATAGATGGATTTTTAAGGAAATGATTATTGATATGTTGGATTCCAACCACATTTTTGCGCTTTTGTGGTTATGTAAGGTCTTATGAAAATGTTAAAAAACAAACTGAAATTTATTTTTATTTAACTGAAAGTATAAATAGATGTTATAGGTTTGTGTGATATTAGGGTATACGATATGCTGAACAACCACCCAGGTCTGGGTACAAATTACATGTCTATGAAAATTGTGGACTAATGTACTGGATTTGGTATTTACAACACAAACTTTATTTATTTAACTGCTCTGTGACTGAAGTGTTTACTCATTCTTAGATCTCAGCACAAACCACATATAGAAAAGTACACAAAACTATTCAAACTACTTAATGAAATCTTAAGGGTTCTAAAAACCACTTTGTACTTAAAACTGAGTATCCTCAGCTATATCTCAAGAAATCTGGGTAAAGGGAAGACAAAAAAATAAATAAATAAAATAAAAGCTTGGGGGCTCTTATAGTATAGTGTTCTGCTGTGAAGTCAGGACTGGGCTTATTTCAAATTCTTCTGAATGTTTCTTCTTGAGGCCCTTGGTACCTAAGTAAAATCACTTTACAAAATTCAGATAATGTATTGGGTTCAGGGAAACATTATAACCTTAAGTAAGATCTTACCGTTACTTCTACATTTGACATTCTCTGTATTCTCTTCTCCCTGGCAGAGTAAAGAGACAATCTGTTTTTTTTTTTTTTTTTTTTGGAAAAAAATCAAGTTAAATCTAGATAGCTAATTTTCTATTTATCAGTCTACTTTATTTATTTATTTAAAGATTTATTTATTTATGCATACAGAACTGGGGTACAGGCCAGAGGTGCAGGGGCAGGGAGAAGATTCACCAAAGGCACGGGGGGAGCAGAACAGATAGATCCATGAAGTATACTCCTGAGAGGAGCAGTGGGTGGATTAGGAGAGGTATGTCATGCCATGTGGGCCACCTCCTTGGCTGGGGATCGAACCTGCAGTGAAGGAGCTGCAGGGAGCTTCATGGTGCTGTGCCACTGGGGAGAGCCCTTTATCAGTTTACTTTAAAAGATTTGCAAAGGGATTTCCACAACCATGGTATTTTAACAATAGCAAATTATACCAGAAAGCTTATGTATTGTTCTTATGTTGAAATATTCTTTTAAAGTAAGATTAAGTGCATGTCTAGCAGCAAATGTTTACTTGACAGACACCCAAGCAGATACTTCTGTACAAAAATCTGACAAGTTTTCCAGTGTGGAGTGCTTATGTCCAGTTGAAAAGGTCTAACAGAAACCATTTGTTTCTGAAGAAGGATACTTGGTATATTATTTTGTTTGTTTAATTATATGTACTTCCCATTTCTTTGTAATGAGTTTGAGATGCTTTCCATGATGCAAAATTTTTAAAAAGCCAGTGGTTTGGGCCCTCCCTGGTGGCGCAAAGGGTTAGGACGCAGCACTGCAAGCTAGCGCAGTCGCTTCAGTGCGAGTTCCATCCCCCAACCCGGAGGTGATCCACCTGGCGCGGCAGACCTCTCCTGACCTGCACGCTGTTCCCCTCAGCAGTGTGCTTCATCAGTCTGCCAGTTCTGCTCCCCGCTCTGTCTCTGGTGAATCCGCTCACTGCCCCTGCACCTCTGGCTTGTTCCCTAGTGCTGTTTAAACAAACAAATAAGTAAGCCATTGGCTTTTTTTATGGAGAATTTCTGGCAGGCTATCTTGATTTTATAATGAAACCTATAATCAATGAAAGTGAAATCACTTCTTAGCACTTCTCTCTCCTTTGAAGCCAATGGAAATTTCCATGTGTGGAGAGGGATGTATTGTTTGGAATGTGTTACAGTGAGATTTGGTCTCACAAAAGGTTACATGTAGTATAAAATATTGACACTTTCAAAATTGTTTCATTAAGTATATTAAATTCTTTTTATCCTTTAGTGACATTGGAATGGTTAGTTAAAAAATATTTTATGAATGAAATATCAACATAATTTTTTATGCAGTGTCCAAAAAACAATCTTGTCATATATTTCAAAGACATTCAATGTTAAAACAGAAATGTAGAGTATCAATGCAGTCTTCAGATGTTTAAAAGATTGGGGTTTTTTCCTTTGTAGCTTGAAAGAAATTCGCTACAGGATTTCCTTTAAAAAAACCATTAGATGTTGATGAACTATCATATAGATTATTATTGCCCAAAACTAGGGCCAGTCACTTATGTAGATTGCTACTATGTAACAGGACTTTGTAGCCCCATTATTCTACTAGTACCTGAAATACTTATTATTAAAGGACCTTTATTAAAAAAGCAGACAAATTGTTTTGCTGTGAGAAAAAGTATTTGCAAACTGCAGTAATGGCTCTGAATATTAGTGCTAGACTAAGTACTGACCAGTTAGAGGGCATTGAACACCACCGTGTACCTAATGTCTAGCTCAGTGCCTGGCATACAAATGCCAGAAATGAATATAGCAAGTTTCCTAGAGTGAAATGGTCTAAAGTTTTCCTGCTCCCAAAAATACTACTAGCCTAACTAAAAATCAGCAGTATTAGAATAACTGATTTGTTATTATCAATTTATTGTCATTTATAAAATGGTACTTATCAAATGAAATGGCTAGTAATCGTTGTTAAAGTTTTTGTTGAATTTTTGTGCCCTAGAATGAATAATAATTTTAGCTTTAAGATAATGGAAATAACCAAGTACTAGACTATATAAAGGGTTTTCAACATGAAAAGCTAAGGGGAAAACCTTTAAATTACAGAGGCATTGAAGTGTTTTAAACAGTGTTGTCTTTGATGCTCAGATAGGAATTGGGAACTTCAATAATGTTGTTCCATATGGTGCTTGAAAATTTGTTGTTTTAAAATATTCCTTGTTTTAGAGAACTGGTAGTCTTGCTTGTTTGTAAGAGACGATATAATATATGTGCATCAAGAGAAGTTACAGCTCATGTCACAGGAACCTTTGGAAAGAGTTTAGAGACTTGTTTCAGCAGCAGTTTAGAATGGATTGAAGAGTAGGATGGCTGCTGAGCTGAGTGTTACGTAAAGAGCGTCTGAATGGAAGCTTGAAAGGATGATGTCCCTGACCAGGGGGGCAGAGGTTACAGCAGTCTCTGTGCTGTGGTTGCTCAACCCTTGTTTATTTTGAAGGAAAAGAAAAATAGTAGTTGTAATCTGAAAGTGACAAGACTGTTTGGCTGAGGTACTTAAAATGACCGTTGACTAATCTGAAGTGACATAATTAAGTGTTCTTTCCAATAATTATTTGTGAAATAGTTCACCTTCCCTTTTGGTTTGTTAGAGGTGAAACAAAAGGGAAAAAATGTAATCATGGTCTCAAACCCTGAAATCCTTATCTCTGTTTATCAGCTGCTTGTTTTCAGCTGTGGTTATGCCTCTCTCCCTCAACACACTGTACACTCTTCCTCAAGACTCTCAATGATTTATTTCTGACACTTTGTTCATCTTGACCTTGACTGTTTCAGTAATGCCGACGACTCCTAGACTTTGAGGCTCTTTGCTCTATACATTTATGTGATAACGGAATGGCATTTTTCAGACATTTTCTACAATCCTCTTTACTTCTGATTTTTTTTTTACTAAATTATGTGCAATACTTATACTCTTGTTGCTCATTCCAACTTCAACTCTGGCTTCAATCAAAACTAAACTATACAAATTGCTTCCTTGAAAGTTACTAATTGTCTTGCTACTGGTTACCTTATTACTGGTTACCTAGTTACTAGTCATCACATCTAGTGTCTTCACTCTTCTTGACCACATTGCAACATTGGACACTACTGACTAAGCCCTTTCTTTCTGAAGTTCTTTTGTCTCCGTGACACTGGTGACAATTAATTCTTTTATTTTTTTCTTTTGAACAGGATATTTTCACTATTATTCTGATGCAGTAATTCCAATATCTTCTCTAAGTCAAAAATCCTTGGGGAGTGCTGATAGTGAGTCCATGCAAATCAAGATGAAATCCAGAGGGCAAGAGGGGAGCTGAAAATGAGAAAGCAAGCCAAGAGTCATGACCGTAGAGTTAATCAGAACATCTCAGGCAATTACTTTAAATAAAGCTGAAGTGCTTGTACCTTTGCAGTTTGACAGCCGACATCCTGAAATGTCATTTTGACTTAAAAACACTTGGTTGGAATCTGGCAACAAGAAGTTAAGCAGAGATGAGACTGCTGTGTGGTTAGGTGGGGAAAAAAGGGGTAGGTTCCTAAGTAATTGCCTCAGGAGTTTAGAGTAGACTGACACTTCTTTGTAGTTCATGGGTGAATGGTAGTTGACTGTGGTGTAAGGGGTCAGGCAGAGTGGAGAGGTAATGTGACTACATGGGTAGAAGAACCAGATAGGCTCTGCATTGTGTGTGCTTTCTTTTGGCCTTAGTCCTTGGCTGTGTGTCCTTTGTCTTAGTCTCTTGCAGATTAGAGGACATCTGGTGAGTTTCTGGATGGTCCATAGCTGTTGAAGCTATCAACTGTAGTGGGGGGTTATGTACAGTTTTGTTGAGAGGTGCTCGCAAGCAGCTGAAGGGAATCCATAGTGTCTCATGTTATATTGCCCAGAGTCAACTGTTGACTCCTTCAGTGCAGGATCCACAGCTTATTTATCTGCACAACACTCTCTCAAGGAATCATTTTGAATGAATGATGCACAGAAGAAGGATTATAAGGAACACACAAGTTGTACTCTCTGGAAAAGCTTTTTGTGAAAATATCTAGTGTGACATTATTGCTCTGCGATAGGCATTTTATGAAATGATAAAGAAAAAACGAGAATGTCTGCAATCTGTTGTTTAAAGAAGCTCCAAGGTCTATTAACATGAAATTTCAATTGCTGTTTATCCCAAAGGACCCAAAGTGTCATGTTTGACAGAAGATCTTTTTAAAGAAAAGTTTATCCAGCTTCCACACTGGAACTTTTACATAGGATGATTGGTAGTTTAGTGTTCTTCTTAAAAATATAAACACATGCATGTTTCAGTAAACCTGTGATAGACCGAATCAGGTGGAACTGATTTAATGTTATGGATAATTACATAATTAGTGCTGTAAAAAATAAACCTTACTATCTACTTGATGGACTGGAGCTGCTGCGAAGGAGGTGTGTAATTATACAATCAGCATCCTCCTCCTATGCTGATTCTAGGTAATCCTCTTTCTGCCTTGTCTGAAAAGGGACTTCCTGTCTTGTGTTTCCTGCTGAACAGGTATTTTAGTGAACAGTTCTGAGCGTTGAGTAGTTTCCAGTCTTTGATCAGGGTCTGTGTGCGAATATCCTCAGAGACTAGTTGCTTTCAGGCTTTTTAGATATAAACCAACAATAAGATATGTTTTACATCAGAACCCTCCATACACACACATTAAATCTAAAGATCTAAGGTTCATGAAATAATTTTTATTCTTTTTGATCTACTCTACTTTATTAATCCATTCTGGTCTTTTACTTTACTTTTGTTTTTTTTTCAATGCTCTTTAAGGCCACCTGTTGATTTCAGAACCTGCTAAATCTTCATGTCTCACATAGAAAATACTACCCTTTCATTTGGAGATTGCTAACTTCAGTGGAAATGCAGAGGGTAGCATAAGGAGGGGCTGTGGGCTTTGGGTAGCACATAATGTGGCGGTGGTTGAAAGAGCAAGAGGTTTGGAGTTGGGTAGATTTAGTTTTAAAGTTGACTGTCCCTCGTTTTAGCTGTATACGCAGAACATGTGATTGAACCTCTTTAACTCTGAATTCCTCATCTCTCCATCTAGGCTCCAATTACTTGAGGGGGTTGGAAATGGAGAGTTAGAGGTGATACATTAAGGAGAAAGAGAGTGATGTATTATTAAATGATATCTTGGAAGAAAACACCTGGTTATTGCTGTGACAGTGAAACCCACTTTGCTCTGGGCACTGCATATACTTTTTCTTTCCTTACTCTTTATGAATATCACACTCCTCAATTGCTGAAGGGTGCAGCAACAATCCCTGCCTCACAAATTTTTCATGGATATCCAACAAGGATTAAAAGTTAACTAATTTTTATTAGTACAATTTAAAGCAGCTTTGCTATTCAGAATAAATTATGCAAGTGTGAGATAGAATCTGACAACGATTAAATGACAACACGAGAAAGCAAAACTGGTTCTGAAATTCTGTATTTTGATTGTTCCTAGCAAGAATTGTTTTGATATACAGTGGTATTGTACATTGATATAGGAAAGCTGCAGCCACAACTGACAAAGAATGATTTATGGTGCCTATTAAAAATTACATATATACATCTGAAGTTGTTCCATATTGCATTATATATAGAACTTAAAGAAACTTCAAAGTTATTTAACAAAGGATTTTGCTTCATCAAGACCTGGAAAATGAGAATCAGAAGACAACTAATTACCTATTATATAATATTTCTGTCAAGTTTTCTGTACCTTGACTGGAAGTCAGCATAATAATTTCATTGTGAAATTTTAAAAAATAGAACCTCCATTTCACAGCCTGAAATTTTGAGAGGAGGAAAAATACTTATTGTAACTTTACATTTTTTTAAACACCTCATTTTCTTTTTTAAAAAAATAATATAATAGCTTATTTTTTACATCATTTTGTACCTTTTCCCATCTCAGTTGTAATCCCTGTGGGCTTCTCACCATCAGTTCACCTGTGTGCCATCACCATAGTCCAGTACACTACCCCTCCCCCCCTCCATTTTTGATCCCATTCCCCACTCCACCCCTGTAAAATGTCTCCGGTATATAGTTGCTCATTAATTATTATTATTATGATTATTTTCTCCCTTGGTCCTTTATACACCTGCTATGAGTGAAACCATCGGTATTTTTCCTTTTCTTTCTGGCTTATTTCACTAAGCATGATCCCTTCCAGCTCCAGCCTTGTTGCTGCAAAAGACATGAAACACCTCATTTTCTTTAAATATGTTATAGTTTTTACTATTTCTGAATTAGTTCATGACATGAAAATGCTATTTCCTCACTAATACTGATTTTTAACTTTCTTGTCTGAAAGGAAATTCCTTGTTCTTGATAAATACTGTCTGTGTCCTTTATTTTATTCATCTTTTCTACAGGATTCTACTGATGTTATGATTATTTAGTGGTAACCTGGGCTTTGTTGGTTGTGGGGATGGGCCATAAATCAACTGAGGCAAGTATGAAGCAATGACACTAGAAAGCATCTTTTCCATATCTCTTTTTCTCCAATCTCTGGTTGCTCTGAATGTTCAGCCTCACTTTAGGCAGATGTTGATGGATTGCTCTTAATTTCTGTGTTTCCAGTCCCTAACATTGTATTCAGAAATCACCTGACATTCATGTTCAGTTCAGATCACTCTTGCAGACATTCAGGAGAAAGGGCCTGGCGCCTTTAAGACAGAGAACCTTTTTCTTTGCCAGAAAGCTCACTGCAAAACTGAAGGGCTTAACCAAAAAGGACTTCAATGTAAATTGAATATTGATAGAGAAGGGAGGTTAATTGGCCTTGGTAACTTGGTTGCTAAGGAAGCATTTTTCTGATTGGGAGGAAACTCTCCTGGGTGCTCTCTGCAGCTTCTTGTGGACCTAAGATGTTTTGCTTTATCTCTTGCTTTCTGCTTCTGAGTTGGAAGGGGAAAGAGCAGAAAACTATCAGAGAAATGAAAAGCTGTGGGAAGCAGATGGTAGCTCTGTCATAGCTACAGAAAGGGAGAGCTAAATACTGACTAGCAACAAGCTAATGCCAGCTAGGACTCTTTGTTTAAGGCAGACAGTTGGAAAATACCATGAGGGCAAGATATAAAGAGCTGGCATAGGATGGCATAGAGAGGGTAGGGCAGGGTTTTTTCAGTGCCTGAAAACATGTAGGTGAGAGAAATTAAAGGATATTTTGATATTTTTCAATATTCATTTTAAATTATGATTAAGATTTTCAATAGCATTGTGTTTATTAAGGGGAGTTACTTAACTTGTATCTAATTGTTTGCATTTTGAAGGATGTGTACTCTATTGTTTGTTAATTTTAGATTTTGATTTGTTAATCTATAATTATTTCAGTAAAGAATGGTTAGTTATAAATGCCTCTTTATGTTATTGTATCATTTATTGCTTAATAATAATAAATAACTTTGGAATAAATTACAAACATTTCATTGAATTTTTTTAAAACAAAAAATATATTGACTAACTGTTATGTTAAGTTTTCTGGTTATATCTTAATTTGTTATTATTTCTGCATAATAAATGATGGTTCACTAACCTCAGGGAGTTAGTGCCTATATTTTGCTTAATTTCATTTTTTACTCTGCTTCATTCCATAAAAATTGTTGAGTATTGATTGAGCATCAGGCACTATGTTAAAGGAAACCAACAGGAATAAAATACTGCTCGAACTATTTTTATTTGAAAAATAAAAATATTTTGGCGGACTATTTAAGGTCTGCATTACATTTTCTGTGTTCATTATTAGCATCAAATATCCATTATACTGAATATTATTACTTAGTTTGTATGGCACTTTTATAACTGTTTTTTATTTATTTATTTATTTATTTATTTATTTATTCATACAGAACTGGGGTACAGGCCAGAGACTCAGGGGCAGTGAGAGGCTTCACCAGAGACAGAGTGGGGAACAGAACAGGCAGATCAATGAAGTACACTGCTGAGGGGAGCAGCGGGCGGGTCAGGAGAGGTCTGCCACACCATGTGGTCACCTCCAGGGCAGGCGGGAATCGAACTCATGCTGAAGTGGCTTTAGCTTCTCAGTGCTGTGCTTTAACCCGCTGCACCACCAGGGAGGGCCTGTATGGCACTTTTTAAATTGTAAAATTCTTTTGTCCATAGTGTGATTTGGATTATTTTGTAGACATAGACAACTAGAATACCTTGGTTCTTCCTGTAATCCTGGAGTGTCATATACCTTTGAATCATATACAGTATTGTAAATCAACTTACCTCAAATAAAAAAAGTGGAACTTGGAAAAGATAAGAGGCAAAATCCTTTTGTTGTTTAAGGTTTCTGATGTTTTCCTCTTTGGATACAAAAATATATCCTAAAACATTGACTGCAGAGTGAAAATCACAAAGAAGGGGAGCTACCAATCTAAAAAATCGCACTGGACAGTTGCTAGAAGGAATGCATATCCTTTGTATAATATGTATCATAAAACTTCAGTATTAAAGAAACTTCAGTCAACTAAGATGCTTGGAAAGGTTATGATGGGAGAAAATGATTGCATTACATTCAAGTTAGAAGGACTTTTTGGTGGCCACTGTGGAATTTACCTTTATTTTTGTGCTTATTGTCCAGTGATTATGGCAGGACCTCAGAGGAAAAACAAAACATGGTGATTCTATTGAGAACTTCTACTTATAAAAATGTTTTCAGAGAAACTGTCTTGCCATGGAATTACTTTCGTACTCCCAGAGATGTTGATAAATACGTGAAGGTGATCATTGATAATGAATCTTCTCCTGAAAGGCCGGACAAGATTATCAAGTAAAAACATTAATAGAGTAATAGACTGAAGTGACCACCCTCAGGAGTAGAGTAATGGTGTATACAATAGGGTGTAACAAGTACGTAAGGGTAGTCTTTCCTTTTTTTTTTTATTGTAGAGATGCTGATGCATTCTAATAGTTAAAAAGATATTTCATCCTAAGCCAACATTTTTCAGGTTTATATACTGCCTAGTTCTTAAGTTGCTTCACAATCCATTGGTTTAGGCTTTTTATATCCTTTGTAACTTGGATTGCCTTTCAATTGAGTTTCACTAAGGTGTCTGCAGGGAGAAAGGAGAATAACACAAATGGGGTTCCATGCTCAGGCCAATAGTTTATAGATTTTGAACAGAATGATAAATAAATGAAGGAAACTGGCTTTGGCAGTGATAGTGACTCTTTGGATGTCAAATTTATTTGAACTTAATATTCATTACTTTATATTATTTAATTTTTGTAGCTATGAAGCAGACTGCATGGAACTGAAATTAAAAAATATATATATAACCTAACTGCTTTTATTAAGATGATGCTCACCTAGTAAACTCATTAAGTAAGGACCCTAGGCAGTTCTCTAGTGTCAAGACTGAAGCACAGTATTGCAGACATCTTTGCATCACTGTCGTGAATGACCTTGAAGGAATCCAACACTTGATAAAGCAAAATCCTCTCAGTGGCACTTCGTTCTGATTTGATTGATGCTTTAGAAAAAGCTGTAAGATTTTCTTTTCTTTATAGTGTGAGGCATTTACTCCCTATACTTCATAGGTTTTCCAGTTGTCTGGAGTATTTTGTAAGCAGGTTCTTTCAGTGACTTTAGTACAGGTAAGCAATGAAATCTTTAATTATTATTGGAGAGTAAGGTCTTGGTGCATTGGGATCATGGTTTTTAAGAATGAAAAAAACTTTCTAACTTGAGTGTAATCCAATCATAATCTTTCCAAGCATCTTAGTTGATCAAAGTTTCTTTAATACTGAAGTTTTATGATATATATTATACAAAGGATATGCATTTCTTCTAGCAACTGTCCAGTGTGTTTTTTCAGATTGGTAGTTCCCCTCCTTTGTGATTTTCACTCTGCAGTCAGTATTTTAGGATATATTTTTGTATCCACAGAGGAAAACATCAGAAGTCTTAAACAACAAAAGGATTTTGCCTCTTTTCTTTTCCAAGTTCTATTTTTTTTTTATTTGAGGGAAGTTGATTTACAATACTGTATGATTCAAGGGTATAGGATCACATCTTTACAGATACATGTCACTGTTCACACCCACCACCAAGGCACCCAAAGCCCTCCGCCATTTGTCATTGGATCCTCTCCCCACTTCCTACTTTCTCGTCCTGGTAGTCTCAATTTTACAGTCAACTTTCTAAGTTATTTTTTTGTTCATTTTTGTCTGACTCTTTGTTTTGTTATTTTATATTCCATGTATGAGTAAAGTCATCTGATATTTGTCTTCTACTTCTGATGTATTTTGCATAGCCCTCTCCCTTCCAGTTTCCATCCATGTTGTCACAATGGCACAGTTTTACCTCCTTTTTATAGCTGAATAATATTCCTTTATGTATATATAGCTGAGTAGTATACCTTAATATATATGTACTACATTTTCTTAATTCGTCTGTTTTTGGGCAATTAGGTTGTTTCTATAACATGGTTATTCTATTCTACAGTGAACATAGGAGTATATATTTTCCCTTGAATTCATGTCTTTGCAATATTTAGATAGATACCTAGTGGAATTACTGGATCATAGAGTTGCTCTATTTCAACTATTTTGAGAAACTGCCATACTGTTTTTCCACAGGTTTGGGCTAATCTACACTCCTGTTGGTAGTACTAAGAGGGTTCCCAGTTCTCTATATCCTCACTGGCACTTGTTTTTTCTGGTCTTTATGGCATAAATCATCCTTACAAGTGGGGTGCGGTATGTCATTGTGACTTTGATTTGCATTTCCCTGACAATAAGTAATATTGAACTCTTTTTTCATGAGCCTATTGCCCTTCTCAGTGTCTTCTTTGGAGAAGCACCTATTTACCGCTTCTACCCATTTTTTGATAGGGCTATATGTTTTAATTTTGTTGAGTTGTATGAGCTCTTTATGTCTTGGTTATTAGCCCTTGTCAAATGTATGATGTGCAAATATTTTCCACCATTGGTGGAGTGTCTTTGTTCTAATGAAAGTTTCTTACTATGCAGCTTTAAAAGTGTTTGATGCCCTCTCATTTATTTATCTTTGTTTTTATTTTCTTAGCTGTTGGAGTCAAGTACCCAACTATGTAACTCAGACCAAAGTTATGGAGTGTTTTGCCAATGTTTTCTTATGTGTATTTCATGGTTTCAAGTGTTAACATACATGTCTTTAATTCATGTTGAGTTAATTTTTATGTATGGTATGAGAGAGTGGTCTAATTTTATTTTATTTTTTTTCCCATGTGGCAGTCCAGTTAATTTACTACTTTCCTCCATTGTCATAGATAAACTCACCATATAAATGAAGATTTATGTCTGGGCTCTCAATTCTATTAATTGATCTTTGGGGCTATTTTTATACTCCTGCGATATTGCTTTGATTATTGTTGTTGTGTTGTATAGCTTGAAGTCTTGGATTGCTATACCTCTGTTCTTCCTTTTATTATTATTTTTTTTTAACTAAAGGATTGCTTTGACTACTTATGATCTTTTATAGTTCCATATTAGTTTCAGTGATGTTTTATTTCTCTGAGGACTGCCCTTGAAGTTTTGATAGAGATTGCATTGAATCTATATTTTTCTTTGGGTAAAATGGCAATTTTAGCAATGTTAATTCTTCCAATTCATGAGCAGGCACTATCTTTACATTACTTTGTGTCATCTTCTATTATTTTTAACAATGTCATATATTTTTCATTGTACAGCTTCTTCACCTGCATTGTTAAGTTTATTCCTATGTATTTAGTCCTTTTTATTGCTACTATATGTGATAGTGTTTTCTTGATATCTTTCTCTTCCAGTTAATTATTTGCATATAGGAGTGCAATTGATTTTTGTAAATTGATTTTGTAATCTACCACTGTATCATTTTATTGCTTCTAATAGTCTTTTAATGGAGTCTTTAGGGTTTTCCATGTATAGTATCATGTCAACTGAAAAATGTGGTAGTTTTACTTCTCTCCTAATCTGGATACCTATTTTTCATCTTTCTCTGCCTACATATTCTAACTGGGTCTTTCAATAATATATTAAGTAATAGCAGTTAGAGTGAACATCCTTGTCTTGTACCTGATCTTACAGGAAAAAAATTTCAGTTTTTTACTATTTTGTATGATCCTTACTTTAAAAATCCTATGGAGGAAATGACCATGTACCCCAGAGAGTCAAAGTTGCATGGTGCTTTGTCTGTTTGGAATTACTTGGTCATTTCCTACATAAGAAGTTACAGGTAAGGATCACACACACAAAAAATGTAGTGATTCTTTTGGTCCTGACTTCATAGGAACACCAGGAGGAAGCTTTAGGTTCTACAAAGTGTGTAAAAGCTCTGTTTGGTCCATTGAGGATTGGTGTTTAGAGATTAATGAAGGCATTATAGTTGGATAGAGATGGAATAGAGGCTAGAATTTGTGTTTTAAGAGACCATTTTGAGTCTTTTTCTTTCTACCAGAGAGTCAGGTCAGCAAATGACTACAACAATCTCAATGCCTCACTCTCACCCCTGGAATTTGAACTCAGTATTCCTGACCATGCCTGTGACCCCAACACTGACTTTAGCACCTGGCTTCATTCCTCCTTCTGGTTTTTCTTATACTTGGTTTTATATGAACTCTATGAACTCCATTTGTTTCTGACCTCATCCATGTAATTTGATTTAAATTCTCTTTCTCTCTCTCTTTTTTTTTTTTTTTTTACAATTTGCTTGATGCGCTACTATTCTGTTCACATTATGTCAATCATTTTATTTTTTTGATAGACGTCTGACCCATGAACTTCTGTTTTATGCAGATAAGAAGGGTAAAATCAGGCTGATTTCTAGATTGCCTGGTCACAGTAATTTACTACTATCTCTGTCCTAATTCAGTGAAGTGATGTGTGAGAAGTTCTGAAGACGGTAGTTAAAATATGAGAACTGTAACTTAGGAACAGTAAATACCTATTCTTTTGCATCTTCTCATTTGTCGAATGAATATAGAAATATCTCAGTAAATAGATATTTAGCCAGGTTGAGTTATTTTTTCCTTCAATAACTAGGTTAACATCATGTTTCATGTACAGTTTCATTTTGAAGACCCTCTTAAGAGTTTTTGAACATGCTTAATTTATTCTAAATATCTTTTATAATATATTTTCTGGCTGATGGACTTCTAGATTTTCTCTTTGAAAAGTAAACTATGAATCCATTAGGACTAAAATAAATTCCCAGTTTTACCTGTTAGGAGCTTTTCTTTTCATTTGTCAATTAAACTATTGAGATGTTTAGAAATGCCTTTGCTTTTATAAAACTGAAAGCAGATCTTGAAGTTTGGAAGACTGAGGCTTCAGTAAATAGAGATATTTAATTTTCCCAAATAGACCTAAATTTTTGTTAGAAATGGATTTTTTTAAAAGTAGGTATACAAAAATTGTAGTAAAATATGAACATTTTAAATTGTACATGTACAATATCAAATTATAGTGGATACTAAGTAAGCTTCTAAGGTTTATAAAAACCTGGTAAAAAAATTCAAACATTATTTTTAGAAAAAACTTTAAATTTTGCTCAAAAGCTATCTCACAGGACTATTGTATTCATTTCTGACTATTTTCTATTCAGCCCTCAAGTGCTTTTAAAATGTCAAAATATTTTTTATTTATGAATTGATAGTTGATTAATTATAACATCCATTTTGGAGTAATAAAAGATTAGAATGGATACTACTGCATAAGAATAAAAACCTAAGAATTTTAAACAGATGTAACAATAGATGTGGAATAAAAAGTCTTCAAACGTTCTTAACAGGGTCAATGGTGGATTCAGTACAAGAGGTTTGATTGTACTTTTTACCAAGTAATCATTTCTTAACACTCACCAATTCAATTCTCAACTTTTATTGAATAATTACAATATGCTACTTAGAATAGAGAAAAATAATCAAGACATGATCTTTTCTTTAAAAAAAAGTGTTCAAAAGCCACAATTTTAATAAATAATTGAGTGAATTTTACAAAGAGAAAATGTTTTTCGTTATTATATTACTGTAATTAATAAAGCCACTTAAGTTTCTAACATTAAAAAATAGAATTAAGTTAAAAGTGGCAATGGAAATTAACAAATAAAGCCATGAAAAAGCAACAATAGACAAAGAAAATAGTAATAGCTTTAAGAATATAACTAAAATAAAAAACATGTGTGTTTTATATCTTGTTTTGCATATGCCTGAGTAGTTGTTTTTATATATGTGTTTAATTACATATTGCTAATAGTCCACTGCAGAACCTTATGACTTTATATGACCATCTAGGATGAGTCGCCTAAAGTCTCAGTTGTGTTGGAGGTCCAGGACAGCTTTTCACTGGTGTTTGGCACCTCAAATTGGGATGACAGGAATGGTTGGGACTGACGGGGCATCTCTCGTTTCATGTCCTCTACACATGACTTTCTTGGATTTCCTTCAGCTTGACTATTTGGGGTAGTTGGTTTTCTTACCTGGTGACTTTCTTTCCCAGAGCATGCAGTTCAAGAGACTAGATACCCTGAAGAGTTTCCTTTAACCTAGCCTTGGAAATCAGGCTGCATCACTTTTCCAGTCACAAGTGAGTCTGAAGGCCAGTCTAGTTTCAAAGGCAGGAAGCCACACAAGGTAATGTTTACACTCAGAAAGCATGTTTTATTGTGGGGGTAGGGTGTGGGAGGAAAACAGAGGGGAGGAAGGAGAGATATCTTTAGAGGTACTACAGGGTGATGTGATTCAGGCAAGATGACCAAATCAAGTGGAACAATCCTAGCGTAGTAGAGCCCTTTTTTCCTGGGGTTGGGGGGAGTTTGTGTGGACAGGCTGTCCTTTCTTGGAACCCCATTTTGGAGTCATATATTCTCAGCTATATTTGCTGTTTTAAGCTTTAATTTTTTTTTCTTTCTTAAATTCAGCAGCTGCTTCACACTTATAAGGGAAAATCTGAGGGTTGAATTAGAAGAGAGTGAGTTGCAATCTAACAGTGATCATTTGAGTATATAGTTTTACTTGAACTTAGGGATTGTATTTCTGCTTTCCCATTATTAGCAAGTTTTGTCAGCAGGGACATGGAATTTAACCTCGGTATTAACAATAATATTTTTAAAATGTCTTCTTACTCACCGCTTTCACTTTAAGGGGCTGACAAACCCCCAGGAGGCTTGCACATTGACAGTCATACCTGGAATTTAACAGTCTATTTCTCCCCACCCCATATTTTTGTAATGTGGAAAAAATTAGCTTAAATTTTATCTTATATTTGTAGATTGCAGTGAAGCCTTCTCAAGAAGCATTTTCAGTTGGATTAGTACTGACTTAAGGTCATTTGGTTAATACATAGTCAGGGAACTGTAGAAACCACATTACAAGACCAGGGTTAATTAGTACCAGTACAATCATATTGCAGTGAATAGTCAGAAGAGCTTTGTGACTAATGGCTATTTCCATGACAAAATGTTGAAAAACACATGTTCCTGATTTTCTTATTGAAATGTAGAAAAATTATGCTATGATAAATATGCATATACATTCTTAAAATGGAAATATGGAATTTTTATAGAAAGTACTAATTCAGTTTTGAACAGTCTCTGTATTTGAAAGTGAGTTGAGTATTTTTCTTTCATATTTACCGCATTTAGTTATCCTCAGAGTTTATGTATGTTAAAAGTAGCATTCTAATCAGTAGGGAAAAGTTTATTTATTAGTGTAATCAGTTAACTATTTGGAAAAATAAGCTATATAGCATCTTTAGAACAAATACCTAAACAAAAGCAGTAGGCTTTTGTTTATTTTTTATTGTTTATTATTTTTATAATGTGAAGTGGCAACAGTTTCCTGATCTCTAATACTGAACATGATACCAATTACCAAAAAATAATTTAGACATCTATTGATATATAATAAATTATCCCATGATTAAAACATTAATTTATTATTATTTTTTTTTTTTTTTTTTAAGATTTATTTATTTATTCATACAGAACTGGGGTACAGGCCAGAGGCTCAGGGGCGGTGAGAGGCTTCACCAGAGACAGAGTGGGGAGCAGAACAGGCAGATGGACGAAGTACACTGCTGAGGGGAGCAGCGGGCGGGCCAGGAGAGGTCTGGCTCGCCATGTGGTCTCCTCCGGGGCAGGCGGCAGGCGGGAATCGAACTCATGCGGAAGTGGCTTCAGATTTTCAGTGCTGCGCTTTAACCCGCTGCGCCACCAGGGAGGGCCAATTTATTATTTTTTAAGATTCCATAGATTGGTTAAGTATTTCTTCTGTGATTCTCATCTGGACTCATTTATGAGGCAAGTTTTATCCGTTAGGTTAATTGGAAATGAAGGATTTAAAAGGCTGCAACCCATATTTTTCTGTTGCATCTTACTTAGTTGTCCAAAACAAACTTCTTTTCATGGCGGCTGGATCCCACATGTGAAGGCAGATGCTATGAGGCTTCTGGAGGCCTAGACTTGAGAACTCATGTTCACTTCTGCCAGATTTTACTAGTCAAAATAAATTGCAATAAATATATTTAATTAAAAACAAATAAATAAATGAAATAAATTGCAAAACCAGCCAGATATCAATATATAGATTCCACCTGTCTAGAAGCAACATCATGCTGCAAAAGGATGCATACTAGTGAAACCTGGTATGCTCTTACTGAGGGCATTACTCTGCATAAAAACAGGGCCCAAGTTGATTTGGATAAAGTTTTAATAAATCACTTACTGGCTAAATCTTTGCTATTTCCTACCTGAAAATGATGATGTGACTAAGTTTGGATTCCATGATAATCTTACTCTCTGAGCTTGCCAACCATATTTGTATCATCCTAACATATAAATGTAATTGCTTAATCACTGGCTTTAAGCAATAATGACATGTCTTGGTGTAGTTTGCTTAATGTTTATATGCTTTGGTTTCATCAGACTTCTTATACATGTGAATTAATAGTTGTGTACATATTTATTTACTTTCCCCCATTCTCCTTCTTTGGGGATTCCACTCACACATATTAGTATCCCTGAAATTACCTGCAGCTCAATGATGCTCTGTTCATTTATTTTATTTTCTTCTTTTTTGTTTCATTTTGGGGAGTTTACTGTGGCTTCAAGTTCACCAGTCTTTTTGTCTGTAATGCCTGCCCTTTACTTAACCTTTTCTAAAACATTGTAGTTTTCTTCTCTTGGCTTGGATCATTTTTTATATCATCACCATCTTAATATGTTGTCTTCTTTCTTTTAGTTCTAGGGATAAACCCATGAGTCAGATCTGGTCCACTAGCTTTGTTGTTGTAAAAATAATTTAGTAAAATATAGCCATGCCCATTTGTTAACATCATTTATGGCTACTTTTCAGTAGCTGAGCTGAATAGTAGTTACGCAGATGATATCGCTTGGAAAGTCTAAAGCTTTTACTATCTGGTCTTTTATAGAAAAATATTGCTGAAATCTGTGCTTCTTGAACATATGGGGTATAACTATAATAACAGTTTTACTGTGCTTATCTACTAATTCTATCATTTCTGGGTCAATTTCAGATGCCTCTGTTTTTAGGTCATTGTTGTTTTTTCTGCTTCTTTGCATGTCTGGTAATTTTTGTTAAGATGTCAGTCATTAGTGGATTTTGCCTTTTTGTTGTCTTGTTGCCTTGTTATGAATACAGCTATGTTAGGTGGTACTGGGAGGAAAAAACAACCTTTTGTCTAGGTATAGTTTTGTTTCAATACTAAGGCAAAACTTGTCTGAGTACTTTATCCAGTACCCCATGAATTATGACTGGTAGGGAACCCCAATTACCCCTTGTACATGCAAGTGTTGCTTTTTTTTCTTTTTTAAAGATTTATTTATTTATTTGTACAGAACTGGGGTACAGGCCAGAGATGCGGAGGGTGAGAGAATTCACCAGAGACAGAGCGGGGAGCAGAACAGGCAGATCGACGAAGTACACTGCTGAGGGGAGCAGCGGGCGGGTCAGGAGAGGTCTGCCACGCCATGTGGTAGCCTCCGGGGCAGGGGGGAATCGAACTCATGCGGAAGTGGCTTTAGCTTCTTAGTGCTGTGCTTTAACCCGCTGCGCCACCAGGGAGGGCCGCAAGTGTTGCTTTTTTAATGTGGAGTAGTTCTTTTTAGTTGTTGGGGTTTTTGACTTGGGTTCTTTCTGTTTATACATCCACACTCGGGTGAAGATTCGAGGGACTTCTTTTCTGTACAGCACTTTTCTTTGCCCTGTAAACTCTCACCTCTCTTTGGTTTCACTGGACTCCCAATCCTATCTCCTCAGCTCAGGAAGCCTTATGGAATTTACTGGGTTATGCTTATCTACATAGTGGCCTTAAAGTTCTCTCTGGGATATTGTGCAACCATCTTAGATTTCACTTTGCTTGCTATGTCTCAGGGTCTCATTTTGTTGCCTTATATCTAATGTCTTGAAAAATCATTCTTTCATATATTCAATCTAGACTTTTATTTGTTTCAACTGGCAAGACATATCTCTTCCCTATTACTTCTTTTTGGTGAAGGTGGTGGTTACCAGAAACCCAATTATTCTAGGTAGAAAATGATATTTATATTTTACTGTATTAAAGACAACCATACTTTAGTCACTATATATAATGTTGAAAGACAAATGACAAACTATGGACAGTCTTTACTTTTATTGTTCCCTATTAAGGATTAATCAGTCTAATATTTAAGCAGGTCTTGCAAATCAATAAGAAAATGACGAAATATTTCAATGGAAAAAAAAAATTTAAAGATTTATTTATTTATGCATACAGAATTGGGGTACAGGCCAAAGGTGCAGGGGTGGTGAGAGGCTTCACCAGAGACAGAGTGAGGAGCAGAAAAGGCTGACTGATGAAGCACACTGCTGAGGGGAGCAGCAGGTAGATCAGGAGAGGTCTGCTGTACCATGTGGGTCACCTCCAGGGCTGGGGATCCAATTCATGCTGAAGTGGCTTTAGCTTCTTAGTGTTATGCTTTAACCTGCTGTGCCACCAGGGAGGGCCTGGAAAAAGTTAATTTTACCTGTTTGCTTTTGTTAGTGCAAAATTGGCAAAAGAAGAAATGAAAATGAATGATAAGTTCATGAAAAGATTTTTGTTGTTCTAATGTTAACCAAAAATATACTGTTATATTGAGAAAGAAGAAAACAAACAATGATACACCTGGGAGATTAAGTGGATTCTGATACAGGTAGATGAGATAAGAGTAGTCGTAGTATTTCTGAATGAAGTCTAGTAATAATGCATGAAATTTTTAAATCATTACTCAATGTAACAATTCCATGTCTAGAAATCTTAATAATTCCATAAATGTGAAAATAATACATTTCAGAATTACTGATTAAAAACTGGAAGTGTGAACTAGTCCAATTGTTGCTCCTTGTGTGTTAAATTTATTGGCTTTAAATTGCACAGGTAGTGCAATTTTTTGCAAGTCTTTCCTCAGTTAGATATATGTATATGTACATATGAATACATTCAGGATACTATAAATCCCCTATAACAATGAGATAGATATATACTTATTAACACAAAAATTTGTCTTCAATATATTTAGTGGAAAAAACAAATTATAAATTAGTGTGTGTCCATGATACTGTGAGAAAAGCACACACACACACACACACACATTTCTCTGGAAGGTAGAATTACAGGTGATTTTTATGTTTTGGTTTCCATTCTACTTTTTTTTTTTAAGATTTATTTATTTGTGCATACAGAAATGGGGTGCAGGCCAGAGCCTCAGGGGTGGTGAGAGGCTTCACCAGAGACAGAGTGGGGAACAGAACAGGCAGATCAATGAAGTACACTGCTGAGGGGAGCAGCGGGCGGGTCAGGAGAGGTCTGCCACGCCATGTGGTCACCTCCGGGGCAGGCGGGAATCGAACTCATGCAGAAGCGGCTCTAGATTCTCAGTGTTGTGCTTTAACCCACTGCGCTACCAGGGAGGGCCCCATTCTACTTTTTATAAAGTTTTTAAAATAATGAGGTTGTATAAATCTACAGTTAGCAAAGTAAAAAGAAAAAAAAACAACAACTATAATTTTAAAGAAAGCTAACAGTAAAAACTTTCACAGAGAAACCTTGAAAGATTGCGGAAAACTAGTTGGAGTTCTAACATGAAGCAAATTGGAAATGAAACCTGTGATTTGTCAATTGGGAGGTTTGAGTGATATAAAATGCAAAACCCAAATTTAAGTTCCTTGCTCTTTATATGTGGTGTGACCTTGGGCAAGTTATATAACATTTCTAACTTTGTTTTTAAAGTCATTATTTTCAAGCCTAGCATATCATATGATTATTCATTATATTTATATCACAAGTAAAATAAACATTCAATAGAGTAGTTTATTTTTTATAATTATTTAAAAAAAACATAAAATAAGGGAATAAGAATAACTTTTACCAGGCATAAATGGATGATGGAATGAGTTTATTATCATCATGATGAAATTAGCAGATACTAATTATCTTGGTGTGAGAGCTGCCATCTTTAATTTCAATTAAACTCATTTTTTTGTCTAAAATGCGGCCTTCAATTAAGGGAATCAAAGAATTTCTTTTTTTTTTTAAATCAAGGAATATTTTGTTGCATTTTGTTTTATCAAGACTGGTGCTGTACTTGCAGCTGGCATTTCCTCTTGTCTTACCTTCCTCAGCGTGTAGAGCCCATTCTGGCTCCTGCTTGACTGCCCCTCCTCGCTGGGGTGTGGGGCCTGTGGGCGGAAGGTGCAAAGGCTTATCTTGACTTGAAAAAGTCGAGCATGTGACTTGGTGCCCCCCTTCATGTGGATCACTCATCTCTGTCATTTTCTAGCTGCTCTTACTCCTAGAGAGAGACTAGCTCTGAAGAGTAAGGACAACCTTGTCTTAATACAAGGTGTATTGCTTTAGGTAGGAAAATTAATAGACATTATAGATTTTCAACTCTTCAAATAAAAACATTTTTTTAATACTTGTGTGCTTCTATGTTGGCCCAGGTCTGGAGATTTCAAGGGGCTAGAGGTCTATCAGCTTCTTGTCTTTGCCTTAAACATAGTATCTTGCCACTAACATTGTGGCATAGGAACCTGGGTTTCATATACATTACTAATCTTACCAGTGAAAACACTGGCACACCAGCTTTCACATAGATATCATTTTATAGTCAAATAAAAACGTATAAAGCATCAGTTCTACAGTCTGTCTGGATTTGGAATATTTTTATGCACTGCTGTGAGAAAAGCAGGTGCACTCACACATCTATTTCTAAGATTTGTCTATTTTGTCAGATGATTTGGGTTTAAAATTTCTGCAGATGTCAATTTCAGCCATTTTTTGCTATTAGTAGAGCAGCTTAAAATTTAGCTCTTATAAAGTCTAACTTCATATTTATTTTAGAACTTAGACCTTGTAACTGATTTTATCTCTCAGATATGTTTCCTGTGGAATGACTTAAATCCAAAGTTAGCTCAAAACGGAACCCTCCCCCTGTTGAGATATTGCTGTTTCAATTTCTCACAATCTTCTCTAGTCAGAGATATCACCACTGCTTTGCAATTTCTTTTGCTGCCCTCTAGCCCTTTAGTTTCACCTTCCATTATTGTATTTTCTTGATGAGTGCCTGTGCCAGACTCTGAGACATTAAGGAAAGGGATTCATAGGTTGTGGGCTAACTAGGCGGGCTTTATTATTGAAGTCTTGAGAGCTTATAATGGAACCCATCCATCCAAAAAGCTGCGGTATGTTTACTGGTGTTAGCATCCTAGTGAAAAGTGTAAGCTGACTTGTAATCTAGCATTTCACTCCAAAGTTAAAGTTCCTATGGCCATGTTATATACTTACTTAACAAATCACCAATTAGTGATTCTATATTCCTTCATACTGTGCTCTACCACATGCTTTTATTTTTTCAAAGATTTGTTTATCTATGCATACAGAACTGGGGTACAGGCCAGAGATACAGTGACATGTGGATCACCTTCGGGGAGGGGATCAAGCTCATGCTGAGGTGGCTTTAGCTTCCTAGTGCTGTGCTTTAACCCACTGCACCACCGGGGAGACCCCTGGCACGTGTTTTTTTTAAAAAAGCACCTGGGCAAATAATGTCTTGTCTGTTAATTGGTCATTCATGTTTATCTTATTCTATGCATTTTTATTAAATCCTTCCAAATAGGTACCTATGAATTGCTATAAAGAATTATCTTCTGAGTTACCTAAAGGTTAATGCTACTTAGTAGTTGTGTGCACTTTTTAAAGCAACTATATATTCTAATTTAAATTTAGCAAAATAAACTCCATGTAAAATAGATAGAGCTATAGCAGCTATATCTAAAATATGTTAAACTTTAATGTTTTGTGGAACAGAATTTTCAGTCACTCTTGATTTTTTTTCTGAAGGAATTTTTTCCTTGAGGAAAAATATTCAGTAAATATGAAGTAGTATTGTTATTACAAATGCTAATAACCTTTATCCCTACAAATATTGGTATTAACATTTAAAAATACCTTTTTTCCCCCCAAATCCAAATATTCCTGGGTAAAGACCAGAGGTTACAGAGCTTTAATGATTCAGTTGTAAAATATCAAAATATTTAGAAAGTCTTTTGCACAATTACTTACATTATGTGAAAAGGTTTATCAAAAGGTCTGGGGCCATTTGAAATTATAGCACAGTATTTGCTTAAAAACCCTCAAGAGAACTTACAATAAATCCATACTGCAAGAATTTGAATCTCAGTGACAAAAAGCCATGTTTAAAAACCCAAGATAAACTTTTCTGTCATTTAACTTAAAATACATTTCCAGTCACTTCCCATTACATTAGCTACCATGTTAATAATTGAAGATGCCTGATAAGTGGGGTGCAGAATATTGGATATATATCTATTTACTTTAGCAGAATATTTAGTTGTTGTTGTTTATATTATTTGCAAAACCAAAGGAATCTTATAAAATTCAGGTACTGTCTATCCTACTCATGATGCATGCCTACAAGAGAGTTGGTATTTGGGCTTGAGAACTAGAAGAGAAAGAATTGATGGCTTAAAACTGTTAAAAAAAAAAAAAAAAGAAAAAAGAAAGGGCCCTCCCTGGTGGCTCAGCAGGTAAAAGCAGCGCTAAGAAGCTAAAACCACTTAAGCACAAGGTCCATCCTGGGACCAGGAGGTGATCCACATGGCACAGCAGACCTCTCCTGACCTGCCCAGTGCTCCCCTCAGCAGTGCACTTCGACAGTGGACCTGTTTTGCTCTGCTCACTCCAGTGAGTCCTCTCACCAACCCTCCCCTCTGGCCTGTACTCCAGTTCTGTATGTATAAATAAATAAATCTTAAAAAAAAAAAACACTGTAAAAAAAAGAGAATGAATTGGTGCTTCAAAATGATTTTGTTTTCCTTTGTGGCATTTAGTCTGGATTCTGTTGTAATCTTGAGTTTTTTACTGAAGATGGTCAAGAAAATTATTTTGTATTTCAGCTGTCAAAGACTTTTAGACCAGCAAGGTGTCGATTACCTTTAATTTAGATTAATTAATCAATGTTAAGACACAAGCATGAAACATTTAAGACTTTCCTTACATTTAGTATTTTAATATTAAAACAAATAGAATATATGTTAATAATGAACTTAATGTTTTTATTGAACGCTGCCTTTTCTTTTGAACTTATTTGCTAACATTAGTTTTAACTAACACTGAGTGAAAACAAAGGCATTATTGTTTCTAGACATCTATACTTGATTTGATTTAAAGACAAAGCAGTTAGTGGGACCAATGAAAAGTTTTCAGGTCATTCAGAATTGAATAAGATTTACTGAAACAATCCTAGTCATCTTCAAGAAACAATATGAGTTCCACAAGTACTGAATAGATGGTTCTCCTTTAAATGATCCTCATAAGTCAGCCTGGACCCTAGCCCCAACCAAATTGCATGGACCTTTGTCCAGCTCACCCATAACACATAGACTGTTGACAGCATTGAAGTAAAATAGAAAAATGAACCTTATAAGAGCAATAAAGCAGTATTCCAGCTTTAATTTAATTTAATTTAGATTTATCTAGGGAATTGACTTGACATGAACCATGAACCAAAAACTAGGCAAAAACCATACTAACTCGTAGATCTTCTCTCTTTCACCAAAAGGAAAAGAAAACCCTACCATAGTGATTCAAACTACAAACCTCACCTCAATTTATATTTTCTCAAATTACTCATTGGGAAAAAAATGCCCAAAGAATTTAATATATCAGTCAAACTCAAATATGTTTTTTAATTAGAAAAAACTTTAGCTTCCAAATGAAAATGGATGCATTGTGTCCTTTATTTCATGTTAGCTTAATAAATCGGAAAATGTAATGATTGATAAAAGGTTTTATAAGTAATTCTAAAGCAATCATTTATATAGAATAATTTATGAAGACAACTTATTTAAGGGATATATCTAATTTTTAATTGACTTTGTGTATCTTTTAATTAGAAATATGTACATTAGTGAATCTTTATTAAATATTTTTTGTATGTATTTTTATAAATGGAATCAGCACTTAATTTGCAGCAACTGAATCTACATTAAATTAACAGCGACAGTATTGTCAGTATCTTAATGTTTTTGCATTGTGTATGTTAGCCAATGCCTCTTGTTCAGGAAATGGTTATGTAGGATTTTTAAAGTCAATAAGAATAATCATAAACAAGATAATCCCATCAGCACAAGTCCGTCTCACTCTGCATATGTTAATTTAACACAGTATTACACTTAATAAATTATCATTAATCATAAATACGTTTTCACATGTGCATATTTAAGTTCTTTAACGTTTGCTATCTTGGTTTTTCTGGAGGGCTAAGGTACAAGACACTCATTTCAAATCTGAAAAGCAGCATAATCAGTCTTTTGAAGCCCACTGCAATCAATATCTATGCAAATGGGCTGGTTATGGAATTTGCACTGCTTTGTCAATCAATCACACTAGTCAAGTCCCCACCCTGTACTAATATATTTTTTTCTTTTAAAGAGAGAGTGACTTCCTTTTTTCCTCAAGTACTTGCTATGTAAGTGAGTGCTATTTCTTTGATTACTTCATGTCCCTGGCCACCTTTTCCCTGCACACCCACCTGAGTCTTTCTCAGGTGTCAGCAGTCAGGACCAGCATTTCTTGAGTACCACCCATGGAACTCCTATGGTCTTGTCTTTGTCCCTGAGTTCTTAAGAGAGAGTCCGGGCTGGTTGGACCAGCATTGCTAGAGTACTGATCATGTGTTGTCTTCCCTTGGGAACGAGGTCATCATTGGATTGCTGTAGTGCCATCTCTTGTCTTTATCATGTCAAGTTCTTACCAAGGTCTTAGTGGGGACACAGAATATTTGCTATCCAAATAAGCAGGAATAGAAGCTGAGAAGGATAATTAATTAGTTTGGATAATTAGAAGGATAATTAATTACTAGGGTTCAAAGTTTATTTCTACTGTATGGAATAATAGATTAAAACTAAGAAGAAATGTAATAATTTGATAAGGCAAAAGCTGGAGTTTTACACTTAGACTAAATACAGACAAAGTAGGAACCTGGTTTAACAGCACTATTGGGGGTAAAAGGGTAGGGAGGGGAAACAACAAAAATAAGTTAGATTAAAAAAAAGATTTATTCATTTATGCATATAAGAATTGGTATACAGGGCAGAAGTATACAGGGGAATGAGAGGATTCACCAGAGACAGAGTGGGGAGCAGAACAGGTAGATTGACTGAAATGCACTGCTGAGGGGAACAACAGTGGACAAGACAGGAGAGGTCTGCTGCGCCATGTGGGTCCCCTCCCTGGCCAGGATTGAACTCATTCTGCAGTGGCTGTGGATAGCTTCACAGTGCTGTGCTTTAACAAATCCTTGTGCCACCAGAGAGGGCCCATATTAGACTTCCTTGACTGCCTAGACCTACAGTATGAATCTTTAGTCTTGAGGACTGCTGAAGAAGCAAATACGTGAGGATGCCTTGCTATTGGGGGGCAGGGGAAGAGTTAATCATCTCTGTTCCCTGTACTGACCAGATCACATCTGGTAGATTTCCTTGAGTTCTATCTGAGACTTTTAAAAGGGATCATGAAATCATGAACCTGTATAAAATAAGATGACTCAGATGGTGAGGGAACTGAGAATTTTAAGTTTGAAATAGAAAGCAGATAGGTAGAAGGTGGTGTTGCTTTTCAAGTACCGAGACTATTTGCAGACTCATTTTGTGAGTTCCTAAGTAGGCTGTGGATAACAAGAGTACCCACGTAGGGTTTTTCTCTTGTGTCAGTCAAGTCTGGGGATAGATAGACTAGGACTAGAGAAGCAGCTCCATGAAGCCTTTAAGGATTCTGACTCTGAGTTCCTCAATGCATACTTATTTTTACCCTCAGTTTTATTCATGGTGAAGGTGCTAGCGCTCATGCAGAAACGTCTCTGTTCCAGACAATAGGAATAAGGGTGGGAATGGTGGAAAGGAAAGAAAATACCTTCTCTCATATAAGAAACATTCCCCAGACTTCCCTAGACACTCATCTTTATCTTGGGCAACAGGTTAGTCTCATGACCAAGCTTACTGGCTCTAAAGGCAGAATAGATGCTGTAGGTAGAAGCTAAGTTTTACTAAATATAAATAAAACTTGTATAATAGCTTCATCTTCTCCAAAGTGAATGGGCTTTTTTATGGGCACTGATGTCACTGTCATTTACCATTCAAAAGTAACTAGGAAATTGACTATCAAGAAGTTTTAGGGGAGACCTGATTTGCATACTTCCTTTTACTATGATGTGCCAACATTACTTCAATATAAGTGTATATAAGCAATGCCAAGTTTTAGTTTGATTAACTTCTCTTATAGAAGATCTTGATATAGATTTCTACTTGCTACATGTCAATAATGGCAAGTATTCCTTATTGTAAATATTTAATACACACAAATCTTTTTTTTTTTTAAGATTTATTTATTTATGCATACAGAACTGGGGTACAAGCCAAAGGTTCAGGGGTTGTGAGAGGCTTCACCAGAGACAGAGTGGGGAGCAGAACAGGCAGATCGACGAAATACACTATTGAGAGGAGCAGCGGGCTGGTCTGGGATCGAACTCACGCCGAAACGGCTGCCACTAGCTTGCAGTGCTGCAGTCCTTAGTGCCACCAGGGAAGGCTGCAAGTCTTGTTTTTCATGTTAATCAGAAGCCAGCATTTCTTGTAATGGAAGGCACAGCTAAATAAGATTTGGGGAAACATATAATGACTTCATCGTCATATGTGTAGTAATATTTCTGATAAGTGAAACTTACGAATTTTATTACTCATAAAATTTGCTACAAAAAGTGTTGATTAGTTGTCCTATATTTCAATTAATATAGCTCTAAAATAGATATATTTTAAGATTATGGCACAAGAAACACATAGCTCCAGTCTTATTTTATGGTAGATTTGTATTTTCCTTGGGTATTTGAAATACATGGGTTTGTTCAGAAAATATAAAGATGTTGGCATGGTATGTATTTTGAATTTGTATTCACAATTCTATAAGTAAAAGATCTAACACATTGGAGTTGGAAGTTTTGTCATTTTAGACTGTCGTACCTTATCTGTATCATAAGTCTAGATGAAGTATGCTGAAAGTACGCCTGTACTTTCTTCTTGCTTGTACAAAAAATACTAAGCAATTAGACATACTAGTTATTAGATGCCTACTCCATTAGAAGTAGGAGAAAATCTATTGCTAGCCAAATCAGAAAGTGTCATGTAAAATTGAAACCTTGTTTTGTAGATTCCAAATATGTAAAGAAAATATTAAGTATGTGATAGTAAACACTGTTTAAGTGTGCTTTTTAGAGGCTTAAATGAATTATCCAGTGCATAAAAATACAGACCACACATAATTTTCCCTGAACATTTTCATGGCACAGTTTTGGTTATTATAAATCTTCAATGTAATTACTCACAGAGTAATGCTAACCGACCAGAGTTTGCTTCCCATGTTGGGATTAGCAGAAAACAATAGATAAATTGGAGCATGGCAATTTAAAACCAATATTCTTGAAACACATTATTTTATTACGTTAACTTTAAACAGGGGTCTAACAAATTTTACTTTATCTGGCGGCTTAAAGGTGAGCAGAAGCTAAGGTATATGTGAAATTGTAATGAATCAGCATAGGTAAAGGTCTTTAATTATTATTTTCCAGGAAAAATGCATCTAGGATGTAAAACAATTTTCATTTAAGTGTCTTGATAGTATTAGTGTTGTGAAAAAAATATGACATATGCAAGTTCTCTTTGTCATCAGTTCATTCTCTGTCATAGAATCTAGAAATACTGAGTTATGGTGAACACCTAATAGTGTCAGTGTTTGATGTCACACATTTGTAATAATGACATCAGTGCACCTAGAGTCTGTTGAATGGCTTTCCTTGATATTCTCATTACTGAAAACTGTTGGCAATATTACTTAGAGAGGAAATTTTCTTTACAGAAATGTTCAGAAATTGTTCAGTAGTTTACTGCAATGGTATTGGCTAATAGAGTCAACACATTACTGAAAGGAATGCAAGAAGCATAACTTTTATTAGGTACTACTGTTTGGTTTCCATTTTGCATCAAGCAACACCATTAATTTCCTGTATTCATTCATCATTGGGCATGTATTATGTTAAATGAAAATGAATCACATTTTATGAATATTTTTCTTCCACACTTCAAAATGTCTTTTTTAGATATTGTCTAACTGCCAGCTAATTTACAGCTCTGAAACCTTGTTGTATTATTTCAAATAGCATGTTTGATAATTTAAAGTGAAATGAATCCTTGTATGATGAAGAATTGCTGCTAAATCTTTTGGGATGGAAGGGTTTCTTTGCTACTAACTATATATGTAATTGTACATTTCAATGTGGATGCCCTCTGAACAGTAGAGGACATATTCATGAGCTGAAAATCCAAAAACAAATCTAATGATTTGACTGCCTTGCCAAAAAAGACAGCAGCTCAGCATTTTAGAGGTTGTCTTGCACTGGGCGACAGAGTCAGAGTGATCCCATCCTTCCGTGCTCTGACCTGCTCCCTCCTCCTGTGAGCCTGCCTATTCCTGGCCCTTACTGGGGGAACCCACTCACCAACCCTCTCTAGCAGTCCCAGTGGGGAGCTAGGGGGGGAGGGTAATGAATCCCAGTCTGGGAGTGTCAGTGGCAGACACTGTAGTAGCTAGATCTTGTTCTTTTCACATGGAGAGGCTTATAAGAGAAAATTTACATGCTCTGCAGAATGGTTGAAAAATACCATTTTGATGTTATCATAGCTGATTTCAACAAAATTCTTACTGCCTAAGCATTAAGAATGGAATAAATATTTTCATAAATTCCTTGAGAGTAACCATAAGCAAATCCAAATATACTGACTATTTTTCCTAGTTGGCTTCTTCTCACTAGACTAGTGCTTTTAATATTACTGCACTTCATTTTTATGGATAATCAAGAATGTGCATGAAACCTTAATTTCTAGCACAGAAGGATAATTGCTCAGTGATCATTTACTTTCTTTAAAACATAACTGAATATAAACTAAGACAGAAACTAAGAAAAAGCTATTTTTAAACATGGCATTGAAATGGTATATGAAATCAAACAGCAAATGAAAAACACACCTTGGTGTCTAATTTTTTTACTGCCTTGTACCTCAGTACCTTATGTTTTTTTCTTTTCTCACACCCCCACCGCAACCCCAAGTCTACCAAAGCACACCTCTGCATCTCAGTAACTTAAAGTGGACCCAGGATATAGTCCACCAGTCTAATGGAATCATAGGAGGCACCCCAGCACCCTTTCTTGAGAGAATGGGAAACTTGAGAGAGTGGGGAACAGAGCCATCAGCACATCAGCACCAAGGGACTTGCTCTGTGGCAGAAGTTGTTGCAGCTCTTTCCACTTTCCTCTGGTTATTATTTTTCTTTGTTTCAGTGAAAAGGGAGAGATCTCATTGAACATAGTTTAGGTGAAAGAGGTTGTGTAGTAGAGCTGAAAGCATAGAAAACATGATTTTATTAGGAAGGACACTGATGTTTCTGCCCATCTCAGGCTATTATGCCCAGGTATCAATTCAAATTATTTTTTAAAAATATTGACTGCTGTATGTGATCTCATACCTCTTGTACACATATGTAAACACAATGGAACCAGAGTGTGTGAATAAACATTCCCTGACTCCAACCTGATTTTCTTACAATGCTTTCTGTGAGCAAGCAGAAGACCATTTAAAGGAAGAAAAGTGGAAGAAAATGGAGAAGGTAAGAAAGGACAGTTTGAGCAGTAACTGTGCTTTAGCAAGCATGGGACCCTTCTCCGACTCCATCTGATAGCGTGCAGTATAGAAAAGGTTCTTTCAGCAAGTGTTTAGGAAAATATGTTCCAAAAGATCTGCATAACATTAGTGTAACCAAGTGTTCCTCTCTGTGGCTTCCTGTTTTGGAATTAAATGCCTTCAGGGTACTCAGAATAACTCTGTTTAGAAACACAAGAAGAATTTAACCTCTTATGTACCTAGTCAGTTTTTAAAAGCTACATATTAATTTAAAGCAAAAAGATCTCATACTACTTTTTCTCTTAATAATTCCAGCTAAAATTTAAATAGTTTATGCATAAAGTGGGTGGTTCAGTTAGAAAACAAAGGTATAAACAGGCTAAACAGGCATTATTATTGTTAAAACTGTACAATTAATTTTATATTTTTATAAGCAGTTTTCATAAATGAACCTTTTTTTTTTTTTCAGATAGAATTATTTCCAAATTAGCTCACTGAAAAATTTCTACTTCTTTTATTTGCAGAAGTTACAGACAGGGAGCAGATAAGCAGAATCTATGTTTACTTCTTTGTGATGTTATTGTTCAACATTCTTTAGTTACTGCTGGAAAGCCAGCAGAGGGAGCACCAAACAGTATTTTTGTTTAGCTTGAAGCTTAATAATGTATTTAAATTTTTTAAAGCCATTTTCATTTAAAGAGATATTTGCAACTAATCACTTATCGATTATACATTTTTGCTGTCAAGTTTTAACTTCCAAATACTCACTCTTTTTTGGAATTAAGACTTAAAGGAGCCTTATTTAATATACAATCCATGTCCAAATATGTCATTAAATGCCTAATATATATTTAAGACTTGTTAAGTGATGGACAGTCAAAGGTGAATTTCTCACAGTCTTTGTACTTCAGGAACTTATAATATAGTTGGAGAAAATTATAAAGATCCTTTTATTTACAAAGTAAAATATGGATCATTTACCCTGATGAAGAATCAATGAAGGTATTATTGAGATGATCTTTGAATTGGACTTTAAAGGAGAGGTTTCCTAAACTGGAAATTCCAGATTAGAGGGAAGAGCATAAATGCAGGGTATATTCAGAGAAAGAAAATTATAGGATTGTGTCTTGATAGAGCATGGGTGCTAGAAGGGATATACTGGAAGTAAGATAGGAATGAGAAAGTGGAGTCAGATAATAAAACACCTTGAAATGTTAAGGAGTTTCAGTTTTATTCCTTTGACAAAGGAGGGAAAATTGCAAACCATTAAGAGTCATTAATAAAATAATGCTTGACTCAGAGTAAAAGTCTGGAGAATAGGAAGATTAAATTTGGACATTTTTTTATTAGATCAGATAAGATAGTACAAAGGTCTTGATAAAATACACCTTTCATTTGTATTCATATCATATATATATATACATTTGTATGTTTTATGTGTACACATAGATGTCATACAATTGTGTGTATATAATTTTCACACACATGTATACAGTATATGTAATATTAAATACAGTAATACTCTTCCCAAATTATGTATATATTTTTGTATCTATGTGTGTTCATATGTGTGTGTATATATGTATATGTATATATATATATCTTATTTAAAGATTTATAGCATGTTAGGTAGTGTGTACAAGGTCTCAACATAATTCATAACAACATCGGTATTCATGTCCTAGATCTTTTGAGTCTATTCTGGTATTCATTTTATAGTACTGTGCTGCTTTTAAATTACATGATGTCAGTGTGGATGGGATGGTGGAATGTGTGTGTGAGCTATTCTGGAGGTATAAAAGACTTGGAATGGTTAATTTTTAAATGAACCCATTGAACTATTGGATGAAAACACTGATGACTCTCTTATATTTGTAAGAATGACCTCATTAGAAACCATGACAAAAATGACCTGTAGTTTTTTTTCCATCAAAAAAGAGGGGGGACCAAGAAAACAAAAACCAACACAATATGAAATAATATTGATAGAAAATAGCAACAGGTGAAACATTCACAGCATATAAAAAGACACTTCTCCAAAGAGGAAATGCAGATAGCCAACAAGCATATGAAAAAATGTTCAACATCACTTGTAATAAGGGAGATGCAAATTGAAGCCACAATGAGATACCACCTCACCCCACCTCAGTGAGAATGGCACAACTTAAAACAACTAGCAACAACAAAATTTGGCAAGGATGTAGAGAAAAGTAACTCTCCTGCACTGCTGGTGGGAATGCAAACTAGTACAAGCACTATGAAAAACTGTTTGGAGGTTCCTCAAACTGCTTAACATGGAGCTTCCATATTACCCAGCAATCCCACTCCTGGGTATCTACCCAAAAGACACAAAAACATTGATTCAAAAATACACCTGCACCCCCATGTTTAGTGCTGCATTATTCACAATTGAAGACATGGAAACAGCCCAAATGCCCAAAAGTGGATGACTGGATTAAAAAGATGTGGTACATATACACAATGGAATAGTACTCAGCAACCAAAAAAAAAAAAAATAAACACATGCTTTTTGCAGCAACATGGCTGAGCTGGAAAAGATCATGCTTAGTGCAATAAGCCAGAAAGAAAAGGAAAAATACCAGATGGTTTCATTCATAGCAGGAGTATAATGAACTGGGCGAGAAAATAATAATAATAATGAACAGCTATATACTAGAGACATATTATGGGGGTGGAATGGGGAATGGAACCAAAAAACAGTGTGGGGAGGGAAATGCACTGGACTATGATGATGGCACATGTGTTATTTGGTGATGGGAAGCCCAAGGGGATTACAACTGAGATGGAAAAATGCACAAAATATTGTAAAAATAAGCTATTATATTATTAAAAAAAACATTCACAGCATATAATAGCTGATAGATGTTTGTTGTGTAGTATGTATTTTATTCAAAATTAAACCCATACTACAAAAAGGAAAAGACAAGTAAAGGGTATACAGAGGCCTTACAAGTAGAATTCAAGGGAAGTCTTATTTATTGTAGACATACAGGTCAACATTTAAGAAATCAGGAAAAAAAAATTTCCTATTTTGAACACAAGATTGCTCATGTTGTTGACAAATATTAGGTTAAACTTGAATATTCCCTCAAGTAAAATTCCTTGATTCTTGGATGTATATGTCTTATCTGTATCATTAAAATGTTTTCTCTTTGTTAAGTCAAAGATGTGTCTTGGATTTTGCTGTTCTTCATAGAACATAGCTCAGAACATTACACAACTGGTCCTGAAATAAATATTTATTGAATAACAATTGTAATGAGTTTTTTAAAATTAGTGTTTGTTAACCATTATTTTATACAATATATATGAGATGGCTTAGAATCTTTTATATAGGTTCTTTAATGAAGATAGAGTTTTTTTGTTTTTAAATTTATGATTAGTCAAATGCTTAACTTTTGCTTAATGTGTTTCATGAGTTGAATGGAAAGATTTATTGTTTTATTAAGTAATTGTACACCATTTTACAAAATTCAATCTTTGTTAATTTTACTGAATGATCATATACAAAATTATTATGTTTGTAAAGCCTGATTCTGTAAGTGGCAAATGATTTTTCTGTATTATTTGATATTAGTGTAATTATTAAAAAAACTTCAAAATGACTTTAATGTGAAATGACAAAATTACAGCATGAAAGTGAACATTGCATGCATAGTAAAAAGGGGGGTGTAATTTGGTCATTTTTGTTGTGTGGACTTAAGTAGAGATATTGAAGACTTTTATAAGAAAGCACATATTCGAAATGATCAAAAAGACTCACAGCAAACTTTCTTTGGAGAACCATATTGAGTAATAGTGATATTAAAATTGGTATGAGCCTTGGGATAGCAAATGTATTTGTTTTTAACTTTGATGCAGATACAGTTCTTAAAATGTACATTTCAAGTACATTTTGAGTGTCTTTCAAAGTAATTTTGAGCAATTTCTTTTTGAGGAGTAAGGTGCTAGGTTTGTTAGTTATTAATCCAAATATAGTAATACAACTTATTTATTGATCTTTCTATGATTTTTAAAATTAGGAGTGAGAAAAGTCACAGACGCAGTTTGTTGACATATTGCAATCCATATGTGTGCTTTTCTGATAAGGAAGGTATAGCATATACCATCCCTCCAGAACATTTAGCACCAGATTTATGATTTTTCTAATTTGGTTTGTAGCTTGCCAAAGAGCATGTGAGTGCATATTTGATCAGAAGCATATTTTGCCTTGAATCAGATGAAGAATACTTAATGAGTCAATGCCAAGAAGCAATGCAGAGAAGATGCAGACTAGCAGACTAGAAAGACTTTAAATGCCTTAATGTGAAATACAAAAGAGAAAGTAATATTACATAAAAGTCAAGTTTTTCCATTTTTCATGCCCATCTCCTTAATAAAATTCTCTACCATAGCTATTGAGAATGATACTTTATGATTATGTGATGTATTTTGCATTTTTAGTGGGGTGAAGACTTATTTAAAATGCAGGTTAACTAGTACTCTCTTGGCCACTAAGAAATACACTAGTTGCTAGTTGTATCTTCAAGGTGCCAAAAGCTTTGCTCTTCCTAGTAAGCCACCCACTATGAATGAGTGCCGGAGATTACTAATTAAAATTAATCTTTTTGTGGTTGTTTATTTGATAGGAAAAGCATTTTCTTCTTTTGATTTATATTTCTTATTTTATCAGTGAAGTTAGAAATTTTTCCTATTCATTTAGCCATTTGTATTTCTTCCTTTATAAATTTCTCATCCTCTTGTCCATTTTTCTATTGCTTCCTCCTGGTTTATCAAATTCTTTATTTGTTATTTATTAGCATTTTGTTATATATGTTACAAATGTTTTGCTTAATGGTTTGTATTATAACTTTGCAGTGTTTTGGGGGCATACACAATTTAAAAATATGTCCTGTCTAGGAATCCTTTAGTCTATGATTTTTCTCTTTGTTAAGAATTGAAAGACCCAGGCCCTCCTTGGTGGTGTAGTGGGTTAAAGGGCAGCACAATGAAGGTCTCTGAAGCCACTACAGCATGAGTTCTATTCCCAGCCAGGGAGATGACCCACATGGTGCAGCAGACCTCTCCTGACCCACCAGCTGCTCCCTCAGCAGAGTGTTTCAGTCAGTCTGCTTGTTCTGCTGCCCACTCTGTCTCTGGTGAAGTCTTTCACTTCCCCCACCTCTCGCCTATACCCTTGTTCTTGCATAAATAAAATAAAAACCTTTAAAAAAATAAAAGAATTGAAGGACCAACCAACCTTATGCTATATACTTTTTTTTTTCTTTACAGATTGTGATGTAGGGGGAAATATAAACCTTTATATTACTAACCTTAAGTTATAAAAAACTGCCATTTTTTGGACTGTGTCATTTTTATTTATAATGACTTATTTACAAATATTGCATAGTGATGATTGATTATTTTGCCTCATGCTGAGATGAGCCCTTCTCAAAGCAAGTGTTTTCCAACATTCAGCTATCCTTAAATTGTGGCTACTATTATTAAGAAACCGAATTTTTATTGTTGCTTAATTTTAATTAATTTCTACTTAAATAGTCATATGTGACTATAAATAGTGCCTATTTCTATATTGAAAAACATAGGTCAAGGGTTTTCTGTTGGAATAAAATCATCTATTTTAACCAAAGCACAGAATTAGCAAGTCAAGTTTATGTCTGTTACAGCCTTTCTCCCTTATTGGCTTGATAACAAATACCATAGAATATATAGATCGTAGCTGGATTCTATTTGGAAGAAACCAACTGTGAAAAAATTAAAAGACAATTTGAGATAATCTGAAAAAAATCACATGAATTGGGAATTAGTTGATTTTATGGAATTAGTTCACTTTGTCGAGTGTGACAACAACAGTGGGTTGGTATTGCAAATACCAAATATCAGCGAAGTTTACAAATGAAATAATATGAAACCGAGGCTTTTGCTTTAGGGGAAACGTATTGGCAGAGGAATAAATGAGATAAGATTGGCCAGTGATCACAGTCTTGAGCTGGATGAAGGGCATTTATTGTTCATTATGCTGGTTTTGTGATGAAAAGCTTTCATAATAAACAGCATTGAATCGGGAGAGCACCTTGTATATCATATAGTCCAAGTTCTTTTACTCAGCCACTAAGTGGCAGTGAGGACTCAAATATGTCACTCAGCTCTTTAAGTCCTGTTGCTTTTCAGTTATATCATACAATGCCACATTTAATTTTTTTTTAAGATTTATTTATTTATTTGTACAGAACTGGGGTACAGGCTAGAGATGCGGAGGGTGAGAGAATTCACCAGAGACAAGAACAGGGAGCAGAACAGGCAGATCGACGAAGTACACTGCTGAGGGGAGCAGCGGGCGGGTCAGGAGAGGTCTGCCACGCCATGTGGTCGCCTCCGGGGCAGGCGGGAATCGAACTCATGCGGAAGTGGCTTTAGCTTCTTAGTGCAGTGCTTTAACCCGCTGCGCCACCAGGGAGGGCCGCCACATTTAATTTTTTAAAAAGATTTATTTATTTACGCATACAAGAGCTGGAGGATAGGTCAGAGATGTGGGGGGTGAGAGGATTCACCAGAGACAGAGTGGGGAGCAGAACAGGCTGATTGACTGAAATACACTGCTGAGGGGAGCAGCAGGTGAGACAGAGGAGGTCTGCTGTGCCATGTAGGTCACCTCCCTGGTGGGGGTTCAAACTCACGCTTCAGTGGCTGCAGATAGCCTGACAGAGCTGAGGCTGAAACACTCCCCCCCACACACCCCCACCATGGAAATCCTGGTGTCATATTTCAGGCAGAGGGTTCTCTATTCTACTTTCTTCATAACTTTAACAAGTCACCTCACATTTTTCCCTCTTGTGTGTTGAAGTCCAGATTTAGCAGCCAAGCTGTCCACAAATGTCAGCAGAGATAGTCTTCTAAGGCAAGATGAATCAGGTTATGATGGTACAGGATTCATATCTGAGGGTTGGATATAAGCAATAGTTTGGAAGAGAAATCAGTAGCCGTAGCAGATTTGAGAAGAGAGAATGTAACAAGGTGCCTTTAGAAGGAAAAATTCCTAAGAGATTTGGAATGGATACAAAGTTGGACCAGGTAGGAAGGCTGAGAGTATAGTTTTTCTTTTCGTAGAAAGTAAGGGTACTGCTGGCTAATTTTTACTGGGAGACTGCTACGTATTTCAAACACTGGCTAGCTAACTTGGCAGGTAGCCAGACTGATATTCCTTAAAAAATGCATGTTTCACTATACCTGATAGTCTCTATTTAATCTAAAATAATTGTAATAATATAGACTTTTTATCTAGAAGTGGCTGTTGAGGGCATCTAATTTAATCCACTTATTTCTAAGTGTTATCAAATTCAAACTGCCTTTCCAAAGGGTAGTTAGCATTATATTTCATAAGGATCACAAAATTTCAGTTATATTCTCAAGAAGATTTTGAGATGAGTAAATAGTAGTTATGATTATTCAAGGAATACAAATATTTAGTTGTAATGGTATTGGTTAAATTAGAGAATATTTTTAATTTATAAAATAAAATTTATTAATGGAACAATTTGAATTGTATTTATAGTTATGTTTCTAGGTGGGTGGCTGTTGTTAAGCAAGAATTTCTTACATTATTTAATAGTCACACAGTATACATTTTTGGGGTGAATTGCAAATATCATATTCTATATTTCATGCCAGAAATTGTGGGACAGGGGGTGGATGGTTTCTGCAATAAACCATGAATGCTTAATAATGAATGAATAAATGAAATACCTATGATAAACCATTGACTCACTAGGACATAGCTATTTAAAAAAAACAAAGCAAAAGAAGACATTATTAAACAACATCATATTGGCATTGTGATCATTTCTAATTGCATTTATTTGTAATTTATTTGAATATTTCCTTTGAGCCCCACATCTGAAATATTTAATTAAAGCCAAGAAAAAGTATTCAGTTCCTCCTTGTGTGCCTAAACAGTCAAAAGCAATCAATTTCCAAAGTAATTTTCAAAGTTTAATAGCAGATATTTGTACATATTAGGAACTCTTTAAGTTGCAAGTGCTGTACTCAATTGTTTGTTCATTCATAGTCTCATTGTTTTTATTTATTAGCTTAATGAACACACATGTAATGTGTTCCCACTGAAGACAAAAGGGTGAATAAGACAGCGGCTGCTTTTATCCTTTCACAATTACATGTAAGTAATTGTGCTTGAATGTGCTGATCATTAAAATTGTTGCATATGTAAAGAAGTGTGAGGACATTAGAGGAAGGGAATAAAGCAGGAGGTAAGGGTTACTATGATAGAGACAATTTTCATGAAGAAATTTGAAGAATAGTTTGGAGCACAATGTATTTCCTATTATTATTGGCAACTCTAAGAAACTTAGCTATGAAGTTCTGGTTCCATTTGCCATTGTCTCCTGCTTCAGATTTGTTTTTTTTTCTTTGCACCTTTCACTCTCCTTTTGTCCTATAGATCTTTGTTGACATCTGGTCCATTTCAGATGATTGAGCTGACTTTGAGCTATCTACTCTGAGCTATCTACTCTGATCTGGCAGTTTCAAAGTATACTGCTTCTGTTAACTGATCCTTTCCTTGAACTCTTCATGTAAGAGGAGCTTCACTCACATGCTCTTGCCAGGTCTCTGGAATTCTCCTTTAACCAGGGCTGCAGTATATCCCAACCAATTTTGTTTTTCTGAGATTGAGTATTAGAAAAAAGGTTTGAGAGAATACAAGTAGGATTTGGCTAGAGACCAACATGCAGGTTTGAGATGGATGTCATAAATTTGGAAGGGCAAATAAATGTTGAATTATGAGACTCATGAAAATAATGGATTTGGGCCTTTATTTGACAACCAAATGGGACCTCTAAATGTTTGCAGGATTGCGATACCTCCCCATGTACACTGTAGAAAGATGACAGTGTTAAGCCTCGGCTATGCAAAGAGATTGCAGTCAAGGAGACCAGTTAAAGGAAAGAGATGGTGAAGTCTGGATTGAGCAAGATAGTAATGATGGAGGAGAAATGAATCAGAAAAATTCCACAGATAGAACTAGTAAATTTTGGGAACTAACTGGAAAATGAACACAAGGGAAAAATATTAGAGATATTTTCAAGTTTTCTGGTATCGGTGTTTGTATGCTTTATTTATTTTTTCCTGTCATTGCAATTTTAATTAATGTAAAAATAATTATACTTGGGGCCCTCCCTGGTGACGCAGCGGGTTAAAGCACAGCACTGAGAAGCTAAAGCCACTTCCGCATGAGTTCATCCCCGCCTGCCCCCGAGGTGACCACATGGCGTGGCAGACCTCTCCTGACCCACCCGCTGCTCCCCTCAGCAGTGTACTTCGTAGATCTGCCTGTTCTGCTCCCCACTCTGTCTCTGGTGAAGGCTCTCACCGCCCCTGAGCCTCTAGCCTGTACCCCGGTTCTGTATGTACAAATAAATAAATCTTTAAAAAAAAATAATTATACTTGTAACATTTTATTTAACGGCTTTCATTTCCATTGTATTAGACTCCATGAAGACAGGGACTTTGTATTTTTGCATTCTGAATTTCCCTCAGCATCTCAATTTAATGTGTCTAACATATAATCCCGGCCCACCCTGGTGGGACAGCAGGTTAAAGACAGCACTAAGAAGCTAAAGTCACTTCAGCATAAGTGACTGTAGTACATGGTATAGTATCTGACTATACTGGTATAGTCAATAATTTTTCACCAACTTAGTTTCATTCATTCAGTAACATTTTATTTACTACCAGGCACTAGTCTTGGTGAATTTTCATATCCCTAACTAAGACAGGAAATGTATAAGGATGTGCAGTTTCAGTGAAAAGATAATGGATTATATTTAATTTATTTTTTTTAAAACATGTATTTATTTATGCACATGGAACTGGAGTACACGCCTGAGCCTCAGGGGCAGTGAGAGGATTCACCAGATACAGAGTGGGGAGCAGAACAGGCAGACTGAGAAGTATACTGCTGAGGTGAGCAGCTGCGCCATGTGGATCACCTCTGGGGCAGGAATCGAACTTATGCTGAAGTGACTTTAGCTTCTTAGTGCTGTCTTTAACCTGCTGTCCCACCAGGGTGGGCCGGGATTATATTTTAGACACATTAAATTGAGATGCTGAGGGAAATTCAGTTGGAGATGGGAATCTATCTAAACTTGAAAAAGTTTCAGTAGGAGATTCATACTTGGGATATAAGTGAAACCTGAAACCATGGAGCATTTCATTAACAGAGAGTAACTAAAGAAAGCACGAGAATGGTTGAAGACAGGTTCTGGGAAATAATATTTAAGAAATAGTTAGAAAAGGAAAATTGTCTACAGCAATGAGAGGAATGTTGAGGATTTTAGGAGAAAAAAAACATGATAGTTTGTCATCAAAGGAAAATGAAGAGAGAATTTCAAAGAGAAATATTTTTAGAATACTGTATTTTTGAAATTTCAACTTCTGGGAGAGATTTCTCAAAAAACTGGGATTCTCGAAATACTCTTTTTTTGTCTGAACTCTTTTATTGATGGTAAAATTATTTATTCTGTACTGTGGAGACTTTCTACCTTCTATGTCTATGAAATCAAAATTCTTCAGTACTAGTATTGTTCAGTTAAAAAGAATTAGGGTTGTTGCCTGATGGAACTGTAAGAGGAAGAGAATACAAATTGGGAAGAAGTTTCTACTTTCAAATGAAGTGTGTTTCCTACACTGATTTCCCTTCAAATCTTCATGGTCCATTGCTTCTTTTACTTGAGTAAATTTTACTTTTCAAGTGTGATAACACTTTTAAAGCAATTAAAAGACAAATGAATTTATAGTCATTATAAATGATTGTTAATGCATAAGGGTATTATTATAACTTTTGTCATCTAGTAGTGTGTGTGGTAAAATGGGGAAACTGTAATTCTTTGATTTGTAAGGCTTTTTGTGTCACTATGAATTCTTTTGAACAACAGTGAAGATCACAGTCTTGCTTTTATTCGTTTGATTGTCTTTGGAAAAACAAATTATTTTAGCAATAGACTAGGCTCCTTGAAATTGAACTAGTCTGACAAAATTTAAAAAAGACTGAAACCCCCCCC
>NW_004567108.1:31927047-32168308 GCF_000260355.1 Condylura cristata | reverse complement strand
AGAACTGGGATACAGGCCAGAGATGCAGAGGGTGAATGAATTTATGCCGAGATATACTGCTATAGGAATTACGTAGCTCCACACACGGGAATATGCAGAGTGCCTGCCCCCCCCCCCCACACACACACAAATTTTTTTGGAACTAGAAACACCTAAAGAATTGTTTGGCTGCTGGACCTACTGCTATTGTAAATGTGTACTGTGTTTGGTAGCTCTAAATTTTCAACGGAATGGGCTGTTACTCTTCAGTATGACAGATTTCCTTTGAAATAGACTCCAGCTACTGTACTGTGCTCCTAGTAGCTGATCAGAAAATTTGGGTTGAAAGATTGTTGGTAAGATTTAGAATTGTCTAATGTTTCAAAAATTCCTGACTTAGAATTGTATACAAAATCTAAAGCTGTATGACTCCCCATCAATGTTTTGTGCTATAGAAACTAACCTGGCTCATTGGTAGGATGTTTGATCCACTGATGTTCTTGGTTGGGTGCCTGGTTCCCATTAGCCCAGCAGGAAGTTTCAGAGTCTGTGTTATGTACGTGAGGAATAAGTCAGAAAATGGAGTGAGCATGTATTGATGACTAGACTGGAGGGAAGGAACATTTGGCTTGTTGATCTAGGCAAATCATATTTGGAATAAGATGTAAGTGCCTTGAATAAGGGAAATTCATCTGATCACCTTTTCCTTGGATTTCTTGATAGAGATTGATTTTGATGATGGATAAAAAGAGGAGGTGAAAAAGACTGCTTTTGCTGTTTGTTTTAAGAACCCTGTCCATTTTCTCCAACAAATCTAAAACTCTGTTTATATTACACTCTCTTTTCCAGGTAACATTTTTACCTCTCATAACTTATCAGAAAACTAAACACTAGGAATGATTATAATTCAACCAAGATTTCAGATAAGAGATAGTAAGGTGGTCAAATACCCTGAACCAAACTGGAGAGAAGTGTTATCTGTTTGTTTAGGTTTAAAGGGCTCTAATGGTTTTGATAGAAAGATCCCTATTTATTACTCCGAATTTATTTGGAACTCTTATGAACCGTGCTTATAAATTTTCAATATATGAAATGATAAAATTACATTAATCAAAATGGTGTTCAGTACAAGCCATGAATAAAGTTATACCATCCTCGGGTCCTTTTCCTTAAAAGGAGCTGCCTCCAATTCTTTTATAGTTAATTTTTCATCTTTGTATAAAAGGACTTGTCACTTGGGGCCACCATGGAACTACTAAAGTAATCAGAGATAGCTTTAGTCCTGTGTTCCCGCCAACCTTATCCACGGTATGGGGCATAAATGCCTTCTTCACACATTTTCTAGTTTGTGTGTTCATAATTTAATATAAACAGAGTGGATCCTTTGCAAAACTGTGTAGTATACAGTTACTTTTGGAAGTGGGACATTTTTGCTTTATTTATGGAGACTATTTTACAACTGGAAGTTGAAAATGGACCTGTAGAATTTAGTAGACCTCAACTGCTTGTTAAAACAAAAGGGAATGGTTAAGATTAAAATAGACTATCTAGCCCTTGCTTTATTACTCATATATCTGTGGACTCTCTTATTAATTCACCCAATAGATAAAAAAAAAATGGGGGGCATGTATTAGAAAATATTAGCAATAAAAATGTTACTATTTAAGCTGTGGGATTTGTTTTGTCAAGACCGGAATTTGAAGTCATCTAACAAAGTTTGACATCAGACTAGGATATAGGCTATTAATAACCTGTAATTTAAAATTCTTTGTTTTTGAAGCTTGCTATATTTTAAGGGATTTTTTGAACTGAGATACTGGATTTGAACATAATCATTGCTAATTAAGCTAATTAAGAAAATTGCTTTTGAGGTTTCAACTTTGATGTGTCCTTTATTTAAATTATCTGTGGACTGTACAGAAAATGTGTCTTGCCTAACATTCTCATTTAGTCTCATTTTCCTCCTGGTTCGGAAGGGGGCAAAACAATGAAGGAGTAATGCTAAATTATCGTTAAAAGTGTCACTCACAATAATGCCCAGAAAAGACTTAACAGCTGAAATAAATATTAAGCTAAGTTGTGTAAAATGCCTATAGGTTCCAACAAATATAGGGTATTTGAGATAAAAAAGAAAAGAACAGTGAATATTTAAGATTTGCACATAAGCATCAGGACTGTCCTTCTTTTGCTCAGTGTAGTCTGTTCTGTCTTAAGGATAAAGCTCTTATATTTTTATAATGACAGTTCTATCAAGAAGTGCAGTTAATACGTACTCACAAAGTAAAGGCATTAAAAAATAACCTGAACAAGCCCAGTTACCAACAGGATAGCCTCATGTTACATATTTCACTCCTTTGTAGCACTGCTGTTCCTTCTTGCCCTGTTACTTTAACCTATTTTTAAAAACTTCTACTTACCCTTACGTTTTATAAAATACCGCACTTCACCATAAGTATGAGGTTACCTGAAAGAATTTTTTACAAGCTTTTTATTAGTGTGAGAAAGATTTCCTCCCCTGCCTAATTTGCTGAGTTTTAATTATAAATGGTCACTGAATTTTTCAACCTCTTTTTCTGCACCTGTGAAAAGCTGTATGCTTTTTCTCTTTTATTCAGTAGTGAATTAAATTAATTGATTTTTAAATGTTGAACTAACTATGCATTTTTGTGATAAAGCCCATTTGGTTATCCCTTAACCTGCTTCTATATTGCTGGATTCAATTTGCTAAAATTCTCTTAAGGACTTTTGTGTCTAAGTTCATGAGTGATAATGATTTTTACTTTTCTTGTGTGTTCTTTGATTTTGTTATTAAGGCAATTCTCTTCTGAAAAACTGAGCGAGAAGTATTTATACCTTTTCTATTTTGGGGAAGATTTTGTGTAGAATTGGTACTATATCTCCCTTAAATGTTTTTTTAGAGTTTACCAGTGAAGCCATCTGGCCATAGAGTTTCCTTTGAGAGGTTTTAAACTACAACCAATTTCTTTAAAGAGAGAAAGTTACTTATTTTGAATATTTATTCATTCCTTAATATGTTTTGGTATCTTGTTTGTTAATGTGTCCACTTCATCTGAATTGTAAAATATTTGTTGTGCAGTTACTGGTCATATATTCTTTTCCTTTTAATGTATGAAAGATCTTTTTAAAATTTCTGATTTTTGTTCTATTTTTCTTGATCACTTTCATCAATCTTGTTGATCTTTTGAAAGAATAAGTTTGGGGCTTATTTTTCCTCAGGTTTTTCTCTTTATTTTACTGTAACTTCATTTTTTCCTTCTTTTATTTACTTTGCTTTTCTAAAGATCACTGATGTTAGATATTTTTTTAATTTAAGTTACCAAAGATAAATTTTTCCTACTAATTAAACTATACCCCATACATTATATTTTTAATTTTACTATCATTGAGCATAAAATGTTTTATAATTACCTTTGTGAATTTTCAAAGATATATTTACTTATGCATGCAAGAATTGGGGTACAGGTCAGAGGTACGGTGGGTGGGGGGTAAGAGAGGTGGTAAGCAGATTTACCAGCAACAGAATGAGGAGCAGAACAGGCAGATCCACTGAAACACTGCTGAAGGGAGCAGTGGGTGAGACAGGAAAGGTCTTCTGTGCCCGGTGGTCACCTCCCTGGCTGGGGGTCTAACAGGTGCTGCCTGACTGGGGATCGCTTGATAGTGCTGACACCTAACCCCTTGAGTCACCAGGAAGGCCATTTTTTTTTTAATTTGATCGATGAATTATTTAGAAATGTATTGTTTAATGTAAAAAATATTTATAGTTTTTCTAAATAACTTTTGTCAGTGCTTTCTAATTTCATCTCATTGACCTTTGCCTGGCTCAAGAGCAGAGGCTCCTTGACCTGCCACATCCCAAGATACTTGCTACTTCTGTGTCCCAGTATCTTTGCAGGCATCTGTGGCTCTGTCTGAGGGTGTTCAGTGGGGCAGAAGCAAGCTCTGGTCCAGTGTGACTAGCTCTGCAATCACGCAAGTTAGTACCTTAAACTGGTAATGGGGGTTGGGAGGGATCTGGAAAATATACACCCCAACTTCTGCTTCCTCCTCCAGGGGGACAGCCTCTGAAGCATGGTATTTACAGCCCCCCAACATTCCCAGTGGGAAGAGGTCCTGCGTGTTCACAGTGGTGATCTGATCATTGATGTACTCTCTGCTGCTCTCTCCACCCAGTCTCAGCCCCCACTCCCTTGTGGGGACTCCTGAAATCAATTTCCAGGTAGAGTGCTTTCATTCCACTCCTTGTCTCAAGAATGCTTTTGGGAGTAATGTGTGCTAAGACGGATCCCAAACAGAGCCTGGATCTCAGTCTAAAGGACCGTATGATTGCAGACTTTCATACAGTTGTTAATCATTGTTTTTTCATGTTTTTAAATTTTTTAGCTTAGAGCCAGATGATTTTACCAGTTACCAGTGGAGGAACACGTTACCAGTGAGGAGCTCCCACTGTTAAAGTTACCACATATGGCTGGCCTTCCTGTTGCCTGTTACCACCTCTCTCACTATGTTTCCACTGTCAGTTTGAAAATCTTAGCCAAGATTTTAAAATTTTTAACCAATAATGCTTTGATTTATTTGCCCTCATTCTCAGAGAAAATACATATTTTCTTGGCTTGAAGACCTTTAAGGCACACAGAAGTTGAACTCCAGTGGCTAATTATTTGGCTGATCTGTGGGAAGGTGAGAAGGTGATGGGACCTGGCGAAGTCTTTCTTCTACCCTCAGATCTCATCATATGGGGTATAAACTTGAGCCTGAACCTTTGTTCCTTATTGCTCTAAATAATTGTGTGTTCAGTTTCTTGCAAGTGAATTGCTTGAATTAAAATTTGAAGTTCTTGACAGAACTTTTAATCCACTAAAAAGAAGTGAAATTCATTTCTGCCAAAACCAAAATCATTAATTACGTCGGAACTCCTTATCCTTTTTTACGATGCACATACTGCTGTGGGTATAGTGTTCTAAACATCTGCTCACTAGTCCGTTATAGCAGCACAGGAATGCTCTACATGGATGCAATAAAATGACAGATGCTTCTTAATGACAACTTCCCAATTCATTTAGGAAACAAGTCAGTTCTGGATTTGGCTTTTCCTCCCAATATGGTCACTGTATAGGTAAACAATTCTAAAGGAGTTAGAACTGGCAAATTAGGTCACTCTGTATAAATTTTTAGGGGACTACAAGTTAGTCTAAAAGCCTTACCTAATAGCACTTTAATGAAATTAGTATTTTTCTTGCTATGCAAATAATTCTTTACCATTGGAACTAGCCATGAAGGTCCATTAACTCACTATTACCAGTATACGCTTTTTTAATTTTGAGGAGAAATATTTGTCAAATATTGACTTAATATTAGTGTTACAAGTAAAAAAAAATGTGGTTGATAACCCAACAGTGACCAGGAAACATGAGGATCCAGCAGTTGAAGGGAAACAGAGTTCCTTCCAGGAGCCATTTCTGTCATTTTGTTGCAGGGCAGGGTGAGAGTACCCCAAGACCCCAAACCTGCTCAGAATGGGTTCTGTCACCTGCTGCATCAAGACAAAATATACTCTAGTGCAAAGTCTGCAAAAGAAAATAGCCTTAATATAATTAGTGTATAATAAAGAGAAGTGAAAGTACATAGCTAACAAACACCCAAATTTACCCAGTTCCTCGTGTTAAATGACCAACCAAACAGGGTTGACCAAAGCAGGATTGCCGAGGCTGAAAAACTTGCCCGAAGCCTAAGACACCTTTTGGTGGGGACCCCCTCAAAGACATGTCTTTCATCCATGTCTCTGTCCCACATGCCTCCTTCCATGTCCCCCAAGTCCCTGTTACAAGCCCAAGGGTGAGAAGCGAATGTAGCTTCTTTCTTCATCTCTCTGTTATATATGCCTCCTCCAAGTGTTCTTGAATTCTTTCCTTCCTTCTCCCTGTCTTCTCTAGTTTCTCCTCTCCACCCAGCTCTACCCTTCCTTAGGTGGAGCAAAGGACCTGAGCCCTCTCTCCCTGGGCACTACCCTGTTACAACTTCAAAAAGAGATTATGAGACACGGGTGGCAACCTCATATATGGACCCTTTGCACTGTCCTTGAAAGCTTTTCTTCAGCACAGTAGACCTTCACCTCACATCATGTTCTGAAAGGTGCCACAGAAGCTACCCCTGCCCTCCTGCACCCCCTCACTCCTGTGTTACGTTCTCTGTTACAGAAACTGCATCAGCAATGATTCATAAAGATTCCTCTTTTCAGGGTATTGTCTCTAAAGAAGCAAAAACTCTTGGAAGGATTAGTATGTCCAGCCTGTAACAATTACTACTATTGGTAGGTTTATTAGGTCTTTTTCCATTGCAGATCAGTTCAGAAGAGCTGAATTTGAGAACTTTATGCTAAAAAGGAAAAGAAAGCCTTGAAAACCTAGATGTAGGGAATGCCAGAGATCAATTTTTTCTTCATCATTTTGCGTAATATTGGTGTGAATCACCAGGTAGAGTCTTTGAGTGAATGAATCCACCCAGAAGACTTGCAAAACAGTCCATTGAAATGTGGGAAATAACTTTGAATTGCTGTTTATCCTTACTTAAAAAGAAAGAAAAAACAACAACACGAAGCCAATATTCATCAAACATGAAAGCATGCTGGGTTTCCATGCAGTTCACCTGTCTTTAGGCCAGGTGTGTGTTACCCAAAGTATCCAAAAGGAAACAGTGGGAGCCAGACAATAAGAAGGAGCTAACAATGGTAATTTGCTGCCTTTTGGTGTTTGTGGAACACTGAGATTTACTGTTCCTGGATTTATTGGGATATTCATTTATAATTAGTACAAATCCTACTTGTCAGCCTAGGGCTTTAAAGAGTCCTGCAAAGAATAAGGAACAAGAGAAAAACGGCATTACATAAAAGTAATGCAATGAATTTTTCCAGAGCTTAGCTCTCCAAGTTTGAAATTAAGATTATTTAAAATATGGTTTCTACTTACTGTTATTAACATTGACTCTCGACACATCTCTGTGTTTACCTGGTGATAATATGAAACTTTTAACAACTTGTTGAAAGCCATCCAGAAATGAACACAAACCTCTTAGAACTGGAGAAGGGCCTTGGGATGTCCGTGTCATGATTTTCTAAGCACAGCCAGTGACGTTCCCCTTCCGTGTGGGTCAGTAGACCCTTCTCAGATAGTGCAGCCATTAAAACCACCAGTCTGAAATGGAGAAAGAACTGAAACCTGATATGAGAAATGCTGTATTATCTAAGTCTAAAACAAAACCAAACCCTGTACATTCTATTGAAGTGCTCTCCTCAAAATAATACTTGCAAAAAAAGTAAATAAAATGCATACATTTTTCTTCAACACTGTGTTGATTTAAGTATTTCACCCCAGGGCTCTTTGACTCTGTGCATATTGGAACATCATTTTTTTTTTAATGTATTTTTTTTTAAGAGAAAGGACATTCCTCTGCCTCTTCAAAGTAAGTTCTCAATGAAGTGGGTGCCCGTAAGTGCCAGGGAGTACGCAGGACTTCTGAGCAGCTAAGACCTGGCATTGGGTGCCAGGCATCTGGGCATCGGGGCCTGTGACCAGGACGTAGCACTGCCTCTGGAGCGGGCAGTCCAGGCTGCCTGCTGTGTGCTCATCTGCATGTTGGTTTACATGTGCGACGTTTGCAGTGTTACCTTTTTAAAAGGGATTCCTGAGAGAAACAACACTTCAGTAAGTTGATTCCACCACAATCGCTGGCCCAGAAAGCTGAGTGCAAAATGGGCAAGATGCCCAAAGAGGAGGCGAGGTCATGGGGCCAGCAGTCCTTTGGTATTAGAGCAAAGAGCAGGGCTATGTCTACTGTGCCCAACTCATCACCTAACTGAAATAATTACAAGGGAGGTATTTTTCTTTCATCTTTGTCTTGCCCTTAAAATTTTTCACTTGTAATATGTTTTACAATATGTGAATATACCGACACACATGTTCATAGTTAATCAAATGGTAAATGTGCACATATTAAAGGTGTGTGTTACAAATTTTTGATCTTTCGAGTCACATTCAGAAAGTTTAGAGATCTCTGATTTCTCAGATGGAAATCACACTTTATACTCAATCTACTTATATACTTCATTGAACAAACTGGTCGAATGCCTACTATGTGCCCGGTACTGTTCAGGTTACTTGAAATACCCAAGTGAATAAACTTGGCTTAAGCGCTGCCCTCCAGGCACTGGGCTTTATGGGGTACAAGTGTGCCATTGCACACTTAACCCCCCTACTGGATAAGACCCCGAGGTGAGTCTTTACATTCATAAAACATTTGCAACATTATAATCAAATCATTGTTCCTGTAATAATTTTCCCCCACCCTCCTTCAAGTTAGAAGCTTTCTCAGAGCAAAGACTATATTTTTTTTTTTTTAAAGATTTATTTATTTGTACATACAGAACTGGGGTACAGGCCAGAGGCTCAGGGGCGGTGAGAGGCTTCACCAGAGACAGAGCGGGGAGCAGAACAGGCAGATCGACGAAGTACACTGCTGAGGGGAGCAGTGGGCGAGTCAGGAGAGGTCTGGCTCGCCATGTGGTCTCCTCCGGGGCAGGCGGGATTTGAACTCATGCGGAAGTGGCTTTAGCTTCTCAGTGCAGTGCTTTAACCCGCTGCGCCACCAGGGAGGGCCAGCAAAGACTATATTTATTGTGCTCTCTAGTATCTCTCACTGTGCCTCGTGTACAGTGGCTGCTCCGTGATCTTCGGCTGAGTGCAGTGTATATCTCCGGCTGCCCAAGCCATACCTCTGTGTATGTATGTGTGCAAACAAACAATTGTTTTATAATTTTTATTGAGACTTACAATAATGCATGTAATTTAGAAATACAGGATCACACCTCTTTAGATGTATTTTACCAGGCCACACCCATAGGTCTCCACCTAAGTCCATTGTCCCCCCTCCCACCTTTTTCTGCTCCCTACTACCTCTTTTGCTAGTATCCCTAGTTTTACAGACAGATTTCTAGGGTTTGTTTTTGGTTTGGGGTCTTGAATGATTTTTTGTTTTCTTTCTCTATATTCCACATATGAAAGAAACCATCCAGTATTTGTCTTTTAAAATCTGGCTTTTTTTTTTTCCGATTAGCATAACCCGCTCCAATACCATCTGTGTTGTCACAAGTGGAAAGAGTTATCCTTTTTGATTGCTTAGTAGTATTCCAGTATATTTATAGATCTACTCATCTGTTCTAAGATACTTAGGTTGTTCCCATATCTTAAATATTGTAAAGAGGGATGCAATAAATATCGAGCGCAGGTTTCCTTTCAAATTAGTGCTTTTGAATTACTTGGGCAGATACTGGGTTATATAGCAGACCCATTTTTAGTGTTTTGAAGGACATCCACACAGCTTTCCATATGGGCTGACCAGTCTACACCCCCACCAGTGTGTGAAAGAATTTCTTTGTCTATGCACTTATTTCTGGTTTTGGTGGGGTTTTGTGTGTGTGTGTATGTGTGGGTTTTTTTTAACCCCAACACAGATTATTCTCACAGGTGTCGAGGTGCTATCTCGTGGTTTTGATTTGCATTTCAGTGATGATGATACATAGATCTTTTTATATTGAGATTTCGAGTGTATGCTTCCATCCAAGTAGAAAGATTAGAACTTGTGTTTTGCTCTCATTGCTGCAGAAATAGTATTTAAAAGCAACAACTATGTTTCTGTCCTGGCAATAACACAGTACCTGGCACAGACCAAGTAGTTGTGGAATTCCTTAAGGGATGCTCCTGGTTAAACAAACAAGCAAACCCTAAAGAGCAACAACTCAAATCCTGTTCACAATGCAGAGACACTGTTAAGGAAAAGGAGGGAACCTATGGCTTACTTGAAGGTCCTTTAGTAGAGTTCTCTGCAAATTCCTAGGCATGAGGCTTCTCATGCACAGTTGAGAGAGCTGTGCAGTGGGATCCACAACCTTTTGAAATTACTACAGTGCTTGCCTTTTGGTCTATTTCTCAAGGCCTTATCATTTTCACTCTTTGGCAGTGGAATTTACTCATTTCTGGATTTGAGTATAGAAGTTTATTCATATGCTGAAGGAATTTGCAGTTTATTCATCAAGACATTTAAAAATCTCACTTGTTTAAATTAGGGTAGTGCTATCTCTTACTTTAGAAAATGACTTCAGCCTATTGGATTCAATTACCATCACTCTTTTAAGGCTCAGAATTTATCATTCCTAGAGAAAATCTGATGTAACATACTAGGACAGAAAAAAAAGGGGGGGGGGGAGAAAGAAAGATCATGGGCCCTTTAGTGGAGATTCTGCTTAATACTTACACAAACCTAATAAAATGAAATCAAAGGCAACTTTAAGATGGACTTGGAGGGGTAAGCAAATTCAGGTCTACAGGCTGTAACTTGTCTTTGCAAGTAAAGTTTCATTGAAGATAACCACATCTGTTTTCATGTTCCCCAAATAGGTTTTCATGTTATGATGATAGATTCTTTACAGCCCACAAAGCCAAAATCTTTACTATCTGACTTTAAGAATAAATTGAAAAATGAGAGCAAGGTGGGGAGGAGGCACAGTGACGAAGGTGGCAGTCACAGGTGCTTTGGTAGCTATTGGCAAATAGGTACGCGATTGGCAGGAACATTTGAAGTGAGGGGGCTGTACTCCCAAAATGCAAGCAATGATGTACACCAACATAACCTCAATTAAAAAAAAACAATTTCAGTCCTTTGGAAATATGTGACTAAAGAAAATCAGAAGCACTAAGGCTGTTTAATAGGGGAAAAAAATCTAAAGACATTCAGTTTGTTCGTATTTTAGACAGTTTATTATATAAACGATGGTAACTCTTGTTTCTTAATTTTCTGCAAGGCTGGATAAACCTACTGAAAACTGATTTACCCCAAGGCTCAAGGAAGAGTTTCTGACTACACTTAAAACAGAGAGTGACTTATTAGACAAGCTTTACAATTTATTTGTTGCATGCATATCACAAGAGTTACTCCTTTTTTAGCAACTCAGATTGCACTAGTAAACATTCCTTTTGTTTAGGGTTCTCAATTACAAATCTGCACTGATTGTAGTAATTGATAATGGAGTAACATCTTAAGCCATTAATGACCTGTGATCTTTAAGTACGATTTAATTAATCAAAAGGAAAGGAAGAAGATTATGGCTTTTTTTTTTTTTTTTAAGAGGAGGAGATAAAGGGAAGGGTTAGTGGAATAGCCTTTGACCTTGGAAGTAGGGTGCAGGTGTTGAGGTTTGAGGTTAATGCTGATGCATTAGGCAACCCTGCAATGGACCAAGCAGGATATTGATACTCTTGAAGACATGAAGGAGCAGCCAGTGAAGGCAGACTGGTTAAGAGTCTAATTTTGAATACTGGTGTTTAGGCTTTCCTGATGTTATATGTAATCCCATAGGAGGATCCCCAAAGTAGATCCCTCACAAGTAGATCATCCATGAGTATGTAAGACAAAGCTTCTTGGAGTAATGTGTTAACCACCTGATTTATATCAGGACCGTTGCCTTGAACAAGGTGGTCTCTTAAATCCTACTCCAGGACTATTGAGTTCAAAAATAGAAGTTTGTAGGTGGAGACCAAGAATACTTAATTTTAACATTCCCCCATTCCTCTCTACTCTCCATCCCAGCCTACCTCTCACCACTCCTACCAGATGGTTTTTGTACTTTGAGTCTGAAGGCTTAGGTTTGTGCTATGTAATGTATCTTACATGTTGTTTGACTGTGGGCAGAGGAACACATGTTAATATACACAGATGTGCTTAGAAACATTAAACCCTCATAACTGATACCTGTCTTTCCTAAGTAAGGTATAAAGAGTAACTGAATAAAAAGCACATTTGATTGATCTCTGAAGCTCGGATTTCCAGGCAAAAGTCTTTTGCTCTCCTTTTAGTCACGATTTCCATAAATAATTTCTGATTTTTAGATCCTTTACCCTGTTAATTCTTTTGCTTTTAAATTCCCTGCAATCTTAAAACAGTAGAGGAGAAGAACTAAACTTTTAAAAGTCTCTTTGACTTTTTTCCTAGGTAAAGAAGGCCTAACATATTGCTTTGATATTTGATATTAGTATATTGTGCTGATATAAGGACTGATTGTCATTGGCACAAATAGGTGCTATTAAGCTTTATTACTATTCCCTCCTGCCTGAGAACTTGCGTTCTCTGGCACAGAATCGAAGACAGTGTCTTCCTCAGCCAGTTTGCTCACAGCCCAACTCCGGACTCAAGCTGTTTTGCTGTCTCCTGCATAGTCCAAATGGAAGCAGGTTCTGAGCAGCACCATGCAGCCAGCAGTAGCCATCCAGAAAACTGCCAGATGCAGTCCAGCGGGCATCTCTGCTCCCTCCCTCTTGCCTTACCCTCAAGCATAGCAAGCTGCAGAGGAGGATTTAATCCTGCACTGGAGATTGGATCCTCCTCCTGTGGGAGCCCACCTTGGCCATGCTGATGTTAATTCACTTCCCACTTGGAACAGGGAGACTAAAATATGGTACCTCTTTTTTCTTCAAAAAAAAAAAAAATCTAGTGAAAATATTACTGGGAATAGGGAGTCTCCCTAAGAGGTTATCTTGGGGTCAGCTCTGTGCCCTCCTTTTGCTGTTTCAGTGATACCCTATATGCTGTCAGACGTGTGTGCCTGTTGTCGAACCCCGTCTTCGATATGATACATTTCCAGTTGCTAACAAAATGGCATCACTTGCAAATGATCTTGTGACAGTCATTTACTCAAAAGCCACAGGGATCACAATAAAAGGTCATTCTGGGCGTCAAGAGAGTAAAAAAACCACGTCACTGTAAGATGACAAAAAAAAGGGTCTGGTTACCTAGTGTCCTCACACAGATTTTTTATAACTCACTTTAAATATTTTAATAATTATAATCTCTTCTTGATGAATTGATTACATTTTCCAACGATGTGTTGAAGGGCTTCCTCAGTGTTTATCACTTCTGAAAATATTAAATGGCTACTGGTACAGGAAAAACAAATTTTGTTACATAGCCCCATGAGCCCCTCTGAGTGGATAACTGATGTGTCCACCTCTGAGCACAGCTGGAGGTTGCGGGCCAGCCCTGCTCTTCTGTCACGCTGACTCCGTGGCTGCTGTGATTCTGACCCATTATTGTTAGGCTTGATTTAACGACCTAACTGGTAGAAGATAAACAAATACAGACTCTTTCCCTCAAGGGATATTATGAATAAAGCTCATTACTTAAGTTTGTTCAGTAATAGTAATAGAGATTTTTAGTGATAGAAGAAAAGATTTTTTTCCACCTTCAATTACTTTCCCCTGTAGGCTAAACAGAGATAGGGATCTTATTTCCTAAACCCAATACACTATTTGGGTTTGCTTTCAATAAAATATCTATGAAGTGTCTTCAGCATGATCCCTATTTAATGGGATTTAGTTGTAAAGCTTAATTCATATCAGATTTTCTAAATGAGAGATCACTGTCAACTTATTGTTAATTGAATTCAATAAAATCAAGGTTTCTATAATTAATGTGAGCCACTTAATCTTTTAGCTCCTTGAATGAAAATAATTTTCTAAACACAGGTATCTTCTCATTTGATGAAATAGCAACATTTTGAGGAAAATAAATGTATACTTGACTTCTTTTACTAATAGTTCTTAATAGCAAATTAAATATACCCACATCCTTTTAAAAGCATAATAAAAGAAAATTATAAAGTGTTAACAAGCTTCTTCAAAATATTAATTTTATACTGCCCAGAACATCAGTGCACTTAAGTAGAGTACTAGCGAAGCAGTGGCATACTATAGTGTAAAGAACAGTGGTGTCAGTGTCAGTAGAAACGGCTGATATCCCACCTGTGTCTCTGGCTACCTGGGTGGCCTCTCTGGCTTTTCTTACTGGTATCTGTCAGGCTGACTGATGGACTAGGTCGGATGACTCCAGTTTCTTTCAGTGTTAGAATTTTGTGATTCTTTATGCTGTATACTGTATGTGGTATGCGAAACTTCTACTTTTTGAGAATTTAAAATATTTACAAAATTGAACAGAATTGTATAGCAATAAAAATAAACATCCTCAGGTCAGTCGAGCCCCCTCAGTAATCCTTTATGGCCAGTCGCGCCCCTTCCATATCTTTACCCCTTCACTCTTCTGCTGTGTTGTTTATTATAAAATAAAGCTCACACATGAGCCTTCCTTTGTTAACACAATCCATTATCTGTACTGTAGCCCTGAGGTCATAGAAATTTTATTTTGCTTTTAACAAGCTTCAAATTGCCTCATTATTTATTTCATTTTAATTTTTAATTGATTTTTTATTTTTAAAATTTATTTAGCATTTTCTTTGGAGAACAAAAAGGCAGATATTTTGAAATACACTGCAAAGAGAAGCAGTGGGGAGACAGGAGAGGTCTTTTGTGCCTAATTGACTTTTTAAAAAATATAAATAAACATTTACATATAGAAATAATCAGCTCTATCGCATATACACTTTGCCCAATTTTCTCCAGTAATAGCATCTTACAAAACTATAGTATCATTAATATAATATCACAGCCTGGCTATTGGTGTTCATATACTCTACCAATATTATTCATATTTTTTGTTTTATCTGTGCATATTTGTGTGTGTATGTATTTGGCTCTAGATAATTTCTTCCCTGTGTAGGTTCAAATATCCATAGTCAAGCCACAGAAGAGTTCCTCACAAGTATTTCTTACATTGCCCTTTAATAACCATACCCACCTCTTTCTGCCACCCCTTAAGGTCCATTCTGCTCTCTTTTCATTTCTAAAATGTTATATAAATGGAATCATACCGTCTATAATCTTTTGGGATTGGCTTTTATCACTTGCATAATTCACCAGGTTATATCAATAGCTTGCTCTTTTTATTGCTAAGTGGTATGGAATGGCTGTATCACAGTTTTGTAATTATTGACCTATTGAAGAACATTTGAACTGTTGCAAGTTTTTGGCTCTTCTATATAAAACTGTTATGAACATTTGTGTACAGGTTTTTCATTTCTCTGGGATGAATGCCCAAGAGTGCAATTGGTGAGTTGTATGGTAATTACATGTTTAGTTTTATAAGAAGCTGCCATATGGTTTTCCAGAGAGACTGTACCATTTTATATTCCAGACAGTAATGTATGCATGATCTAGTTTCTCTATACCTTCACCATTTGATGGTGTTCCTATGTTTTAGCTGTTCTGATAGATGTGTAGCAATGTCTCATTAGTTTTAATTTATTTTTCCCTGATGGCTGATAATGTTGACTATCTTTTTCCAATGTTTACCTGCCATTTGTATATCATCCATTGGTGAGCTTTTGCATTTTCACTCTATTTACTTTTGTTCACTCTATTTACTTCTGGACTTTGGTGTTGCTGGTAAATTGCCTATGAAGTTTGTGATACTATACCTACATGAAAGAAAACAGATCTGCTACTGAAATAGAAAACATTGTTTACTAGGGGCCTCAGCTCCGTGCTAATGTCTCTGAAAATACAAAGGTGAATGACAAGAAACTTGATCTTGAAGTTGTAAAACTATCTGGCACTTTTAACTGGAAAGGGAAAAAGAAAATATGTGGAAGCCTGAGATTTCCAAATTACTGACATCAAGGGATAGGACTTACATTATCATCATAAAGATAACAGTGAGCAGACACCGGCCAAGAATTCAAAATCATTTAATATGAGTTATTAATGAGACCTTAATATGAGTTATTAATATACAAAGAGTTATTATTCAATAGGAACAAATGCAAACCAATTATCAGAAAAATAGGCAAAAGATAAGAACAGGAAAACCACAGAAAAATACAATACAAATTACCAATAGACCTGAGTAGATGTTCGCCTATGCTATATAAATCAAGAAACTAGAAGTTAAAAGAAAGCGTGGGCAGTTAAAAATTCATCAAATAGGTAAAAATTAAACATAAATAATTTGGGGTTTTATGGATTGTGGAAAAAGGTACATTCAAGGCATTTTGCTGGAAAAGAAGTTAGTATAGTCTTTTTCTGAGGATGGAGTGGCAGTATCAAGTGATATTTAAAATGTACATATGGTGTTGCCACCATCAGGGAGCTGCATCATGGATAAACAGGATTTTTTTTTTAAAGACATATTTATTTATGCATACAGAGCTGGGGTACAAGGCAGAGGTGCAGGGGTGGCGAGAGGATCGAACTAGCACTGAGGTGGCTGTGGCCAGCTTGCAGTGCTGAGTACTAACCCATTGTACCACCAGGAAGGGCCCGATAAGCAGGTTTTTAAGGATGTGGTTAAGGCAGTCATTGCAGTATTACAGTATTAATCATGGTAACAGGGTTTTATAGTAATCTAAGTAATATCAGTATCTAAAATAATCTAAAATATCTAGCAATATGCAATTTTTTAAAAGTGATGTCATAATCATACAGTGGAAGACAATGAAGTCACTCGGAGAAGCCAGATCTAAAGCACTGACATGGCAGGATGTGATAGCATATCCATGAGTGAATCAGCTAAGAGCACACACCCACACACATGACTATTTCAGAAGTTGGGGGTGAATGTCTATATATGTGTGTGTGTACGGATATGTGCTTGTAGGTCAAAAATTTTAAAATCTGGAAAAGTACATTGACCTGTTGAAAAAACAGGTCCTAAATCTGAGATAGAGAACTGCAGGGATGAAGAGAATGATACTTTGTATTACAGGCAATGTGTTTAGTGTTTGTCATTTTTTTTTTTAATCACAAAGATCTAATGTTTTCATGAAATTTAGAAAAGAAATGAAAGCTAAAGAGCTGATTTTGTCAAAAAGAAAGAAGTTGAGGAAAAAACTGCTTTCAAAAAAGATATAGATAGCTTTGCCTAATGAAAAATTAAAATAGACAAACAAAAACTCATTCCTGATATATTTTTAATTGTATGTATCTCAGAATATTTATTTCATGGATTCCTGCCCGGTTAATGCATTGAATTTAATTGATAATGTTTACTGGAGTTTCATGAAAAAAACTATTTTGTAAATAGCTCCAGTTGTGATTTATCTGGTATAATATCTCCCACAATGAACTGTGAGTGGGGAATTAGTAATGGAGATACCGATCTGAGTAGTCTGTAGCTTACTTATCTCCACAGGAAACCTTATTTCATATTGATAAAATTTGAAATCTTTCCTGTACCTCTTTCCTATTGTTCATTGTTGTTGTTACTGTTTTTAATGAGAAATACAAATGAACCAAATCAACCTGCTTCTTTCTTTTCTTCTACTAAATTAATTTCAAAGCACATTATTTAACTCAACTAAAAAAGTGAAGGTGGATGGAATCAGCGTCTGACTCAATGTATCCAATTAATTACTTCCAAGTTAAGATACATTCTTCAGAAAACCCCATACATAATAAAACATCAACCAGTAAAGAATGATTAGGTGAGATGTGAGCTGGCTGTAACCCTCTTTGATTATAAATTGCTGTTTAAGTTGATATTAATATTTGCCATCTACTCTATTATAAACCAAGATTTATTGTAGTAGTATACCAAAGATTGCACAATAATAATCAAAACAGATTCAGCTCAGGTTTTGAAATGCACCTAACAAACTCAACCTCTTGCAAAATAACTTTCTTATTCAAAATGGAACTGGGAATTGTTCAGTGCACAATGAATCATCTTTTGGCAAGTACAATAGAATCTTTAGGGACATTTCACAGCCTCTTGTTCAATTGTTAGGACGTTTTTAGCTTTCACAGGTAGGGAAGAAGATAGCTTGTATAGCCATCATCTTGTTGCTAAAATTGTACAGTAAAGATTTTTCAGAGTTGCTGTTGCACTAGATCTTTTTGCTCCCCCACCCCTTCTTCCTGTTTTCTCTACCCAGAACTGCTTTGTCTTTCAAAAACAATCTGGAATTACTTACTGCTAATATTTTCTGGTTTTACTATTTACTCAGGGCTCAAATGTTCAACATTAATGTGGGAAACTCCCTTTTCCTTACCTCATAGCCCTATATTTATTTAACTGTTATTTTGCAAAAAGCCTCATCTTTTCCTCTCCATTTTCGTGTACATTTTAAAATTGACAAACACACTTTGTTTTTGTTTCTCCTTTTTTCTTTTCCCCAGGAAGCTGTAGATTCACCCCTGGATGATTCTGAAGTGACTGAGCCTACAGCAGCAACCGAAGTGATTAAATATGAGTATCATGTCTTATATTCCTGTAGCTACCAAGTGCCTGTGCTTTACTTCAGGGCAAGCTTTTTAGGTAAGACCATATCAGAAGTGAAATGTAAATCCATCACAGTCACACAGAAGGCAGAAAGCATATTTGGAAAATTGTTTCTGAGAGAGAGAGAGAGAGAAAAAAAAAGAGTTAAGAATAAGGAAACTGGGTGAGGTAAGACTTTACCAGTAAATTTTCTCATGCTTTAGAAAGAGTATCAAGACTTCAGAGTGAATGATATCATCCCAGACTGAGTCTGATCTTCAGATTCTTGGCCTGATGCCCAACATTGCCTAAGCCCCCTGGCCCTTTTTCTTTTCTTTAAACAAGTAGGAACAACTTAAAGCTACAAGGTTTATTTACTTTTAACTTTACAGTAAAAATTTCTTTCAATGTTAAGGAGTCCCATTGACTCGACATCCCCCATGCCTCCTTCCCTAATGAGAAATAATGATTTCAAGAACTGTTTATCAGTTCGTTTAAGCTATACTTAAAAATAGCACTAACATTTCCTTTGGCCTTCTATACATCTCCAATGCTTTAGCTTCCTGCAATGCTGTTACTCAACTCACTCTCCTTGCCAAGAAGGTGGAACACCCTGTCTCCTCCCAGGCCTTTGCTAATAAAGCTTATTTAATCAGCAGCCGCATGGAGTCCTCACCCTGCAGCACACCCCTAACTCCCTCCTTCATGTCCTCCAACAAACCGGGTCAGCACTGCCAAGCCCTGCTGCCTGGGCTCTGGGACAAGGGAAGTTTTCTCCCCAGCTTATCCTCGTTCTCCTCTTCTATCTGACCTTATCAGCATTTTGCATTTTGAACAGCCTTTTAACTTTTTCTGGATAGCTAAGACATCTGAATTTAGCCAGTGATATTTTATTTTTAATTAAAAAGTAGCTTAAGCTGCTTTGAATGTGTATTTGGTAGATTTAATCACTTGCTGCCTTATATTGTTTAATGGTCTCTAATTTTGCAGTGTTGGGGGTTTAACAAGCACTTAGGATTTAAAACACAAGAACAAATTCTCATAGACTCCCTGGTGAGAAGATTTTAATCTGAGGTGCAGTTCCTAAGAACTGACGATTTGGGGTAAATTTTCAACATGGGACATGGGGAATTGAGGACACTGATCGTTCACTAATACAGAAAGTCTTGCTGCAGATTTATCCTTATGATTATTGCAGGCCTTAAAAAACACTCCTTTATTAGAGTTCTATTTGGTTTGGAACTCAGAGGTTGAAGGAGGTTCTTGGCAGTGATCTGTACTAGACTAAAATGCAGAAGGAGATGCATTTATTCACGGTGGTGAAGTGGGGGGGGAGGTGGGGTGTCAGAAAATGTCTGTCTTGATTTTGCTTTGCAGCGGCCTTACCCAGCAGACCTTCTCAATTCAAAGACATGTGGAAGCTGCAGGTAGAGGAAATAGGACACTATTTCTTCAATACTGTACTTTCATATAATTAGTATTCACCATAAGCAGTTAATCACCAGAGAAGAGCTCCCAGAGACAAAACAAGTTGTTTAGCTTGTCAGCATTAGGGAATCGGAGGTGTTGAAACATGACTGCTTCTAGCTGGAAGTGGGTCTTGCCCAGGCCGGCTATGAGCTCATAGCGTGCTTTGCTCTTGTGTGCCAACAGCTCCCCCTACAGTACAGCACAGAAATTGTTCTTGCAAGTCCAGGGATATTTTCCTATTTGTGTGCTTCCTAAGATCTTTTTTCATGATGGTTTTCTGTTTCTTAAAAAAAAAAATAAAAACTAGCATTCATGGGTGCTATTGATACACTTATAGTATCCCTTAAAAGTTATAGTTAATTTATAGCTAGTAAAGGAAAACCAAAGCATGTCATTAGTTCATGGAAGCGTTCCTGTTCTCCTCTCCCCAGGTTCTATGATGTATAGAATGAATAGTAGGAATTGTTAATTCCATAATTAATTTGATGTTTGCTAAGGTACACGAAAATATCAAATTGAAATTTTGCAAAACATACTGAATATTTTCTTGTAGCAAAACGTGAAAAATGTTTCTTCTTTTTAGCATATTCTATTAACTAATAATTCTTTTTTCTACCTAGCTTAACCTAATGGGTGTTCTAAAAATATATCACCCTGGAGTTACATTTTTTTATATGGCCCTCTCAATCCTTTACTTTTTCCCAGACAGATAATTATTTTGGTCCTTTATCTGTTTGTTAAACAAATGTCTGTCAGTGTGGTGAACAGATTCCTAATTCTTTTTCTTATTCCAGGTCCAGATTTTTCTTTGTCTCATTCTAAGAGATTTCGACCTAGAAAGAGGGTGACTATAAAATTTCTTGCCCAGGGGTCTTTTTTTTTTTCTTGGTTGCTTCAAAAATAGTTCATTTAGCCTTGTTTTTGACAGATATTTAGAATTCCTTCTAAATTGAATCTTACTAAAAATTAGTTTCCCTGTTTTGCTCTGTATTTTCTTCCTATATCTCTTTGAAGGAAAAAGCAAGTCGTAAGTAGTTCCCATTTCAATTGACATTATCTATTATTTCATCAACTGACTTAGATTGCCAAAATCTTTATTTAGTGGGCTATGATTTCCCCTTATTCTCTGTATTGTTCACTGCCCAAGAGGCTAACTGCTGCCTAAGACTAAGATACCATGCCACTTGATCTTGTCACTCCCGTGTCTTATATTACAACACAACACGTCCCATCGTATCATATATCAGGTCTCAAGTTGCCCTACAACAGAATTATTTGTGTATATGTCCACTATAAGTGGTAAACTAGAAAGGAGAACTTTAACGTAAGAAGAGAAAGGAAGGAAATAATATCGAGTGCCTACAACTTACAAAGTGATAAACATGGTTTTGTGTGTGTGTGTTTGTGTGCACTAGTGGTAGTAGTACATCTGTCTTATATATTATTTATCTCACTCCCTTTGATATTCACAGTATCAGCCATGGCAAAGCATCAACACGAATTTATTGAACGACACAATAATGAAGCATTTCTAACCTTTTTTTGAAAATGTAGTCCAAAGGGGGAAAAATATTTGAGGGTGTCTTACTTGAAATGCCTTATTTTTTTTTTTTAAGATTCATTTATGTATGCTTACAGAACTGGGGTACAGGCCAGAGGTGTGGTGGGTGAGACAGAGTGGGGAACAGAACAGGCAGATCTACGAAGTACACTGCTGAGGGGAGCAGCAGGGCGGGTCAGGAGAGGTCTGCGGAGCCACATGGGTCACCTCCCTGGCGGCAGGGTGGGGGTGGGGATCGAATTCATGCTGCAGTAGTTTCCGGATAGCTTCATAATGCAGAGCACACCAGAGAGAGAGTGCCTTATGAGTTTTAAGGAAGGAAGCAACACTATTGTCTCTAAGAGACTTGGTCCAAAACTTTACTGTTAGTCCGATGCTTGTCAGAGACAGCAGGAATATTTTGACAAAGCAAGTGTGACATCCTAAGGCCTTAAAGGTGGGCATCCCAACTAGCTTTGCAGGAGCCCTCCTTCTACCGACACCTTTGCAACATTTGATCCTCGAAGACAATGATCACACTGAGACAACATTTCACTTTGATTCCTTCTCATTTCCACGACTTGGTTTTCCCGGAGCTTAGTTTCCTAAAAGTAACATGGATTTAAGTGAAGAAATGAGTCCTTCCCAAAGTGCTTTCTCCCCCAAACTACTTTTGCCCCTTTAGCTTTGGTTGAGGTGGTAGTTAACATCCAGGTGGTAGTTTTCTACGTAGTAGGGTAAAGGGCAATTGCACGTCTATCAATTAATAATAAATAGTAAAATAATAATAAATATTCAAATGGTGCTTTATCATTTATGAAGTCCACTCTCAGACAGCACAGACATCTTCAAGAGTGCGTGCTCACCTCACCCTCACTAACTTTGAAGTGCCCTGTATTGAAGAATTATTTGTATCAGGCCAGATGTTTGCACCCACTTCCCATAATTCCATCATTTAAAAAAAAATTTTCCATCACCCTTTTTGCAGGTTTGGTCAAAGATAATAGGAAATGTTAGAAGTGGGGGAAAAAAAACAAAAAACAAAACCCAGTGATAATGCTTAGTAACTTGTGGCTTCACTAGAGTCCTAAGCTTCATATTTTCCCTTTTTAATACAATTAGAGACTTCTATATTTATTTCAGCCTCAATTCTGATTTTTGTTTTCCTTATCTCTTTTCATTGTTCTCAACCTCTCTTGAAAAAAATAGACCAAGTTATTCTTCGCATTTTCAAAATATTTAATTCTTTGTTTGACATATGGCTTCTTCTTGGAAACTCTTTTGGCATATTTCTTTAATTAGTCAGAAGGGCCACTTTTCAGTAGGGGAAGGAACATTTTTCATGCAGCAAATGAATGTCTGTTCCATCTGGAGATTCATTCTATAATTGGTTGAAGGAGTAAGAGTATAGAATTAAAAATATAACCATATAGTTCATGTAGAAGATTTGTCCATTTGTTATACATCTTAAGGATGCTCATGGATAAATAGGGTGAATGAAGTAGCCAAAGAATAATTGCTTTTCAAAGGCAGCATGAATTGAACCAAGATAAAGTCTGGCGCAAAGAAAGAATGATGGAAAGCTTGAAGTTAGGATAGTGTATAAATCATCAAGAAGGAGGAAGAAGGGGCTTGTCCATGTTCTTGAACAAGAGGAAATTTTTGGCATGCAGAGTGGAGAATAATAGGTATGAAGGGGATTGGTGGAAATTGGAGGGGGAAAAAGTAAAAATCCATAACACTGTCCAACATCTTCCAAGAAGTAACAGGTTGGCTTTTTGGAAGATGGAAAAGCACTGGAGAAAGTGACAAGCTGTGGGGCTGGAGAGAGCACAGCATACTTGGGGGCAGGGAGTGAGTCCTTTGGAAGAGGGCTTTCCTTAAGATAAGTTGGGGAAATAATGATTGAAAATATATGTTGAGATGAAGTTATGGAAGAGATCATGTCTGCAAGGAGTTGGAGTATATAAAGAGAAGAAAGTACAAAGAATAGAAAATTAAGGAAATAAGTCTGTCCCCCCCCCTTTCTTTTCTTTTCTTTCTTTTTTTTTGTCATTGTTTTTGTAATGAGAGAAAATGAACTAGAAAGAATTTATTTTAGGGAAAAATTATCTTGCCAGTACAATGAAGAATTAAGGTGGCTTGCTGATCAGTAGAAAAATAAGGTAAACAGTACAGTGAAGAGTTAAGGAGGATTCAAGAAGTACTTAAAGACTGAAGGAAAGATGATCTAGTTAATTGTTACAAAGAGCAGAAAATAGAAAATGATTTGACAGATAATTTAATTTATAGTTTTATTTGATTATAGGAAATCATTGAGAAAGTTTGCTTGTTTCTTATATTTATATAAACTGCTGGTTAAGTTTAGCCAGAGTCACATTAATGAAATGGAAGTTGAATTTCAGTAGAATAAAAAAAAAATTTCTGGAGGTTGGAATGGAATTTGAAGAACAAACAGGGAAAGTTATTTAAAAATAATGAAAAATTATTTAGCTAATACAAATATATACAAGCTGAAAGTCCAAATGATAGTAGAAATTTAATAAATATTATTTGTTGAGCTAAGTAAGTCTGTAACATTATGGGGAATTAGGTTAGAGCTAGGATGCTGCATTAGAACACATGATGAGTATAAAATGAAGCCCTGATTTTTAAATGTCTTTAAAAAAAAAAAAGCAGACCTGAAGAAAAATTAAACAAAACTACAGGGATAGCTAATTAGGTATAAGGTATATCCTAACTGGTGTTAACACAAAATACCACATCACAAAAACAACAGTTCGTAAGTGGATTCTGAGGTTAAAAAAGAGGGCATTACCTCCCTGGTGGTGCAGTGGGTTAAAACACAGCACTGGGAAGCTAAGAGCCACTTCAGCATGATTTCAATCCCTGCCAGCCCCAGAGGTGACCCACGTGGCTTGGCAGACCTCTCCTGACCCGCCCACTGCTCCCCTCAGCAGTGTACTTGTCAGTCAGCCTGCTCTGCTCCCCACTCTTCATCTGGTGAGTCCTATTGCCACCCCTGCACCTCTAGTCTGTACCCCAGTTCTGTATGAATAAATGGATCAATCTTTAAAAAAAAACAGGAAATTAATATAAAAAACAAAAGGGCATTAAAGATACATAAATTCATTTCCCTCTTGCAGGAAACCTTACTGTAGATTTCCTTGACTGTGGAGTGTTACATTACTTTGCTTACTCTTGGTTGAATGTGCCCTATTTGATACACACATAAATGCCTACTGTGTGTACAGCAGTAAAACAGTCTTATATGCAACAGAAAAAAAACAGCATCCTACTTGAAATTATAAACATTTATTGCTTTTCTCCTTCTTGAAATTGTCAAAGTGGAGTTCTTTAAGTCCATGTGTAGGAGATGTGCTAAGTGGAGACTACATTTTCCATGGGAAGGCGACTAAGTTGGATAACTAGTTGAGATGCAAAATAATGTGTCAGAGCTCTAGGTTCTGGGAGCATGGAGGTGTAAAGAAAGCCAAGAGTCCAGAATGTTGAATCCTGGAACGCCAACCTAAGAGCTGAAGTCAACATTTCAGAATACTTTGAATAAGATTGAAGGTGGGGTGACCTGAAGGTGGGGTGACCAGCAGACCCAACGTTAGAGGTAGTTTTCTAGTGGTATGGTCCTCAAGGTTCTTGATGAGTAGTGGTATCTCACGGCTGGTGTCTTGGGAATTCTTTGGATCCGATATGGCTACCCGTGTAATGGTTTTTGGTTAAGAGACTTGTAAGGAACTTCTACTTCCTAGTAGAATCTAATACTCCTACTAGGTTAAATGTTTAAGTGAGAGCTTATAGCAGCATTTGTATTATTGTAAGTTTGTTAACATGTGTGGCCAGTTTAAGGTGACTCTGACTTTTTCCTCTTTGTGCCATATTTCTCAAAAAAATAGATTGTAGCATATATACACTTTCTCATGTAATTAAAAACATCTCATTTATTTTTGTCCTTAAAATTAGACAATATATAGCATATTAAACGTTTGGGTTGATAAATTTGAAAATATATTATTATTAAGCAGGGGTTTTATGAACCATTTTTTGGGCTAGGTATCCTTAGCTGAAAATAGGTATCCTTAGCTGAAAATAGTGGAAACTGAGCATTATAAGCAGAAAAATAACTTATTGGAATGATAAATAAGAGGGTTAACTGAAGGCATACAATGATGAGATGAAGGAATAGCTACTTTCTTTGGTTTCACGGTGTAGAACATGGCTTTCCTTCATTCTTGTTTTAGAATTTTTCTCCCAAAATGGAGGTATGGTTCGGTACTGAAACATCAAGTATGCTATGGGTTTTTATATGAGCGTTTCCAAATAAAAATGTAAAACTTTGAACCAATTGTTAAATTATTGTTCTGTCTTTATTCTTACTAATAGTGTTAATTGCTCTAGTAATGGTATTGATTGTTCATTTATTTAATCATCAGAGAATATTTATGTACCAGGCATAAAGATGTTTCCAAAATGCAAAGATAAGTAAAGGGAATCAGAGATGGATGATTCCCTCAAGGAATTTTTTTTTTATTCCTAGTCTAGTGAAGTCAAACCTGGCCTGAAATTCATTGTCACAAGTAGAAGATGTTAAGGGACATAATGGAGGTTTAAAAAAATTCCAACAGGTAGAGAAATATCATGGTGCTTGCCAGGCTGGGGGGGTCTGGGGGAGATGAGAAATGGGGAGATGTTAATCACAGAGTACACATTTTCAGTTACAAGCTGACTGAGTTCTGAGGATCTTAAGTTCAGCGTGGAAACCATAGTTAGTTGAAAGTTATTAAGAGAGATTTTTCAATGTTCACACACACAAAGTAATTTTGTAAGGCAATAGAGTCCTTAACTAACCTTATTGTGGTAATCATTTCCCAAGATACAATATATATCAAATCATCATATTGTACAACTCAAGTTTATACACTATATTAATTATTTCACAATAAAGCAGGGTAAGGGGAGCAGGAATTGCATTCAGGGCTCAAAGGACTGAGATTATTTTGAACTGGGGTCTTCAAAAGAGGGCCTGTCTAGACTTGGAACTTGTCCATGCAATGAATGAGGAATGGACAGGCTAAAGGAAAGGTGAAATTCTCTAGGCCTCTGGCTAGGCAGTTAGAGGAGACTACTGATGGAACATTAATACAGCTAATATGCTGTATCACTGCAGTTTGTAGGGAGTTCCTGGGTACAGAGACATAGAGGTAGTGGTATAAGTGCAGACAACCTGGAGTAAGAGGCCCTTGATTCTTATTCCTAACTCTGCTACTTGCTAACTTATGGTCTTGGGGAAGTTACTGAACATTTTCTTTTCTTTCTTCATCATCTGAAAAACTGGTAGAATAATGATACTTACTTCATAGAAATTTGAGGTATGTGAGGGGATATGTAAAAATGGGCTTAGCATATCATACTTCTCAATAATGCCATTAGTATCTTGATCCTCATAATAACATGTAAGATAACAGCTGTTATTATAGTGTCCTCATGCACATACATACAACTCAAATGCTCAGAGGAATTAGCTTGTTTATTCAAGGGTATATGAAACTAGGCCGTTGAGATTCAAACTGTATCAAGCATTATTCCCCCTGCATGATACAATCATCAAAATTTAAGAGACACGAGTTCAAATAATTAATTGGCATTACATATATGTAAAAAGAAGTTGCTGTAATCTTTATGTTTGGAATCTTCATTCAGATTTCCTGTGATACACTATGTTAAAAAATGTGTGCAGGTATAAATAAATATTATAGAACTAGTCAGCATATTGGCTGATATGAATGTACATGAACAATTAACACTCATTTCATATCACAATGTAATTTTCTCACTGAAGCAAAAATGAATTTTCGCCTTTGGTGGAGCATCATCTCTGCTTTACTGTGGAGTATGACATGAATTTTTATATCTTTCAAAGCTCTCTTGAAGACAGTATATTGAATAATGGCATATTTCATTGTGAAAAATTCACTCTTTCATTTTCATTTCTAGTGATCATGTTCAGAACATTGTCCCTAAACTTACTCTAAATAATTTATACTCTCTCATCTTCAGTTTAGGAATTACGAAGTTTCAGGGAAACCATGTGCAATAGGATAAAGGTGACTTCGGCGAGTTTGCACTAGAGTTAGGTAGTGCTAGTGAAATATCTCATGCTGTTATTTGATTCATGAAAACTAATAGCCCTGAGAAATTTAATTTAGAAAGCTGCACATTTTGAGTAATATATGGATTACTTGACATGTAGGTTATTATTCAATTGAGAGATTTTATATGAAAATGTTAAATTAAATGCTACTGGCAGTTGCTAAAGATTGTACTTTTTAATTATTCTATTTTTCATCCAATGTCTCTTTCTCTCTTGTCATTGACATTTTTGGTTGCCAACAGAATATTGCTTTAGTTCAATTGTGTATTATTATTCTAGGTAGTAGAGACACATAGTAGGCACTTAGTATACTAATGCTTGTTAAATCAATAGCTATGATTTACTGTGCTTACTTTGCAGGTTGCTGCTAAAATTATTTTCGTTTCTACCTCAGTATTTCAAGTATGTGAGGGATTTTTCTGAGCTTTCCAGCCTCAATGTGATTAATGAGATTTCTAAGCATGTTAAAATTGATGCTATCGAATACCTTGGGTCTGAAACTAGAGTGTTGTTGATTGAGTGTGCTTCTGTCTCCTCTGACTGAGGCCAAATAGAATAAAATAGACCATCTTGACACGGTTTAAACTTTCTGATTGAAGAGACAAACTGAACAAGAAGGCACGTAATAATGTCTCTTCACCACTTGTTTATCTCTTCACCACTTGTTTATGCCCACATTTTGCTTTGAAGTTAAAGGGTTGAGCCTTCAGTTTTCATAAATAGATACATACAAAGTTATGAAATTCAAGTGTCCTCCTTATCTAAGGTGTTTTTATTGATGTGGTTTTCTCTTTGTTTGATTAAGTTCAATGATTTCAGTGGATTTTCTGAAGACTCCATTTTGTTTTTGAAATACTAAGTATCACAGTCATTTAAAAATATTTTTTCAATGACAACAGTATGTAGGACAGTTTTGACAATATTGCTGATATTTTGTTTCGCAAAACAAACGGATATGTCTTTACTCATGAAGGTATGAGATACGAATAAGCAAATCAAGGATGAAGGGATAGGCAAAAGATGTCATATCATATATCATTAAATTATTCTTCTTGTGTTTATATGTAAGAGACAGAGCTATTAATCAGATCTTCTGTTGTGTAAATAGTCAACGGGGACTGGAGAGATTGACACTCTATCAAGTAGCCTGCTTACAAGCTCTCATTTAACCAGCAGTCATATGTGTTTTTGTTCAGTAAATGCATCAGAGAAAGCAGTTACATCCATTTACTTGGAATAATACCCTGTTCTCTAAGTGGCAAGAATGCTACTTAGTTAGCATTCTTACAAATATAATGCATCTTTTTTATGTTTTGGAGTTATTTTTAACTCCTTGTATTGTCTGTTATTCTAAGTTGATCAGGTAACTTTTTAAGTTCTGTATTTTGAGATGCTATTTTTTTCTTTAAATTTGGTGTTGACTGAAAATGTATATAGCATATATCCTTAATTCTAGCATCAAATACGGTGAAAATATTCTATACCATTTGTCCTGGGTCTCTCTACTTTGTTGCTAGGCTGCTGATTATTGCATCTGTACAAATGTTTCCAGCAGAGTATTCAGGTTTTTGACAGTGGTAATATCTAAACCATTTGCTTCATTTTTGGATCCTTGACGAAAGTATTCTAAGGAATAAAAATCATTACTGATTACCAGATATTAAACCCGCCATTCTTCTCTTGGGGTGGAAAACCTTTTGCTGTCTAAGAGAAAGTTAAGAAAGGAAATCTTACATTTATTCAGTAGATTTAGGAACTGTTTGCAATGTGTGAAAAATTCTTGGGGCTACAGTGGTGCAAGAACTAGTGTTAGTACGGACACTGCCTCCCCACCCCTCAGCCCTGCTCCTTGGAGGCAGCATGGAATAGTATGAAGAGCACTGAAGTGAGGCCTGAGACCTGAATTCCAGCCTCAGTGCTGATGTGAACAAACTGCCTAATTTTGTTAGATACATTTTCCAAGACCTTGGTTACCTTATTTATGAAATTAGTAATGATACCTGCTTTAATATATTGTCCTATGACTTAATTTCTTCTAACTTTGACATCAAAAATTATTTTAAAAGCATGTTATCTTTTTATAATTTGATTATTTTTTTCATTTACTGTTTGACACTGGAGTGCTAAAACTCTACTCTCTTCTCCCAACACACAGACACACACACATACACCAGGCATGGTCACGTGTGTGTGCAAGTGAGCATGTACATGCATCTTAAAGATGTGTAGAGCTTATTTTAAGTGCAAAGTTTGGCCCTACTCTGTAAATGTGTTCAGAAAACAATATAACACAGATACTGAAGGCAACTTGTTTTTAACTTGTAGCTAAACATGACATTCAAATGTTAATTGGATGAATAAATCTTGTTCATTTTACAGACATGAAAATGTCAATGGAATAAAACTATTTATCACAAGATAATAGTCTCCTGCCGCCAGATAAATGCCAAGATGAAGATACTTATTGAAAATGTATCAAAATATTCTATTGCTATTTATTGAAAATAAAGGTTGAGGAAAAGTTCAACTGTTCAGGTCAAACAGGAGAAATACTCTGCTTATGTATTAGTCTATTATATCAAAACACAATGTGCATATTATAAAGCAAGGGAAAATTGTAAGAAATAACAATCAAGAAATGAATCTTTTAGCTTTACATATGAGAATTACTGGAATGTACCATGGGAGCCAGGAAAAGATCACTTATTATAAGCCTGACACAGTCCTGGGCGTGTTCACTGATGTAAACCTCAGGAGAACAAGATTTGCAAAGGATTATTATCTGCATTTTACAAGGAAAGTTAAAAGAAAAATATCTTGTAGTTAAGTGGAGTGTGACAACATTAAGTCCAAGGTTCTCCTGGACTCCAAATCTACTAATCTTTCTCTGCACCCCACCCCTACTTTATACTATCTTAGTGAGTACAGTAACTTTTACTTTTGACTGGTGTGTGTGAACAGATTATCCCCCCAAGTATTGTTGAGTTGATGATCAATTTTTTTTGGATTTAGAGAATTAATATACTGACAAGTCTTCTTCAGGTGATACTGTTGACTTTCCTGAGGAAAAGAGCACACTCACACACACGAGGATTTGGTAGCTCTAAATAGGCCACATGGCACTAAATTCTAGCAGAAAGATTGCCTTTCCAGCTTAGTGTGGTTTGGAAGTCAGTAGTTAATGCCCGCGTCCCCTTTTCTTCCTTTAATATCTGTTTCTTTTCCTGTGCCACAGTGATCTTGGTATAACTAAACTACTTAGGTGATTCTAAACATAGGTGAATAATTGAAGTTTTTTAAAACAAAGAAATAAATTAGTGTTCACTACATCTTTTGCTAACTTCTATATGCCAAATCCTTTTCCTGTCCTCCCACCCCTAACTATCCCTTTTTTCCACCTGCCAAAAACAGTGGGTGTTATGAATCCTCTGGATTTTCACCTAATTGCCTTTTTCCTTTGGCATCAACCGCTTTCTACCTAGCACTTTGGTGGTTCATGTACTGTTGATATACTTACTGTCATTTCCCTGATAGCTAGTAGGTCCTTATTTGAAGAAATTGTGTGTTTTCCTTCTCTCTTCTCCCTGGTATCCAACAGTGATTTGAACATTACAGGTACTCAGTCAATGAGAGAGTGACAGACACAAGTGGCTCCTAATTTTAAGGGTTAGAGGAAGTATTACAACTTCAGAGGTGTCCATACTACACCTTGTGAATACGGAATTGTCTACCTGATCCTTTCTCTATGCTTGTCTCTATCAATCTCTCTAACACACATTTGGATTTTACTTATTCTATAAAATTTCTTGAGGCAACAAATGAGCAGATAATTTAACTACTAGGTGGTTATAAAGGAGAGACACTGAATATTTTAAATTTCCCCCAGATGAAAAATGGTAATGCATATGTGTATATTGTATACATATATTTAGCTTGACTACAAGATAATTTTCTTCTTGTTTGACCTGTAAAGTAAAGATAGTAATCCTTTGCAAATTTTGTTCCCCTGAGGTTTACATCACTGAACACACCCAGGACTGTGTCGGGCTTATAAACTATTTCTTCCTGGATCCCTTTGTGCATTCCTGGATCCCATTGTACATTACATATGTAATTCTCACATGTAAAGCTAAATATATACATGTATACATATATGTATATGTGTGTGTAGAGAGAGAGACAAAACACTTTTCCATATGTAAACAGTGAGGATTTTGTAAAAAAAAAATCATATTTTTCTAGCCATTCTAGATAGACATTGAGCATCTTTTTTACATAGGAAACTGACAATCTTACCCTGCACTTTCAGACGGAAGACCTTTACCGCTGAAGGCCATTTGGGAAGGAGTCCATGAGAGCTATAAGTCACGGCTTCTGCAGGGGCCGTGGGACACCATCACCCAACAGGTCAGAGAGTCTCTCCTTTTTATGATATGCAGTAATCTCCCTCTGCTCATCTTCTTTCTAGTTTTCTCTTTCCTATTCTTTTTCTTCTTTCAGTCTTTTACATCCATGCAAATATATTTCAACTCCAACATAATTTTTTTAAAGGCTTCTTTTTTTTAATGCATACAAGAACTGGGGTACAGGCCAGAGGAGATTGGGGGGAAGTTGGTGTGAGAAGATTCACCAGAGACAGAGTGGGAAGCAGAATAGGCAAATTGACTGAAATACACTTCTGAGGGCAACAGTGGGAGAGACAGGAGAGGCGTTCTGCACCATATGGGTCAGCTCCCTGGCTGGGAATCAAACTCTTGCTGCAGTGGCTGCAAATAGCTTCATAGTGCAGTGCTTTAACCAGTCATGCCACCATGGGAGGCCCAACATAAAACTCCTAAAACTCATAAAAGAGGAAAGTGGGGTAGAAAAAAATGAAAAAAATGGAATGGAAAAAAACAGGGTTGGGGAGAGTACAGTGGGCTATGGGGAAGATTGTGGGTTCTTCAGAGCTTGGAGAGCTATGGTGGTCACCACTGAGGGAAGAAATCCTATAATATGTAAAATTAATTAATAGGTTGTAAAATAATAGTACTCTACTAAAAACAAAAAAATAAATCCCCCTCCTAGACCCAGATTTGGTGTAGCCTGTGTTATTCTCATAGCACCCTGTAATTAATTTCCTTCGTAGTATTTATCACAATTTTTTTTAAAGATTTATTTATTTATGCATACAGAACTGGGGTACAGGCCAGAGATGCGGAGGGTGAGAGGCTTCACCAGAGACAGAGTGGGGAGCAGAACAGGCAGATAGGCGAAGCACACTGCTGAGGGGAGCAGCGGGCGGGTCAGGAGAGGTCTGCCGCACCATGTGGTCACCTCCGGGGCAGGCGGGAGTCGAACTCATGCGGAAGCGGTTTTAGATTCTCAGTGCTGTGCTTTAACCCGCTGCGCCACCAGGGAGGGCCCATTTATCACAATTTTTAATTCTATGTTTGGAAGGTTTTATTTCTAATTAAACCTTGTCTTTCCTCTACATGTTGTGCTCCTAGGTGTTCAAATCATGTTTCATTGTACATTCAGTACCAGTACAGATCACAATGTAGGTGCTCAATAAAAATAATTCTATTCTCAGTGAATGGGAAGGGAAATTATTTGACAGAATGTTTCATAGAAGTAGAAACATACTCACTAAGAAATAGATAACTGTGTTATCTATTTGTAACTTGAGTTACCTGCCATGTTTCAGTTTCCTCACAGGTATATTTGGGAAGAAATTAACTTGATTAAAAGTAGGTTTGCAATAATTTTTTTTTTTAAGATTTATTTATTTATTCTTTCAGAACTGGGGTAAAGGCCAGAAGTGCAGGGGCAGTGAGAGGCTTCATCAGAGACAGAGTGGGGAGCAGAACAGGCAGATCGACGAAGTACACTGCTGAGGGGAGCAGCGGGTGGGTCAGGACAGGTCTGCCGCCATGTGGGTCACCTCAGGGGTGGGGATTGAACTCGAACTGAGGCAGATGCAGGCAGCTTGCAGTGCTGTGTCCTAACCCATTGCGCTACTAGGGAGGGCCCCAGTTTGCAATAAAAATTTTTAAAAAGTAGAGAAAATAGAGTTGCAAAAGTAGAGAAATTATATCCGTCAATCACGTAAGTCATTATTGCTGCCGTGCTAAAATCAGCAGTTAATTATTGTAGAAATTTAAAACTACTCATCTCTTTGCAACCAATCATGGTCTTCTTAAAATAATTTTTACTTGTATCAGAAATTTTACTTTTCCCAGCTTCTGTTAAACTTAATCAAAACCCCCTTTAAATACTGACTTTATCAACCATTTGAATTTTTATATCCTCTTACATGTTCGATCTGAATAATGACAGTTTACCTTCTAATCAACATAAGAATCCTTAGCATAAGTAGTTCTTTAACAATGACTGCAAATGACCATTTCCTGGTTGTTGGTTTTTTTTTTAAGATTTATTTATTTGTGCATACAGAACTGTGGTACAGGCCAGAGGTACAGGACTGGTGAGAGAATTCACCAGAGACAGAGTGGGGAGCAGAACAGGCTGACTGACGAAGTACACTGCTGAGGGGAGCAGTGGGCGGATCAGAAGAGGGCTGCCTCGCCATGTGGGTCCCCTCCGGGGCAGGGATTGAACTCATGTTGAAGCGGCTTTAGCTTCTTAGTGCTGTGCTTTAACCTGCTGCACCACCAGGGAGGGCCCCATTTCCCGGCTTTTAATTGAGGACAAATTAAGGTTTAAGTGTATGTACCTTTCACACTGTCCCTCAAATTAATCCTTTCCTTTTTCTTCCCTGTCACGAGATCAAGTTTTCTGACCTCTCTTGGAACAATTAGTAGAGGCTTCTACCTCTGATTTTCTTCTCCTTTCCTACCATTACTCACATCTTTTTAACCACCCCTGTACTTAATCTACCTTTGGACAAATGTGCACTAGCCCTCTAAGTGTCTGTGGCATGTGTTCTGAATGCTTTGCCTGGGCTACAACAACTGTCTTTCCTACCTCCAACCTGCCCTTTCAAACTTCTCTTCTCCTCCACTCAATGTAGTTACAGTTACTGCCAAACATGGATGTTCATTTCCCCAAACCCATCTTGTACTGTTTGTTCCTGGAATTCTTTCCTTCTTTGTTCTGATAGCATATTTCCTACTTGTTCTCTATATGTGCCTTTCTCTGAAACTACCTCAGTCACAAATGTAGGCCCCTCTGAAATCCCAGTTCTAGGACTGGCTGGGGTATTTGCTGTGAAGAACTGTAATGAGACATAAGCAAAACAACCATAGATGTTTTTGGCAAGAGCATTTATTTTATGCAAAGTCTTTTAAATTAGATTAACCTTTAGGTATGTCAAGGTGAGTACTAATGAGAGTTTTAACTTCCAGTGTTATGTCAGTGACCACAGACTGTCCAAAAATGTCTACTGTGGTGTCACAGCACCTAGAGATCCAGAAATGTTTGATTGTAAGAATTGAGCAAGATGGCAACATAAGAGGAAGAGAGCTTCTAAGAGAATAGACATGCTTAACTCTAGTGTCCTTCCTCAGCTCAAGTATGTTTTGCATTAAGTCTCTGAGCCCAATTTTTATTCTTTCCTTTTTTATTCCTAGCAGCCCTATTAATCTCCTCACTGCAAACCTATCACTCATATCCTGGTGGCCTTATGTCATTTTGGGTTTTATTTCCACACATCTCTATTCTGCTTGTCACATATGAATACAATTTTTGCACCAGTTGTATTTTGTTAGTTTCATAATATGATATTGTATATCAACTTCTTTCCATTGATGGAGCTCCTGTGTCACAAAAACACCAAAATGAACCAAAATGTACATTGATCACTTTTATTGGAATTGACTACAGTTATAAGCATTTAAGTATCACATAACAGCCTATTAATGGAGCCTCTTTTTTCTGCCTATCTTACTATAGTAGTGAAGATCGAATCCCATCACAGTAAGCATAGTGCTTATTATTGACACCAAGTGTGAGTCCACTTACTAGGGAGGACATCTAATATAACCAAATTGCAATACAACAATAACTTTTAGGCATTTCTTCGGAACTTTTCTTACTGGAATTGATCTATGGAGTTACCACACTTTTGACTGCAAACTTTTTTAAACTTTGTAATCGCTCAGGTACATGTCCAGGCATTAGAGACCTACCAAGAAAAACTTACTTGTTGCCATCACACTACTTAGCAGTTGAAAGTCATAAGGAATATTTCCTTTGAAGGTCTAGGTTTTTCATCTGAATTTAGTTAATAGGTTGGCATTATATGCTCTTCTTTGCTTGAGGTCTTTTTTCTCCCCATATGGAGAAAAGTAAGGTATTCTCAGTGAGGTGAAGGGAGGGTAAGATAGAGCACTCAAGGAAAATGAGCTAGTAGAATATTGGTGGCACCAAGTAGCAGATACGTTTTGCAAATTATACTAAAGAACCATTAGCTTGCAGACTGAACATGATAATAATATCCTGTCCTCCAGAGTGGCTTAAAAACAAAAGCAGCCTTCACATAATATAAAATGTGTTTCACTTCATTTTCAGGCTTGATTGTGCTCATCCAGTTTGTTGCTCTTCATCTTTAGTAATCACACTTCTGTTCTCTCAGCATTTGTCTTGATGATAAGGACCTGTTCATGTCAGATATGAACCTTCTCTTTTGAAGACAAGCCACTCATGAATCTCATACATTTGATTATGGTGATTACTTACCTGCTCCTGTACATTATAGACTGCCTATTATCTGAACCTGCAGCCTAATAGAGAACTCCCGAAAGAAAGTTAACAGATGCCTATGTTAGAGCTGCCTAAATTGGCAGAGTGAATGTTACAATAATTACCAGTGGAAGGTGTCAGCTCTGTGTTTTGGTAGACTGCTGTGATCATGGCACAGGTGCAATAAAAAGGTATACCAGAAGGTGTATATGTTTATGTATGTGCATGTGTAGTGATTAGATAAATAATTTTCTTCTGCCTTTCTTTAAAAAATCTTTTTATTATGGAAAGTTATAAACATTTACAAAGTATATAATGTACTTATAAATTCACGGTCCACTTTGTATCTTGGTAAGTCACCCAATCTGGAATTTGGGGAAAGCAAATCCTAGATATCATTCTTGTTCATATTTATATATGCATTATTAAATGGTAGGGGCTCCACATGAATTTTTATAGGAACTTTATTCATAATAAGTCAAAATGGAAACAAACCAGATGTCCTCAGCAGATAGGTGGTTAAATTAATTATGGTATATCCTTGCCACAGAATACTACTAAGCAATAAAAGGGAGCCAGTTTGATACACTAAATAACCTGTATGAATCTGCAAAAATTGTTCTAAGTGCAGAAAGTATGTGGTAATATCTATCTAAGGAGGTATGAACCCCTAATCCTCTAAATCATAGAGTTATAAGCCAACATTCCTGCAATAAAAAAATAATGTAATCAAAAAAGCCAATCCCAAAGGATTGCACAAGGAATGATTCCATTTGTCTAATGTTTTTGAAATGGCAAAACTGAAGATTGGAGGAAGTATATGGGAGGGATGGAAGAAATGTGGTTATAAAGGCAAATGCTTTGTATCTGATGGTATCTATGTCGGTATGTTGGTTGTGACATTGTACTGTGGTTTTACAAGATTGAGTTGGGAGACTGGCTGAAAGGTATGAAGGATCTCTTTGTATCATTTATGACCAGTACCTGTAACTGTAGTTATTCCAAAATAAAACATTTAATTTAAAGAAGAATTCTTTAAAAACATAACCTCGGGCCCTCCCTGGTGGCACAGCACGTTAAAGCACAGCACTAAGAAGCTAAAGCCACTTCAACATGAGTTCGATCCCTGCCCCAGAGGTGACCCACATGACGATGCAGACCTCTCCTGACCTGCCCGCTGTTCCCCTCAGCAGTGTACTTCGTCAATCGGCCTGTCCTGCTCCCCACTCTGTCTCTGGTGAATCCTCTCATCGCCCCTGTACCTCTGGCCTATACCCCAGTTCTGTATGCATAAATAAATAAATCTTAAAAAAAAAAAACCTCAATTCTATTATCATAGCTAAAATTGTTAATAATTTCTTAATATCATTAAATAAGCAGTTGATGTGTGACTCTCTCCAGCTGTCCCTTTTTGCTTTAGTGCTGTTGAAACAGGATCCAACTATGGCTTATATATCAATACACTTGACACCTTGTAAGAGTCCTTGAATCTAAGTTTCTTTGTCCTCCCTCTTTTATCTTGCAGATTTTTTTTTTTTTTTTGAAGAAACAGGTTTTTTTTTTTGTCCTTAGTATTTGTAATCTGGACATCTTTTCTTCCTAATTATATCTCAATGGTGGTGTTTTGTATGTTCCTCCTATATTTAATAACTTAGTAGTTAGACTCTAAGAGTTGACCAGATTCAGCTTTGTTTCTGCTTCTTAGGTAGTTCTGGATACTTCCAGAAAACACATAATGCCTGATTATTCTTTTTTGTGATGTTTTTGACTCTTGATGGTTATTGCAAATTGCTGATGTTCTATCATTCATAGTCATTAGCTGGACTACTTGTATAGTGACATATTTTCCCTTACCAGCTTAGTTACCTGAATTGTGCTTTGTATTGGAAGGCAGGATAAATGTTGATTCTTTCAAGATAATGAATTGACTCTCCAAAATGTATTTTTAATATCTTTTTATGAACTCCTGGATATAAATGTTTTATGCATTTCAATTCATTTTAGGAATGGTTAAAAAAGATTTATTTATTTATGCATATAGAACTGGGGTACAGGCCAGAGGTGCAGAGTAGTGACAGGATTCACCAGAGACAGAGTGCGGAGCAGAACCAGGCAGACTAATGAGGTATATTGCTGAGGGGAGCAGCGGGCACAACAGGGATCCTCTGTACCATGCGGGTCACGTCCCTAGGCAGGGATCAAACTCGTGCTGTGGTGGTGCACATTGCTGTATGCATACTGTTGCACTTTAACCAACTGCCACCACCAGGAAGGGCCCATTTTAGAAATTATTTTTATTGATACTCAGCTTGTCTCATCTTTAACCAGTGAAATCTCTTTAAGTTGACTCCTTAATTATATCGATACCCCCATATAGCTTTGATGTGGTTTCTTGATTTTTTTTTTTGGGGGGGTATGACAAGTTGTTGTGTACTCATGTTGTGGATAGTGTCACTTCTGTTTGGAATATAGAGAAACAAAATGAAGGGATAAGAGAAACTAAACCAACCTTAGGAGTATGACTATAGAATTGAGGCTACCAAAAGGGGGGGTGAAAGGAGAAGAACAAAGTGGAGAGGAAGTTTCAGTGCCCTGATAGTATTTGTGGTGTGATAACATCAAGGGTGTGATCCTCTACCTCTTAGTCATATACACTGTTGTAAACCAACATATATGTAAGTATGTATATATCTAGTGGGAAGTTTTATAATATATGAACTGTAAATATTATAGAATTAAAATAATGTTATTGTGTATTCTGGCACCTTGTGATTATTGCCTTATATTGTAAAAGTATATGAATAACAAAGAAGGTTACAGCTTTGAAAAATATATTTGTAGGGAGTGGAATAGGAAGAGTTTGTGCTTTACATATTTTCATATCCTGTATACCACTGGTCTCATTTTGAAGGCTTCAGCGTATCTAAAACATGTAGAAAAATGATAATTTCAGTGAGCCTTTATTATATTTTTATGATAAATTTCTCAAGCTAAAGAAAAATCAAAACACAACAAAAAAACAAAACTCCATAGGTACCTTTTGGTGAGCAGATTGCTTTTGACTCTCAGTGATGCAGGAAGTCACTGGTTAAGGATTCTCAAATAATGAAGCTTGATATGTTGCCTGGTGATTTATAATGATGGCTGATAAACTGATGATTTAATTGTGCTTCCTCTAGTAATAATCTTAAGTGCTCCAGTGAAGTTCCAGTGATTGGCTTTCTTGTGAACCCAGTCTCCCTGGAGTCTTTAGGCATCTCTTTTACACAACATCCGATAACTGACTTTTAACTGTTCCTATTTTAAATAATACAAATCAATTAAAACACACAGCTGTTTAACAAAACTTCTCGGTGTTGGTATAAGTCTCGGTGGGTATTTCCTGATGGCTCATAATGACATCAATTTAGTGCACCTGGTAGGATCTGTGTGAACTGGAAGTGGCTTAATTCTTAAATGACAAGAAAATTAAGAAGCCTTTATGGATGCTGCTGCTGCTTCACAATCCCTGCCAGTTCCATTTGCAGACTCTTTCATGGTGGAGTTCTATTTAAATGGGACTGCAGACATCATGTGATTATTTTCCCTGTAATTTGCAGCTAATTTGTTGATTCTGAGTTTCTAGGTATTCATTCTGGATGTTAATAAATCACTTTCATTGGTAAGTTTGTTGTGGCAAAGTAAATGTATTTTTCTTGCAAATTTTGAGTCCACATTTTCCAGTGTTTTAACAGGCCTCCGTGATTCTAGCACTTTCCTGACTTTGGAGAGTGAAATATGTTTTATCATTGTATCTCACATTCCTTGGTATTGTGGGTAAAATGACAGTGCTATTTCTCACTGTCTCTATTAGTAATTAGTTTTAGATTGTTAGTCTGTATCTAAATTGTGACTTTTAATATTTGTTGAATGCTGGTTTGTTCTGTGTCTCATCAGAGCACCACACTTTCCATATTAATTATTTTTATCAATTCAGAAGTATATACTGCCAGTTATACTCCATTGTGCTTCTGTTTGGAGGAAAAATACATTTTTATAAATGTTGTTTGTTCCTCACGTTTTCCTTACATTAGAAACATACAAAACTTCTTTCCAATTATCTTTGACCAAGTAATTTATTTTTCTTGTATTTATCGTTGGCCCTGTACCCTGGGTTTGTTTTGGAAAGTTTTAACTTCACACTAAATGCCATTTAAATATTCGTATAATACTACTTTCTCATCCCACTTTTATTTCCTAAAGTTTTCTGACCACTTATTACTAACTTGTCTAAGTAAGAGGGGGTGTGAGGATGATTTGTCATTTAAGACTCTGGTCTTAATAATTTCTTAGCTGTTTTGTTTTACTCCACTTCAATGAGTGTTCAAGATAGGTGACACAGAAAATATATTTCTTATAATCAGCTGATTATAGTTTTCTTGGTATTTACTTCTTTAAATTGAAATTTATTTTATGGATAATAAAAATAAAATATAAAATATACTTTATATTTATTTATATATAAAATCTAAAGATACTTCTTTATGTTCTTTGTTATATGTATATCTGGTTGAAGAAAATATTGCTTAGCTTTCTTCCATCAAACTAATATTTTGGACTTAGCACATGCCTTGAATTTATAGAAAGAATTTCTTTTTATAAATAAATATTTAACGTTGATAGTGACTTCATTATTACATAGAAGTCAGCAATGTGTACTTTAGTAGTTGAAATACAGTTTGGCACCTTATAGCACCATAGATTTTCCAAACTTCACACCTCAATGTGTGTATAAGCCTCACCTCAACCACTACCAAAATTCTAGTGCCATCTCCATCATCAGATTAACTCCCTCTACTTTCCTCCAACACTCCCTCCCTCTTTGATAGCCACTATATTTTTCAGAGCATACGAGCTAATTTTGTTGTGATTTGTTAGTTCATTTATTTTTATTATTTATATTCCACATATCAGAGAAATGATCCAGTAATTATATTTTACTTTCTGACTTATCTGCTTCACATAATCATCGGATGTTCCATTTTCATTGTCACAAAAGGCATGAGTTCATCTTTTTTAATAATAGCTAGGCAGCACTATATATCTACCACAACTTCTATATCCAGTTATCTGTGATGGGGATTTAGGTTGCTTCCATGTCTTGGCTATTGCAAATCCTGTGATGACCCTAAGGATACATATACCTTTTTAAGTTGGTGTTTTAATACTCTCTGGATAAACCACCTAGGAGTGGTATTGCTGGATCACATGATTCCTATTTTTAGCTTTTTGAGTGATCTTGTACCGTTTCCATAGAGGTAGCACCAATTTACATCCCACTGACAGTGTTCAGAGTTCCTTTTCTCCACACCCTTAGCAGTGCTTGTTCCCAATCTTTTGACATAGGTCATTCCCAGAGGGGTGAGATGATATCTTATTATGGTTTTGATTTGAATTTCCTGAAAATAAATGAAGCTGAACATTTTTTCATGTGCTTGTAGGCCATTTGTAATTCTTTTTTGAACAGTGTCTACTCATATTTTTTGCCCATTTTTTTACTGGTTTTTTGTTTTTGTTTTTTTGTGCTTGTTAAGTTGTGTGAGTTCCTCATATATGTTGGATGTTAACCCTTTGCCAGAGTGTGGTGTGTAAATATATTCTCCCATTCAGTAGGTCCCCTTTTTATTTTTTGTGATCATTTCCTTTGCCTTATGAGAGTACTTTAGTTTGATATATGTATTTGGTTATTTTTGCTTTAGTTTCTCTTGCCATAGGAGTTATGTCTTTATATTTTTGTAGTCTGTGTCCAGGAATGTATCACTTATGGCTTCCTCTGTGTTATTTATAGCTTCAGATCATATATCCAAATCTTTAATCCATTTTGAGTTGATTATTGAATATGGTATTAAGAATGATCTAGTTCTATTTTTTTTTTTTTTTTTTTGGCAAGCTGCAGTCCAGCTTTCAAAGACTTTCTTTTTCTTTCTTCTTCTTTTTTTTTTTTTAAAGATTTATTTATTTATACATACAGAGGTGCAGGGTGGTGAGAGGATTCACCAGTGACTGAGTGGGGATCAGGACAGGCAGAAAGACGAAGTGACTGCCCAGGGGAGCAGCGGGCCGGTCAGGAGAAGTCTGCCGTGCCGTGTGGGTCACCTCCGGGCTGGGGGGCTAGAACTCACACTGAAGCGGCTGCGGCTGTCTTGCAGTGCTGCGTTCTTTAAAGAATTTTCTGGCATTTCATTGATCCTTAGAATTTCATTCCAAAAAGGAGAAGCTTATAAATGTAAAAATAAGATACCATTTAAATACTTAATAATGAATGTTAATATTACTCATCTTAGCACATTTCATCTTGATAATTATCTACCATCAATTTTTAATTTTTAATAAACATCTTAGTTCAGAAACTTCAAGTTTGAAGAATATTTATATTCTCATTTCCAGTTTTTGAGAAAGAGGTTATTGGTGAATGGCAGTAAAGCAGCAGCTGAAGGTAGGTAGAGAGGTCTGGACGAGCTAAGAAAGACAGACTCAGAATACAACTTATCCAGATAACCATTGAGCCTCCTATAAGCTTCGTAAGCCAGATGCTCTTTACCTTACTCTTCACCCAATGCTTGCCACACACACCTATTCCACCCTGCAATTATTGCATGTTTTGCATTCCACTTCCTGCCTTTTCACCTGTTGACTACCAGGGCTCTTTTCCATGCCAGCTGCAGCCTGTATTACATGATTTAAAATTTGGCCACCAAATACCAAAGTAAACCAAGTGCAAGTCATTACAATTTGTGCAAGTCATTACAATTATTTTATTCGATGCTGATTTTAGTTTTGCATATTAACTCCTACTTCTCTCTGTCTACTCTGAATTCAAAAATATTTCAAGATTAATACTTACATACATAGAACCATCAAAGCAAGTAAGAATTAAGTGATAGTGAGGAAACAAGAGCCTAGCAAAAAAAACCTAGGCTGATGAAGTACCTGAGCGTTCTAACAAAAAAGGGAAGCCAGTTAAAATCCATCGCTTTATGTTATTATGAAAGGAAGCTGAAAAGTATATCTGGGAGACAAGCGTTATTAAACGCTGATGTTACTTATAAACCTGAATTGTAGGTTTTCCTTGCAGTTGATTGGCACATGCATTTTAAACACCGGGGAAGTTGAGTATGGGCAGAAATTCTGATTTCCATTCTTGCCAAGACTGGGCATTAAGTCTGCTGTCTAAACAGCAGCCTGCAGCAGTACCTGCCAGCGTGATGAGGCTTTTCTTTGTAAGCTCATTAGATTTGCCCATAAGTCTGAATAGAATCCATGGAAGCCCTTAACTCCTACTTCTATAAGCTTGGAAAATAGGATCTTGGATTAAAAAAGTTTTGCCAGTTGGTGTAAGCCAGACATTCATCTTCCCAGACAAGATTAATTTGAAATATCTTATTGACTAAAACTGTACCTGAATGGGGCTGGCCAAGATGAGGTAGCTCTGCATATACCTTCCAAACAATTCAAGAGTTAACATTTTAAACACTTTCAAAATATCCATTTGGGCCCTGCAAATCAGTTTCCCAAAATTACTATTTTGGTTTGGGCACAGTTGTGTTTGAGCTTTTCCTCCTGGCAACAAGTGCCCACTGGATTCACAGATTATTTAAGTAGAAACAGATCACCCCAGGAAAGCTGGGTGCTTGCCTTTCTGTTTGCATCACAGGAAATAAAATACTCTCTTCTTCTAAAATCTCTATGGTCTTGGACATGAATACTTCAGTGTTTATATAGATTCTTCTACTTACTAGCAATATGACAGGAGACAAGTTATTTGACCTTCTCAGCTCCTCTTTCACAGTATGAGAACTTATTTCCATGTTGGCACTATCATAAAGAATACTCCATTGGGCTGTTGTGAGAATTGCATGAGTTAATGCATGTGATATACTTAGCATAATGCTTGGCACATAGTGGATGCTAAGAATATGACCTATTATTATCATCATTAATCCATAAATACTGTGGAAAGGAGACGCAGCAGCCATAATTTCTGTTGTGAGGAAAAGAAAGCTCTACAGTGGTCATTGTAGAATTGTTGAATTTCAAGTTTGCTAGATCAGTATATTCACAGACTCAGACTGATAGTTTACTGAGAAAGTTGGTATGGAATACATGGGGGTCATATTAGTTAACTAGAAAGAGTTTTTTAGTTTTGTATAAGAAGAAAGAGGATACAAATAAATTTTGTAACAAATTTCCTTCCTTAAATGGCTGTTTTGAAGAACTATGTTTTATGGTATGGTATTGACAGGTCCTAGGAGGGTATCCTAAGGCTGCAAGAGCAGACTCTCTGGGATGCTAGAACCTCTCCTTGAGCCCAGCCACGAGCACTGGCCTCCACGATGTATACTTGACCTGAGCTTGTCACTATACCTAATTTCCCACTGATAATTAGCTCTATCTCAGCATATTCTCTATTACCTCTAGAACTGAGTACTATGGATGTCAATTTTTTAAACCATCTGCCAGTGAAAAGAGTTAAATTGCATACATCTAAATAGCTTCCTCTGTTATGCTGCTTCCTGTCAACCTTACTTAAATAGTCTTTCTGCAATGGCCCTGTTCCTCATACACTTGCGGGCGAGTGAAGCAGTTTTATCTTACATGTGCTAACAGTCAGCAGGGAGCCTTCATCAGAGATCAGCCAGAATAGTCAACACCTCAGACCTCAGCAGGTTGCTTATGTAACCAGTTGAAAATTTCCTTAAGTATTCCTCCCCTTTACTTGCTGATCTTCATACAATTAAATTAATTGCAAGCAGCTGTAAGAGATCGTCCACTCAAAGGTCTTGTGAAATGAATACTTTCAATACTCCAAAGTCTGTCCCATCGGTAGAAATAATCAACAAAATACAATGATTTTCCACATTTAATTCACATCTTTCACAGGCATGTTTGATGTCAGTGCCTTTATCACCAGCAGAGAAGGCTAAATGATCAGTAGTGCTTGTCTCCTGAATATGTGAGTGATGTTTCCCCTGGGACTTTGACTTAAGAGAATTAAGTTATGACTTACACAAGTTTGGCTGGTGATCAAAATGGCCACATATGTGGATCATAGGGAAGTAATCTTCTTACAGAAGGTCTTTCTTCTACTAATGAATGTTAATCAAATCATTTTTTTTTAAGATTTATTTATTTGTGCATACAGAACTGGGGTACAGGCCAGGGGCTCAGGGGCGGTGAGAGGCTTCACCAGAGACAGAGTGGGGAGCAGAACAGGCAGATCGACGAAGTACACTGCTGAGGGGAGCAGCGGGCGGGTCAGGAGAGGTCTGCCACGCCATGTGGTCACCTCCGGGGCAGGCGGGAATCGAACTCATGCGGAAGTGGCTTTAGCTTCCTAGTGCTGTGCTTTAACCCGCTGTGCCACCAGGGAGGGCCCAAATCATTGTTATTTTATGTGCTCCATGACCTAAAATCATTTTATCAGTTAACTGGGCTTTCACACTGGGACAAAGAAAGCCTGTGTGTGCGTGGGGGTGTGTTGGGGCTGTTGGTGTGTATTAGGGTGTGTGAACGAGGGTACGGATTTGGAGGTGGCCACGTAAAGTAGATAGTTGTTGGAGCTCTCCATCTTCAGTAAAGTACCATCAGTTTCTTCTGTTTTTTTTTTTTTTTTTGGTTTTTGTTTTCTTTTCCGGTGGGGTGGGGGAGGATTTCCTTATAAGGTTTTATTTGCAGAAACTATTCTGCTGCTTTAACTTGTTTGAAAATGTCTGAGCTAGAGGACATTTTGCCCAGATATGATTCAAAAGAATGTCAAGTTAAAGCTAGGCAACTAACATTGCCCTGTTTCTTGACAAGGTGAGTTCTTGAGGGAGCTGAATCAGGAATATCTAAGACCACATTATTTCTGACTGATTGCTCAGGAAAAATTCCTTTTGTTTTGATTCCTGTGCATCAATGAAATTATTGGAGTGATTGAATAAAAATGGTTCTTACATTCCACAGTGTTGGGTATTTCAGAGTTCATTCTTTCCAACTGAGGCAACTTCTAATAGCTCAGGGGAAGTTAATGGGGTGTTTGAATTTAACTCTTTGTCTTAGCACTTTATTGGAGACAAACTTTGGTCTGCTGGATATGTTCCAGAGCTCTTATAGAATCAGAAATATAGCCAGTTAACTTTGGAAACTAAAAATCTTAAGCTGCCAATAATGTCAACCCTTTATTTCAACTTGCCTGTGCTTTATTAAAACTGGCCAGTCGCCCCACATGCCAGGGTAGCTCAGGGAATCACCAAGAGTGCTGCTTCCCTGCTTGTGTAAAGTCTGCTCTGGCTCTTGTCTCCTTCCTGCCTGGCCTCAGGCATTTTGCTAGTGTTAACTGCCTCTGGTCTAGGACTTGGTACATGAGGGTATAGTATCTACCTGATGTGACCCTTCAGCTCACTCTTGCCAACATTGACCTTGGTCTTGGTTCTTTACATTACTAGAAGAAAATTTTTTTGTTATTACCTACAAACAATATTCTATCCCCAAATTTGGCAGAACCTATCCAACCATTGCAAAATTTTTTTAAAAAAACTAAAGAAATCTGAGGTATAGCATTAACCAACCATGAAATGGGAGGTTTTCCAAATCAGCCTGCTGAAGGACAGTGTTGACTCTCCAGATGATGGCTTAGAAATTTTAGGATCCCCTTACTTTATTTCTGCTTGTCTGTCAGTCTCTGTCGATACAGTGATTTCTGAAATGAAGTTACCATTCATTTCAGGTGACTGACCTCAGTTGAGCCCATGTGCCCTGAAAAGGGGTGGTGTTTTTCAGGAAATAAAGTGCATTTCTTGATCTGTGAATATTCTCTGAAGGTTTTGGTGAATTCTCTCCAGGGCATATCATGTGCCCTGTCCATAGAAAGGAGAAACCCTCATATATTTTTTTTTTAAAGATTTATTTATTTATTCATACAGAACTGGGGTACAGGCCAGAGACTCAGGGGCGGTGAGAGGCTTCACCAGAGACAGAGTGGGGAGCACAACAGGCAGATTGACGAAGTACACTGCTGAGGGAAGCAGTGGGCGGGTCAGGAGAGGTCTGGCTCGCCATGTGGTCTCCTCCGGGGCAGGCGGCAGGCGGGAATCGAACTCATGCGGAAGTGGCTTCAGATTCTCAGTGCTGTGCTTTAACCCGCTGCGCCACCAGGGAGGGCCACCCTCATATATTTTTAAGTGAAAACTGAGGGGACTTGGGAGGCAGGAATTGGCATTAGAGCTGGGCAGGTTGATTAAGGGGATTCAATTGGAAATGCAGTGAAAGCCATTGGGGTTTTCAGATCTCTTTCCCAATTCAAAATTTTCTTTCTCAGCATTCCAAGTAATATTAGATTACATATAGGTGAACAAAAGAAACCAAAGTATAGAGTAGGATATGGATGCACATTTGCTTTATATTTCCTGTGGCTTTGTCCTTAACTTTAAACTCACTCCCCAAAGCAGAGATTCCACAACCTGAATCCATAGGCTAAATGGTTATTGTTCTGAATCCACAGGCTGAGAGGTTTTACAGCAATCTAAGGACAGGCAGCTGTTGTATTTTAATTGAAAAAAAAAAAATTCCCAGAAGGCAGCAGTACTAGAATAATCTCTAGTACTATTTGGAGATTTGGGGACTTGCTTGAAACTTCATTTAATTGCTATTTTGCTTGACTTTTCACATTGACTTTTCTAAAGACCAACATCCTAGCTTTGTTGGTGGAAGTATTACTTGATCGTTAATATGATCATTGACATTTAACTGCAGGTAAGGAGCATGATGTGCCCTGAACATTTGCAGGTACTTGTGTACATTCAGCTTGCATACAGGTGCATTATGGAGCTAATCTCCCCCTAGTTTTTCCTGCAGATGTTTTAGTTAAGACAGACAGATTTCTCTGATCATCTATGTCAGCCACATGGATTTTTTAATTCTAAATGATAATGCTGAATTCTTAAAAAAAATTCTGGTAACATTGTTTAATTTTTGAGTGGGGATGATGATTTTTTTTTAAAGATTGTATTTATTTTTGCATAGAACTGGGGTATAGGTGAGAGGTGCCGGAGGTACTAAGATTCACAGGAGACAGAGTGGGGAGCAGAACAGTCAGATCTACTAAAATACACTGCTTAGGGGAGCAGCTGGCAAGACAAGACAGGTCTGCTGTGCCATATGGGTAGCCCCCAGACTGGGTATCAAACTCAGGCTCTTGAGGTGGTAGTGCTGAGACCCCCAAATTCACCAGCGAGGCCTGATTTGTATCATTACTAAAAACAAACAAACAAACAAAATCCACCAAGATAGACCTTAGTTAAATATATAGTTTCACTTAATTAAAGCAAAAATTTTTTTCTGGATGAATATTTACTGATTTTTCTCAAAACATTCAAACTACATTTATTTCATGCTAGAACTTTTGTTCTTTTGTACTTGTGAGGGATTACCTCAAGCTTTTTCCTTTTAATTAATAAGTTTCCTAGGTTTTAACAACTAGAATGTGAGTCACTAAGAATTGGGAAAGAAAGATAGGACAATTTTTGCAGAGGATTATTTTTTCATTAACATCAAGGTATTACTTTTTAATATGGAAAGAACTTGAGTATTTTAAAAACTAATAGGAAAAAAGCTAGCAGAGAGAGAGTACCTGGGAAGGAGAGAGTTGAAGGAACAAAGTCCCAGAAAATGTGGGGGTGGTGAAGGGACATGAGATTGTTTCTTTCATTGTAACAGAAGTAACCGAGAACAAAATATGGTTATAGATTCAGATGTATTTTTAGTTTGGCGGAAAGGGTATTTTATGGTTTCTATTTTTTTTTTCAATAAAGTTGGAAGCAAACTCATTTGTTCTCTAAGAGGGATTTCAGAACATTAGAAAGAATGGAGAAGACTTGACTTCCTTCCAGGGGGATGGAAGAGGAGATTAGAAAAATATGTCAGGACAAGCAGGAAGCACCAAGAGTCTGCTTGAACAATGCCAAGTTATGTGATCTTCTTAAGCAGTACTTGGCAATCTGGATGAAGTACCAACTAGAATCAGACAAAATCGGGATTTTTGCCAGATGGAAAGACAATAAACAAGGAAGTTGAGACTATTGGCAAGAAAATGATTTGAGTGACAAAGAATAGAATCTAAGTTTAATAAGGAAAAGAAGAGGTATGGTCATAGAAAATGCAACCTAAGATCTCCCATAAATTCAAAGACCTGAACTCTTGCAAATAGTTGTCTAAGAGATCTGAGAAGATGGGCTATTTCAGGCTGAGAATGGTTTTAGAGAGTGACTCTCTGGTTATTGATCTGTTTTTCATGGTGGCAGTTGGGGTACTTAATGTGAACCCCAAGAAAGAAAGACAAAGGTGTTGCATGGGCCATCAAAGTGGCCAGAAAAGGCACTTTGGATGATCATGGGACTTGCAACTATGAATCAAATACCAAAATCTTGGCCAGGTGAGATCAGTAAATATTGACAGCAGTGAGGAGGGAGTAAATGGTTCTAGGGCCAGATGGTATGTACATGAAAGGAGGTGATTTTTAAAAATATTTTACTGAAGTGTATTGAATGTGACATACTTCACAAAAGTATACAAGAAAGGAACATACAGATCATTAGTTGCTAAATACTGATTCTGTATGTAGAACCACCACATCGTCAATAATTACATTTCTAAAATCTCAGAGGTCCCACCTTATACTGACTCCCAATCATTTTGTATCCCATCTCTTTAAATTATTGAATTTCTAAAGTCATAAATTAGTTTTCCCTCTTTTCTGAAGTCTAAATAAATGGAATCATATACTTTGTGTGTAGTCTTTTAATTCTGACTACTTAAGGAAACTTATGCTTGTGAGGTCTTCCATGTTGTCACATGTAACAGCCATTTATTTTTCTGCCAGAGAGTACCTTATTTCATGATATGACTATTCCATAATTGATCTTTTTGTCTTTTAATAGTTGATGGACATGTCAGTTCTCCACTCCCAAATTCTGACTATGATATCTTGTGATCTTGTCTTTTGATTCATACATGTATGTATTTCTGTTGGGTATATACCAAGATTAGCATTGTATATGCTCAACTTTAGTTTTCCATGACTATTGGATCAATATGTGTTCTTTTCAGCAGCATGAGTTTAAGTTGCTCCATATTCTAATTATTGATTGATATTATCAGTCTATTTAAATTTAGCCATTCTGATAGATGTGTTTTTATATTTCATCGTGGTTTAAATTTCACTTCTCTGATGATTAATGAAGTTACTGCATTCTATTATGAAGCATCTGTTCAAGTCTACTGCCATTTTTTCTATTAGATTGTCTATCTTATTCTTATGATTTATAGATTTTTTTTTGGTGGCTTAAACATACATATATCAAATAGTTTCTCCTACATGATAACCTTTCCTTTTATTTCCTTACTGGTGTATTTTGATAACCAGAGTTCCTGGTTGTCTCCCCCAAGGTCATGAAGAAATTTTTGCAGTAGAACGTTTTGCAGAGACACAAATGTTTATATCTGTATAGCTCAGAGGTAATCACTAGCTGCTTGTTCAGTTAGGTCCTGAAAAATTGGTTAGTGTGACTAAGGAACTGAATTTTAAATTTTATTTAATTTTACTACATTTATATAACCTCATGTGGCTATTAGTTTTTATACTGGGCCACTTTGTTATCTAGATTCTTCATAATTTTGTCTCATCAGATTACTTTCATGAGCCACTGGAGGCTGATTTTATTTATGGTAAGGTGTTCAATTTCATTTTTTCCCTGTATGGATATCGGTTGGTGCAGCACCATTTATTAAAAAGATTGTCCTTTCCACATTGCCCTAGCATCTTTGTAACATATTAAGTTTCCACATATGTGGGAGCTATTTAAAATTTATGAGCAGCTTTTCAATTTCTACATTATGCTAGGACTGTGGTTACAAATTAGATCTAGAGACCAATCTGTAGAGAATGGAAATTTTTACAATATTGACTTTTCCAGTCTATGAATATAGTATAGCCCTCTATTAATTCAGTTTGCAATTTTAACATTACTTTTCTACTGATATATTTGACATATTTTGTTGAATGTTCTTAGCTTCTTGCTTTGTCTAAAGCCTGCAATACATTTTTGAATGAAGTGGAAGTATAGGTATCTTATTCCTAATTTCAGAAGAGAAATTTAATAGTTTTTTAATAATATAAGTTTATTTTTACATCATTTTGTGTCTTTTTCCATCTCAGTTGTAACCCCCGTGGGCTTCCCATCACCAAATCACCTGTGTGCCATCACCATAGTCCAGTGCATTTCCCTCCCCCCCCCCATTTTTGAGCCCATTCCCCACCCCCGTAAAATGTCTCTGGTATATAATTCTTCCTTATTATTATTATTTTCTCACCTGGTCCTTTATACTCCTGCTATGAGTGAAACCATCTAGTATTTTTCCTTTTCTTTCTGACTCATTTCACTAAACATCATCTTTTCCAGCTTCATACATCTTGCTACATAAGGCATGTGTGTTTTTTTTTGTTTTTTTTTTTTTTTTTTTTTTTTTTTGGCTGCTGAGTAATAGTCCATTGTATGTATGTACCACATGTTTTTAATCCAGTCATCTACTTTTGGGCATTTGGGTTGTTTCCATGTCTTTCCAATTGTAAATAAAGCAGCAATAAACATAGGGGTGCAGTTGTGAGAAACTTTAATATTTTAAGTATGAGTTTTGTATTAAGTTTTATTCCAGGTGTTTTTTATCTGATTTAGGAGATTTTCTCCTATTTCTAGTTTACTTAGTGTTTTGTGATGTTGATTTTTTAAATTAAATGCTTTATCTACATCTTTTAAGATGATCAAATGAATTTTTCTTTTTGCATAGTTAAATATATCAATTGATTTTCAAATGTTAAGTCAATTTTGGATTCCTGGGAACAACTTGCAACTTGATTGTAAAACACTAACCTTTTTTTTTTTTTTTTTTTTTAAAGATTTATTTATTTATTCATACAGAACTGGGGTACAGGCCAGAGATGCGGAGGGTGAGAGGATTCACCAGAGACAGAGTGGGGAGCAGAACAGGCAGATCGATGAAGTACACTGCTGAGGGGAGCAGCGGGCGGGTCAGGAGAGGTCTGCCACGCCATGTGGTCACCTCCAGGGCAGGCGGGACTCGAACTCATGCGGAAGCGGCTTTAGATTCTCAGTGCTGTGCTTTAACCCACTGCGCCACCAGGGAGGGCCGAAACACTAACCTTTTAATGGCTTTCTGGATTTAGTTTGCTACTATATTTTAAGACATTTTTATTCATATTCACAAGGATATTTTTTTCTAGTAATGTCTTTGTCCATTTTAGACATAAGCATATGTGATCTTTATAATAACTGGATTGGAAAGGGATCTTCTGTTCTCTGGAGCAGTTAATGTTGTATTGATGTTATTCTTAAAATGTTTGGGAGAATTCATCAGTGAAGTCATCTGCAGCTGGAGTTACTTCATTGAAACATTTTTAAATAAATATTTGATTTCTTCAATAGATATGGTACTACTCAGCTTTCCGTATAATTATGGCTTTGGGATAAGATAATATTTCTTTTTTCTTTAACTGATTACAGGATCAATGTCATAGTTTTTCAGTATTTTTTATATATGTCTATGTGTTGTAGTCTTTGTTTATTCATTGAGATTAATATTTTTCTTTGAATCTGTGAATTAATTTTTTTTTGTAATTCTTGACCATTTTTACACACACATGTGCATGTGCACACACATGCATACATTGCTTCTATCTTGTGCTCTCCATACTGTCTTTTGATGACCCCAAAAGAATTCTTTTGCTTTTCTATGCTTCTTCCCCCATCCCCACCCCCACTTCTGATTCTATGTGCATCATTCTGGATTTCTTTTTCCCAGTTTCTTCTATATAAATCTGCTTAGAAAACCTTTGAGCTATAAGTTATAATGTTTTTAGGTCCAAATTTTTTTTACTTAGTTTGTTAAAAACATCCTGGTTTCCTACCAAAATGTTCAAGTTTGTCTAGAACTTACTAATTGAAATCTGAAATCTTCCCACTAACTTCTTTATCTTGATCATACAGGAGGTTTCTACTGTCTGTTTTTTCTCTTGGGTTTTGCTCAAGACTCTCTCTCTCTCTCTCTCTCTCTCTCTCTCTGTGTGTGTGTGTATATATATATATATACATACATATATATGTAAAAAGAATCTATTATGTGTGTATGTATGTATATATATATTATACACATAATATATATATATACATACACACATAATAGATTCTTTTTACTGGGAGCCAGATGTTTCACATATAAAAATTTTACAGATATAATTTAAGGCTCTGTGAAATGTTATTTTTCTCCAGAGAGGATTTATTTCTGCTTTAGGCAGGCAGCTAGCCTGGGGCACTAGCAATTTCTGATCAGATTCGTCCAGGTAGGGATTGAGTTTTGAAGCTGGGCTTTAGTTGCTAAAAGGGACGAAGTCTTTCCAATACCCTTGCTTTTAAAGTGTAGTCTCTTCAAACCCAATCCAAAGTCCTCATGGGCTTACCAAGGCCACTCTTCCTTGGTAGACCCTGATTTTACAGAATCACAGTCACAACAAAACAGGTAGCTCTTTGGAGCCAGACTTACTCCACTGAACTTCCTTTCCTGATTCTTTGCCCTACAATTCCATGTCTTTGTAACTCTCCAAACCCTTCAAACATGTCATTAAAAATTTTTGACACCTTCCTAGTTCCTAGGCCAGTCCATTCTAGCCATGGATTCATTTGAATCAGAGCATTTGAATGGGGAAGCTGTTTGGAATTGGCTGTGGGGAAGGTCATCTTACCCACTTCCAGGCACTGACTTTCTATTTGAGAAGACTGTGAGGGAAAGAGAGTCAGAAAATGGATGGTAAGGGGAGGGTTGTCAGATTTTAGTCAGGAAAAGAGTTAAAGTATATCTGCTGAAAAAAGCTGAGAAAATTGAAGAGTTTGGAAGAGTGGAGGATAATGCACATTTTTTTTTCCCCTACCCCTTTGAGATGGGCTTGGTTGAACTAGGTGACATCTAGGTTTCCATATAATTTGAAGTTCTGGGATTCTATTAAATCAGCTGGGCTTCCATTTAGGTTAATTTAGAAGTTTAATTAGAATTTAAAGTTTCTCCTATAGAGATAAGGAGGCTTATCACCATAAAGAAAACTTCTGGGTTTTAATTTCAGCACAATAACTCCCAGTTGTAAAACACTGAACTAGCTTCTTTATGCAGTGTACAATGTGATTCTAAAAATCTTAAATCCAAAGGGAACCAGTTGCAATATTATCTTCTAGGAATTTACTATCCTGTAGACTATTATATAGTGTACATTTGAAACTGCATCATTTCCTCATATTTTATACTGGGTTATGATTTATTGTTTTTGTACATGTAGCCTACAGGTCCAGTATTGTTCCTTGTTCATGGTGTAAGGGCCCCCAATCACCCAGCCTCTCCAGGGTCCCCATGTTCATTCTCTGCCCTTTCTTCCCACTGACTCTGTTCTCCACTTTTCTCTCCTTTGCTGTATTTTTCACTGTCTAGTAGTGAAATTTTCCACTATCTTTCCACTGAATGTTTCTTTCATTCACTAACTTCACCTAACTCTTGACTCTCTCAAGGGGATCTTGCTCCCCTGCAACCTTCTCTTTCCTGTACTTCTTAAACTGCCGTTTCAGGCTCATGACTCCATAGCCCCTACTCCCCTGATTGCCCTCACATCCTCTTATGAATTCCCCTCACTGTTGCCTTCATGTTCGAGCTCCTGTGAACTCTCCTCATTCACATACTCAGGAACTTCCACTCTAGCAATGTCCCAACTTCACTGAGTCCTTCATTCTATTTTTCAGTACCTTTTTTATCACTGCCCCCTCTACATCTTTATGTTCCTACATCTCTCTATGCCCAGTGATTATGGCCCAAGTCAATAATCATTTTCTTTCAACCCCTTTACCATCCTCTATCCCTCTCATACTGTTCCCACATCTAGATGGTTGAACAACTCTGGAGATGAATTACACAAGCATGAAGCCAACTTCAAACTGTTGCCCACAGATCAAGGAGACAGTCAGAACTGTTAAGTCATCCTAGCCTCTAGTAAGTTTACTTTCTCACCCAAAGCACAATTTCCTTACTTTCCTCTCAAGATTCAGTCCCCTGCTTTACCCTCACTCATACCTCACAGTGAAGATAGAATCAGGAGAAAGCTACCTCATTTCCTCAGCTAATGGACATCCTTATCCAGAACTCTGCCTTTACTTCTCTGTTCCCATGGGAAAAGTGGATCTGCCTCTTTCCAAAACAACATATAAGAAAAATTGGAGGGTGAGAGGAAAAGTCAGTATTTTCAAGTTAAGTTAAAAATGGGATAAAATCAAGGAATAAATAGAAGTTCAGGATTAAGTGAATCACAGATATTGCTAGTTTGTTGCCCAAGAAGTTGGGAGGATCACGGAATCATTTATTCAAATGAGGAAAACTAGATGAGAGGGAGGGTAGATTTGGAGAGAAAAAATCAATCCAATTTGAATCACCTTTTGTTGTGATGCCACCAAACTATCAATAGGCTGATTAGGTAAACTAGTATAGAAGTCTGTAAGTTGAAGGTTTAACTTGAGAGTTACAGACCTATAAAAGGATCTTAAATCCTGAGTAGAACTGCTAAGAAAGAAAATGTAGACACATGAGTTCTACAAAATTCTGGGGGAATCTCATAATTATCGGTCTAGCACAGGATGAACTTAAGAAATGGAGTTGGGTCAAAAGGCACATGAATATAGTAGTTCTTCTAGTTCCTATCAAGTTGAATTCCCTAAATGTCATACCTATTTGCTCCTTATGGCACAGTATGAAAATATCCCTTTTTGGTGAAGGATAGATTTGTACTTTTTTTTTAAAGATTTATTTATGCATACAGAACTGGGGTACAGGCCAGAGGTGCAGGGATGGTGAGAGGATCGCCAGAGACAGAGTGGAAAGTAGAACAGGCTGATCGACGAAGCACAATGCTGAGGGGAGCAGCGGGAGGGTCAGGAGAGGTCTGCCGGGCCATGTGGATCACCCCCCACTCCCCAGCAGGGATCGAACTCATGCTGAAGTGGCTTTAGCTTCTTAGTGCTTTAACCCGCACCAGGGAGGGCCAGATATGGACTTTCAATGGTGACCTTAACGTGGTATATATACATGTTGATGATCAGTGATGGATATCTGAAACTTATATATGTTATAATGTGGTATAATGCTCTTCCCCCCTACCTCTTTTAATTCATTGTGCTTCAAAACTGTATATCTTTGTTAATATGGCATTAGCATATAAATGACAATTCAGTATAATTTTCATTTGCATGAATCTTCGTATGAATGGGCTTGAGTTTCCTCTCAAATATATAAGGTACTTGTTTATACCTGTGTGTGAAGTATTTGTCCATGAACTTTGAAGGAACGGGTCCTCCGATTTTTGATTGTTGATAATAAAGGTGCTTGCTTAGTCATGGAAAGGGTCTGCGGAGAGAGCCATACTGATCACATTAAAGCAAAAAGAGGGCTGCATGAGTCACACCCTGGAGAAGGATTGCAGGCTTAGGGTCCAGAACACAGAACAGACTATTTTCGGGTAAGTCTTGAAGCACAGTGAGAAGAGTAAGGTGATTTTAAAGGGAACATCCAACCTGGGTAGTTATAGCAACTTCCCTATGCACATTCCTGTCAACTAGACTAATCTTTTTGTCACCTGGTATATGAGAATGTAGGTTGTGAGAACTACTCAGCATTACAGCCAGTGGTGAACCTGGAGTACTCATGTGGGTGAATAATCCCAGAATTCTCTGTACTAGATATTGCTATAGGAGCACTGCCTAAGTTTACTATCTCAATTACGTCTCCCCCATTCTCTGCTAATTGTCTCTGTTCTGTTGACACATTCTTTTTGAATTGTTCAAGCCAGAGTTGGGCTTACAGATACAGTCTTTTAAGGTAACTTTCAAAAAAAAAAATGGATTCAAAGCATTTGGCATTGATTACCCAGTGTGGTTATGTGGTTCTGCCTGCCGCCCTTGCATACTGCCCAAACTATACCCTGGCATAATTTTAGAGCCATATGCTGAAATACCAAGATACCCATCTACTCATACCCATGGACTTCCACATAATAATATTTGAATGCTACTTCATAATCCACAGATATTTGAATATGAATGGCATATGATGTTTCTAATATATTACTCATCTTCAAAAATACAGATGCCACAAAAAGAATATGCTACAAAACTCAAAGGTAGTGTAAATATAGTTGACGTTTTGATAGTTGAAACTAAAACAAAAAAGAGGCATGATAATGAGCTAAATATATGATATTTTGTAAGCTTGATAGGAATAATTTAGCAGGCACAGATGAAGACTACTAATTTACAAAAGATTTGCAGTAGCATTGTTGTTGCAACAATTATAATTGCATTCCAATTATAATTACTATTATGATTAGACTAATGGGAGATTTTTTTTAATAGGAGAAAAAATTATTCAAGGCATGTTCTTACTCTTCATGTGTAAAGGAATCCAAGTAATAAAGTATCACTTTCTACACATGCCAAGGTTCTTGTATCTACAGAGAAGCCCCTTGAAGTTAGTAGGTACTGACCAGGCTGTATCTTACCAAAGGTTTTCTGTAAGAGAGTATATCTCTTCAGCAGAGCAGAGTTCTCTTGAAAACAGCAGCATTTGTGGAGACCCAAATGCACTCTAGCAGTTAGGGAGAGGCACAATTCTCCTGGGGCCAGATGGCAAGGACAAGTGTGATTCATTCTCCAGGGTATTCCTAGAGCCTAGCTAGGTGCCTTGCACATAAGAGGTTCATGTTAAATACTGGCCACATAGTATGAAACATGGCATTATGTAACTTAAAACTTTAATAGTTTGTTATTTGTTGTGTAACAAATTAACCCCAAACTTAGAGATTGGTCTACCTCGTGACTGGTTTTCCAGGGGCCAGGAACAAACATAGGCCCCGTGGGAACCTATGGGCTGCTAATATCCCAAGGCTCAACTGGAAAGATCTACATTCTCGCTGACTTGTGGGACAGTTGGCAGAAATTGGTTCTTCATGGGTTGTTGGACTAGGCCTCTCTTGGTTCTTTGCCAGTGAGCCTGTGCAAGTGGGCATCTCATCACATGACGGATGCCTCCGGAGGAAGGAAGTGAGACAGCCAAAAAGGGACACCCTGAAGAGAGGGCTGGTCTAGTAGAAGTCACAGCCTCATCTAGCCTAATGAGGGAAGCAGCACCCCAGCCCAAGTCATGTTCTCTTCCTTAGAAACATGTCGCAGGTTCAGAAACATGCAGGGAGAAAGATTACCCAGGAAATGAGTATCAGAAGAAAAGGATTATTGAGCCATTTTAGACACTGCCTGCCAGACCTTGAGGCATTTTAATGATGACATTTGCAGAAAGAGAATACTATTTTTCACATATCTTTAAAAAAATTGAATTAAATGTTTGTTAAGAAGTATCAGTGCATTTTTTTTCCTGGAACACCAACAAGAGTAGATTAATAGGGACAAATACAGTACCTGCTTTGGCCATATTTTAAAAGTATTTCCAGACTGTTACATTGTAATAGATAATGACCTTCTGAGAATTCAAAGACCCAAATACAAGGGAGTGTATTGCAGCAGGCTTAATCAATGTTTAGTGATGATGGAATGTAAAATCGAAAAGCCAAGGATAGAAATCAAATTGCCTTTCTGCAGAAAGATCCTCGACAATTGAAAAACTGCTCTATAAAACTAAAGAACAGCTTGATGATTTAGAAAATAGAAACTGCAGAAATATTCTGTAGATCCCAGATATACCCCCACTGCTTATTAGCTTGTCTGTTTGAGAGTAAAAAGGAAGGGTAACAAAAAGAGATTCAAATTAGTGAATTTTGCTCTGGCCCTGAGCCATTCTGGCTTAGGACTATTAACTCTAAGTATATCCTGGACTAAAAATAAATCTCTGCCCTTTTGTTTTCAAGTATCTTTCCTTTCTCATATCCATACCCGAACACAGACACATTATTAATTTATGTCCAGACTTACTTGATGATTATTAATAAATGGATTTTGATATTTTCATATGGAAAAATTATTCATTATATCCACAGTAATGTTATTGTTTTAAAATAGCATAATCAAGTTAGTCACCTCAACAACACGCGTGGTTTCAAGAATGCTAATTAGACCTGTCTGGGATGAAGATCAATGGCAGACTGGAACACTTCGGCAAAAGCCACTTCTACATACTTGCCCTATGATCAGGAAATGTCTTAGCCTAGCGATAGTTCATTCTAACCTGCTTAAGCCAATAAAACTAATGCTATTAGGAGTTTTCATTAGATTTACTTGAGTTTGCAACTATAAAAATGAAGATGGTAGTAGCAGCAACATTCTATTTTTACTTGAAAACTGTTTCATAGACAGAAAAGGCTTTCTCCTTTTGTAAGAATATTTCAATTTGTTAGTGAAATTAGAAAAGTCAGGGGCTTTGCAATTAGACAGGAATCAATCTCTGCCTAGAGCCTTGATAGCTGTGTGACATGGAGTAAGTTACCTAAGTTCCCTGGAAACTCAGTGCCTTCCTATGTAAAATGGAGGAAGTGATGGTGATAATAATGGTGATGATCTCAGCTAACTTTATTTAGCGTTTGCTGTGTGCCAAGTGCTGTGTTATTTGTGCGCACTAACTCATTTACTCCTCATAATGACCCTCCAAGATCTAGGTACAACACTTACCCATGGTTGTCTTAACACACACAGATGCATACACACAAATACTTTAAATCTGTCATTACATGATAATGTCGCTATTTCCAGTTTTAGTCATCCGTCCCTATCTAGAACCATAATTACAGATTTGGGTTGCATTGGGTTTTGACTCTTCTTTTAGTATAAGCTAGACAAGTTCCTTGTGGAAGCTATTTGTCCCACAGATTATTAGGGACTGTTTTGCTTCCTGCACCATATGGTTCTTTTCTGTGACAAGTTCTAAATATTTTCTTCTCTGTTACTACTACATTTCATTATAATGACTTTCTTTGGGGTGAAAAATCTTAAATTTACATATCATATTTTCATCTTTGGGGTTTGTGTATGTGCGTACTTAAAATGCAGTCTACTGTAGCTTGCATTTATTAAACAAGTTCAGTGGGTTTTGGTACAACAGCCAGGAGAGAATGGTGGCTATAGACACATCATCATTGAAATATGTCAGTTTCCTGCACTTCCTATTTACTATCCAGATCTGGAGCTATTTTTACATGAATAAGAGTATGTGCTTTTTCTAATACGTAGTTAACAATCTGAATGACACATTCTTTATGGTACCACAATAATCCCGTCCATTACATCACTTAATTTATGGGCGTGCTAACACCAAAATCGATAAACATTATTTCTGAAATGTCAAGAGTGTTAATGGTGTGATTAAAAAAGAAAAAGATTTCTAAAATCTCTCTGCACAGAACCCTTTGATATACTGTTGAGGCACACCTACCCAACGCTGTGATATGGAAGACTTAAATCATTAAGACTCCGTCAACTTTAAAAATGTGTGTTGGAAGCTATTTTTAGCCACACGAATCTTTTGTGCCATATTGTGGAATTCTGTTAGCAGAGAGAGGGAGAGACTACATGTCTCAGAGAAGATCATCTCAGGTTGTTTTGAAACATATCAACAGTTGCTAAGGAACCGTCGCTAATGCTTCTGGGAAATTCTGTAATATTTCACTTAGAAATTGGGAGAAATTTTTATAGAGCAAAGCTTCTTAGACAAGGAAAGCATATGAAGGGTGATATTAGGGAACAGTTTCAAACTGGAAAAAAGTATTTTAAAGTTTCCTAGAAAATTGAGTTTAAATGGGGTTTCTTAGTGCCATGTAATCGCCTCTTACAGAATCCTACAAGCTTTCATTTACATCTGATTTTAGAACAAGTAGCATTTAAAAATCTGGTCACATTTCAGTTTATTTTCCATGATTGATGCTTTAAAATGGAGATTAGCACTTCTTTTCATACAGAGAATTAATTAGCATGCTAGGGTTGTGGTTTCACTGATTCCTTTCTCTTTTAGTGAAAAGGCTATATTAATAGTGAACATTTAATAGGCACTGACTGTTTACTAGCTGCTACAGGGACATAATCTTGGCATATAATGGTTTTATAACCCAAATAGTCCTCTCTTATTAGCTGTAGAATTGAGATAGTGAAGACACTTTCCCAGCCACTCCTCTGGGGCTTGTGTAGCTGGTGGAATCAGGCTGGCAACCTAACAACAGCCCCTCCACCATCCCAGTGAGGGCTGTTGCGTTAATTACTTGCAACACCATGTCCTATTAGCTGGAGTCCACCTGGTCAGAGAGAAGGCTTGCCCCACATGGGAACATAACTGTTAGTCAAGCTGAATTTAACTGTACTGTTTGATCTACATGCTCTGTTACTTCTGGGCTTATTATTACTGTCTCTGGGGAAACTAGCAATAATTCACATTTCTCATTCCCTTTCTGTCTCTCATTCACACACAGAAAATGAGCACCTATTATGAGCAAGGAGCTAGGATTGGACTAGCTCACACACAGTCCATGCCTTCAAAGAACTTGTATTCTGTGATGGGGCACAGTGGTGCAAACCAGCAGTTGCCAACCACAGGTTACAAGCCACCCATGAGCATGTGTAAGGAGAAGGGCAGGACTGTGCAGCATTCCTGCCTGACAGATGTGCCAAGACCCCATCAGTGGCATAACTTTCCAGCTGAAGAGGAGTTTGCCGGTGATATGCATAAATAGGAGCTAAGATTGAGGGAGCAACGTGTGCAGGGTCCCAAAGACATGATGGGACAGGCTCCAGTCACATCTTTGTGTTGGTTCCCGGAAGCACAGGACAGGGTCAGAGACTGGGGTGGCCATATGAACTGAGGCTCTACCATGGAAAGCTTATTCTTTCAACACATAGACAGAGACTCTCTAAGTTCTTTAGAAATAATAGCACTTGCTTTTAAAAAAGTTTATATCTGGCCCTCCCTGGTGGCGCAGCGGGTTAAAGCACAGCATTAAGAAGCTAAAGCCACTTCTTCATGAGTTCAATTCCCTCCTGCCCCGGAGGTGACCACATGGCATGGCAGACCTCTCCTGATCTGCCCACTGCTCTCCTCAGCAGTGTACTTTGTCGATCTGCCGGTTCTGCTCCCCACTCTGTCTCTGGTGAAGCTTCTCACTGCCCCTGAGCCTCTGGCCTATACCCCAGTTCTGTATGCACAAATAAGTAAATCTTTAAAAAAAAAAGTTTTATCTTTTTGTCAGAAGGCTCAAGATAATAAGGGTAGAGAAGGAGGAATATTAGGAGGGAAATAATAGGAGGCAAAATACATATCTTGGTAAATGAGCTGGGGCTGGAGTGCAGATTCAGGAAATACCTAATCCAACTTCCCCCCAACACACAGAGCATCTTCCTCTTGTATTCTCCATCTCCCTACAGCTCCCTTGACTCACTTGCTGTTTCATGATCCAAGACTTTGTTTCTCTGGTTCTTTCTATCTAGAATACTTTCACACTGAGCATGGTCCTCTCTGAGCTAGCATGGTTATTTAGCCTTAGTGATGCCTTGGCATTTCTCTATTTGGCATAGCAGCCAGAAACTCTCCAAGGATTTACCTCTCCTACGTAAGTGTAGAGTAGAGACTTCACAGTTGAGGCTGCATTTTGTTTTGTTTTGTGTGACATGCATAAGCAGTGGGAAGCATTTATAAGAGCTAACAAATGACATGAAGAACGACACATGCATCCTTTTTGCCTTCAGCTTTCAGATCAGGTGCAATAATAATACCCAGATAACAGACAATTACAGGGACAAGGTAATCCAAGACAAGGTCTTGTTGTTGCCACTTGCTTTGGTATTTGTACACTCTGAGACTTTTCCAAACAAACCAACAGCCAAGGCAGCATCTGGCCATTTGACAAGACTCAGAATAAAGGCATGCAAAATTGTGGATACAAATAAAGTAATGATAACAGCAACCAAATATTAATACCAAGTTAGTGAATTAGACTCTTATGTGCTACGAAACTGTAGAGGAGCTGCATAAGGCCAGTAGCCCTGGAGTTTATAGTTAGCAAATTCAGTATCAATGCTGACCCATAACTTTGCTCCCCAATCAGAATGTTCACCAAAGGAACGTTTTGCTAGTCTTTTAGTGATATGTTAACAGAGAAGTTTGGTGCCGTAACGGTCATGCTTGAAGAGATATTGACTAGTGAATCCTTTGGGAAAAATGGCTGTGATGGTTTGACTAGCACTTTCTGCCTGGAGGAAAGATCGGTGGCATTCTTGGTGATTTTGTGCTTGTATAAGCTGGAGCTATCTAGTCAGACAAATTGTTCGTCTTCTTGAAGTCCACAGTTCAAACAATTGCTTGGGGTATGTTTTGTTGTGAAGATGAAGGTTCCTTGCTTCTGTGGAAGAAAACTCAGAATATTAATACTAGACACCTACCTATAGAACAACCTTTGAATTTCATATATTTGGAGTCATGAGAAATATCTGATACCATTTTCCCTCTGACATGGCAAGACTGTCTATAGTTAGTGATATCTTAATTTCCCAATTTAAGAATGGAACTAAACAAATGAAAAGTTGTTAATATGATCGCTAAGAATATTTGACTTAATATCAAACTGCTTGATTTCAAATGCTAATTTTCCCAAACTAGTTGTCAAGCCTGGGGCAAGGTACAGATGTTTCTATGCCTCAGTCTCCTCATCTGTAAAATGGTGACAATAAACAGTACATCCCTCATGGAACAATAAGTCCTAGCACCTCGTAGGCAGTCACAAATAAATATTAGTTGTTTTTATTATTAATATGGGTCTTTTCTCAGTGTTGATGATAGTCTCAAACTCAGTTACCAATTTCAAAATTAATAAATACACTCTGTGACAAGTAGCACGCATAAACTCAAATAACAGATAACGTTATACTTATGTAGAGCTAGATTCATATTTTTCCCATCACAGGATCATCGTTTGGTGTATGATCTGGTAGTGATTAAATACTTATGGGAATCTGCCACCAGGGTAAATAGCAACCTGGTGGAGGGTGCCGAGACTCTGGAAGGCAGAAGACATTTTCCAGGACTTCAAAGGCGCATCATCTGTGTGGTTGCATGGGCATTATTGGCACTGTGCATGCCAGGGTAACAATTAGGACGTATTGTTCTTTCAGGTTGCAAAGAAAACAAGTGTCATGCTTAAGATATTCATTCATACCATCCCTTGCACAGTCCTCAGAATAATCCTAATTTTTGTGGCATATAATTGGTTTTAGCGAGGTATTTGATTCTGTTTAACACTTGGTAGGTTAGAAAATCCTGTACAGACAGGTTGTGTACAGGAGTTTATAAGCAACATTTGTTTACTCTGGGAGGAGATGATGGTGAGAGTTATAGATGCAGACAGAGATAGCAAATGCTTTCACAGTGACTAATAGTACCAAACAAGGCTGCATTCGTATGCACATTATCATGGGCTCTCTGTTTGCTTGTTTTATAATGCCCTTTGTGGTCTTCAAAGATTTCAGTTTCAGGTGTTAACATGAAGGTTAGGACCGATAAGAATGCATCCAATCTATCATATGTAGATGACAAAAGCAAATCATTCTTTGGAATATAAACCACTTTATTACATATTGTCCACATGCCCACGACTGCAAATCGGTGGCTCACCGTCAGAATGATGAATAACACTGGTTGGTTTCGTTTGCTAAATTGTGTATCACTTCGGTCATATTATCAATCCCCTTGCTGAGAAAGGTTCTCCGAAATTTCTCTGGATCACCCCTGAATGTTAGAGATAAGTTTTGTCATCTCAATGTTATTATCCTTGCAGTCTATCAGTAATAACCCACAAATTGAGATTTAGTAGTGGTGTATATAGAAGGCACAATGATAGACAGTGTTGTTTAAGAAACAGAAACCTACAGGCTGGTCTCCTTTCTCTTAAGATGGTGTGAAATGTGTAGACTACATAGAAGAATTAATCTGTAGTAGTCAATTACATAATAAGATTACTCCAAAGAGGTGCAATAGGCAATATATGAAATAGTCTCACATCCCTGATAGAGATTAAAAGAAGAGAGTGTGTTTATTGTGAGCTGAAATGGTTCCAAACAGATATCCTGGAGGTGGGTGGGAGGAGATGAGAACAGGCATGAGGTTGGCTTCGAATATTTGGCAGAGAGGAGTACAGTGATGATTTGGATGACTTCTGGTGGCTTAGTGGTTGTGTGGTGTGGTAACAGATACCTGAAGGGGGCGATCCTGTACCTCTAAACCATATATAATGTTGGGGATCATTATTACCTTAATAAAAATAAATAGGCCTCTCCCTGGTGGCACAGTGGGTTAAAACACAGCACTAAGAAACTAAAACCACTTCAGCATGGGTTCGATCCTCTCCTGCCCTGGAGGTGACCACATGGCGCGGCAGACCTCTCCTGACCCATCGGCTGCTCCCTTCAGCAGTGTACTTCGTCAGTCGGCCTGTGCTGCTCCCCACTCTGTCTCTGGTGAATCCTTTCACCGCCCCTGCACCTCTGGCCTGTACCCAGTTCTGTATGCACAAATAAATAACTCTTTAAAAATAAATAAATTAATTAAAACCCACTTTCATGGGGAGGGGGTACATGAAAAGCAAAGCTTTTAAAACTAGGAATTGCATTTTCTTGAGGATACACAGCAGTAGGGAGATAAGGCATAGCATAACTCTGCTGGTCTGTGAGGAACAGGAGAACACTTACTACCTTGTTTGTTGCTATCTATTTAGGATTTAGACGAGTCCCTGGCATATGGTAGATACTCCTTGAAGCCCTCACGTTTTCACTAGAGGTACTATGATAGAAGATAAGGTGAGAAAAATCGTTTGAAGTGAGCTCATAGAAACTGAACAGAGGATCATGTAGTTCAAAGTTTACTGTATAGTCTTGGATTTTTCACCTAAGTCACAAATCCCCAGTCTTCATGGTATGTATGCGAACCCCTTAAGTCACATATACACCCTGTGTGAATACTTATCAATCTAAGGTTCACAGATCTCACTGGATATAAGCTCTGTTTCCCCCAAATGTTAAGCTTCATCTAAGAAACGGGGTAAAGCAAAGGAAACCACAGCTGTGACGGGCTGAAGGGACAGAGGTGATTGTGAAACCCAAGTGTGGGGCTGATTGTCGAAGGAGACAGAAAGGGAGGTTTCAAAAGAAAGCTGTGCTTTGGGGGAACACTAACCAAGTATTTGTGAAGGAGAGAGGTGGGAAGTATAAAAGTTAGAACCAGTTTTCAATGAATCAATCCACCAGTTATTTATTCAAAACTCTTGATTCTTCTCCACTTTGGCATAAGGGTTTTGTGTGAGCATGCTGGGTTTTCCTGCCACAAATAAAACTTAGATCTTCCTTGAAGGTCTGATTAGAGAAATAGATACCTCCCCTTCCCCCTGCCCCCAACCATGTGTTAAAAATGAGGACATCAATAACTTGCAGCAATGAATGTTTAAATTAAAAGTGTCTTCTGAAATTATGTGATGTCATGTTGTTGGTTAGATTCATGGAAGTTGAGATTTCTTCAAAATAGTTTGGGTTCCTCTGTTTTTACGGGTATTCAGTGAGCTGGTCTCTCTCTTGCTTTCTCTGTTTTGGTTTTATGTCTTTATTTTTATTGAGATAATACTGGTGAGCAACACTGAATGATTCAGAGAGATAGTGTCACATCTCCTCAGACACATGTCACCACACCACACCCACCACCAAGGCACCCACCATCCTCCGCCACAGTCCACTAGGTCTTCTGTATACCCTGTTCTCTGCCTTCTCCCTGACCCTCTGGTATCGCTCAATTTCACAGCCAGAACTATAGCATTTCTTATTGGTTGGTTCTGTGTTACCCTTTGTATTATTTCGTTATATTCCACATGTAAGAAACAACTTCACCCTCTTAATGTCACACACTCCCAAGTCAAGAGATTTCAAATTTTGTTGGTGTTTCAGAAAGAGTCTCTTGTTACTTCAGTGCAGATTAGTTTGGGCTGAACAGATATCATAAGATAAAATATTAGAATTTGGTAAAAAACATATTCCAGGGCCCTCCCTGGTGGTGCAAAGGGTTAGGACACAGCACTGCAAGCTAGCCACAGCTGCTTCAATGCAAGTTTGATCCCAGCACTGGAGGTGATCACAGCAGGCCTCTCCTGTCTTGCTCACTGCTCCCTTCAGCAGTGTATTTCAGTCAATCTGCTTGTTTTGCTCCCCACTCTCACTGCCCCTGCACCTCTGGCTTGTACCCCAGTTCTGTATGAATAAGTAAATATTTAAAAAAAAAAAACATATTCCAGATGACCACAGAGTGAAAATTTTAAAAAATTGTGTACCTTTGATAACACAAAGATTTCGGGACCATTACATTCAGGGGAGTATTTGCTTTTGCCCCTGACCACCAGAACCACCAGGGAAAATGAACATTCTGGGCTCTAACTTAACCCCAACCAATTGTTTATCACATCTAATAGGCAAGGGTGAAGGGAGGCTGTGGCAAGGAGACCCTGTCTTGGAAGGAAAAAGCACTTTGCTGTTTAAGCAGATCCCTACTGCTAGAAGTAGTCTCAGAACAAAATGACCTTGATCTCGTCCTCTGATGGCAGGTATGGCTGTGGCAGGACCACATGTTAGAGCGTCTGTTTTAACTCAGGTTGAAACCCTTCTCAGACAACCTGGTACCTTTTTTGCTCATTTCACACAACAGGGATGCACTGTGTCTGTGGGGGCACTAGGATGGCTCTCTGGCGGTCTCTGGTGGTGAATATTATTTATGCTTCCAGAGGGAAATACAAGAACAAATGTTTGGATAAATATGATTCTCTGTTGTAAGCCTAAGTCTGATACTAACTTCTAGCTATAACTCAGAAGGATATATAATATGAAGTAACCCCTTAGAAATTATCTGTAGAGCATTCAAACACATCTCTTCCCTGCCCACCATTTCTCTAATGGTTTTTCTAACAGGTAATTACCAAGATGCTTTTGTAGGGGTATATAATTGTGTTGTTCACTTTTTGATTATCAGCTCTCCATAGGTCTGATCATTAAACCTTTTCATTATCACAGTTATAAATGTCCACAGGAGCAATGTGCTATCTTGTATTTGTAAGTTTCTCAGTCCATGCATTCCCACATGCATGCTACAGCATGCATGAGTCCTTTCATTTCGTTTCTTTTGAAATCTTGATAGAGTGTGTATAACCAGAGACATAAATATCACCTATTAGGCAGTTCAGCCTTCCCTGAAGTATTAGTATTCTAAACAATCCTATTACCAAAGCATTATTTTGATACTTTATTAAAAGTCCTATAGCTCTAGCGCTGTGATAGTCAAACACAGCTTTATACAATTAGGATTATAATGGAAGCTTTATTACAATGATATATAACTTGGATCATCCTAATAAAAGTTCCTGTACATAGCGATGCTTTCCTAATGTTGTTTCTGTAACAGTGATTCCTTAGTAATGGAGCTTCTCTCATGGCAACTTCATTATTAGGAAATGATTTCAGTAATCGAAATGCAAATAAAGATTTTGAGGGGAGTGTTTTATGCATGACTCTATTACCGACCAGCTCTCTCTTCATGCATTACATCTAATCATTAGAAACCTACCACGTAGATTGTAGTTATGCTTTTCACTATCCTGTTACATTTTAGCATTTGTGTCCTTCCAAATTATTGAAATTAACTGACCTTTTAAAACAAAATTCAAGGGTTAAAATAATTCAAATTTTAATTAAATTTTGTTTCTAAAGCTTTGAAAATGTTTTACAAAAGCACTGATTTTTATTGCATCAGATATTGAATAGACCAGTAGCATTCAAACTGGAGTATATGTACCTCTGGATGTATGTGAAGATTATCCCAAAGGATATGTGGTATATATGGAGAGTTTTAAAGGAATTAATCTCCAGGTCTTATGTCTCCCCTTATATGCTCTCGCAAAATAACCTGAAAAGAGCTCACTCATGGCTGAGCTCTTCCTTTCCACCTCTGCTATTTGCCTTTCTCCCTTTGTTCAAAACAGGGCCGTCTGACACCCAGCCCATTCCTTTCCCACTCTGTTACTTGCCCAGGGCACCAAACGAAGGAGAAATTTGATACCCCATTTATTTAAGTCCCTGCTCCCCCATTCCAGTCCATAGTTGTTGTTTTTTAAGATTTATTTATTTATGCATACAGAACTGAGGTATAGTCCAGAGGTGCAGGAGCGATGAGAGGATTCACCAGAGACAGAGTGGGGAGCAGAACAGGCAGATCGACGAACGGGCAGATCGACGAAGTACACTGCTGAGGTGAACAGCGGACAGGTCAGGAGAGGTCTGCAGCGCCACGTGGATCATCTCCGGGGTAGGGATGGAACTCTTGCTGAAGTGGCTTTAGTTTCTTGGTGCTGCGCTTTAACCCACTGAGCCTCCAGGGAGGGCCCTCCAATCCATAGTTTTAAGAGTCTGGCAGTGGAGGATAATTTTTAAGTGCCTGGTATCTGAAGCCACAGAGTCTTTATGGATCCAATTCAGTAAGTAAACTAGCTAGTCAGCCTTGAGAAGTTATTTAAACTTTAGTCCCTTAGTTTTTGCATCTATAAATAGGGATGAGGATGACAACGATGGTGATGATGATACAGTATTCTGCATATATAACAAGTCTGACTTGTAGTATGTACTAAAAGATTGTTAAATCAAGGTTACCAAAGTATTTTGTTTCATGTACAATTTTACCAAATTTCATAATATACTTACTCATTATGATCAACTGAGGTCTACTGATAACTACAATACAATCAGCTATCTAAGTTAACACTTTGAGCCAAACAGCCATACAAAATTTTGGAAATAAATTCCTTTTATTCTATTCCTATTCTCTCTGTGTTGTACATTTTTGTTTACAAGAATGTTATCAATAAAAGTTTAAATTATAAAATATACATTAAGATAAGTTCCTTTGAGAGAAGCAGAATGGATATATAAATTGCAAAATGTCTAATTTTTAATATATATTTGTAAATTAATGATGATAGGTATATAACATTGGCATTTAGTTTCACCTGTATGCATTTTAGATAGTGCCATAATAATGTCACAATATTCAAAATTGTGTGTCTATGAAAAACAGTATGCATTTTAAACTGTCAATATTTACAATATATTTGAAAACTACATCCTTTGTAATATAACTATGTAATGAAAAACTTAGAGGTGAAATATGTGCCTAGGGCCATGTAAATATCTATTTTTAAAATTTAGGTCTGCAAGCAAAGAATTTAAAGACATTGGAGTATTAATAAGAGTGTAAATGGCCAGTGAAAGTAGTTTTATGTTTATGTTTTTGCATATTAAGTATTAGAGTAACATCTCCTCCTAACACTTTGGGGAGCTAAGTTCTAAAAGTGTCAGTTTCCCCTGGCCGAAAATGTCTTGGACTTTGTATAGACTGACTTGTTGACTATCTCAAGGCTGCCTGGAGAACCTGCTTACGTAGGGTTGGTTGGCAGTGCCTGGAGAAAGCCTTTGGCTTCAAGGGGGGAACTGGAGTTGTCTTTTGACCCATTCCTAGAAGAGACCCTCTTGAAGTGTATCCTGCTCGGAGCTAGGAATATTTTGCTACAATAGATGCTCTGAGGCACTTTTGTTGATACTTTGTGCTGGAAAAAAAAAAGCAAAGCTGTTCTTCCACGGGAAGAGACCTGCTCAGATGAATGAGTGAATCAGCCTCTTAGGGACCAGCTATGAGTGGACTGCTGGCTGCATAAAAAACTAAGCCTTGAAGAAAATGTGCATGCCCTCAGGTGTGTTTCCTGCAAATTATATTTACATGATTTTGACTTGCACAATTTTAGTTTTCACTTTTATTTCATGTGGTGCCTCAAGTTGAGTTTGGATGCCATTTTCTTACTGGGCAAGTTTCTTGTAAACATATCCAGACTTGTAACTGTAATGAATATACAATTTTATGTGCTGGTTTTTACACTTTATTTTCCAGACCCTTCCAGGGAAAAGCAGAACAAGTAGAAGAGTTATATAACAATACTGCTGCCATATCATACCAACTGGCACAGAATACAGGAGAGCATCATCTTCAGTTACTGGGATTTTTTGTGGACTATTTTCATAGATAGCTCTTTGAGATCCAGGTTACAGCTTGTTGGGACTCATATCAACACAGGTCTGCCCTGAGACATAGGAGCCGAGGCATACTATTTCTGAAAAATTGTTGACCCTGTACCAGCCAATGGGAAAAACAGCATCCAAGGACATATGTATTTTCACACATTCAACAGAGTCACCTCACCCCAGCCTGGGCCCTAAGCCTCCATATGTACTGTTATATCAAGTCAGTAATTCCCAAGAATGTATCCTATGGCCAATTTGAAAGTGGCAGAAAGCCCAAGCTAGTCTTTTTTATAAAGAATGTGTGATGTTATAAGATATTTCAAAAGAGGGTTCAATTCTAACATTACCACAGTACTACTTGAAACAGCGAAGGACTAGTCAAACAGTTTGTATTGGTGGTCATGTAAATTAAATCTTTTTGGATAGAAAAGTGATTATATATCATTAGATCACTATTTTCACTCATTCCTGAAACCTGCTTATAAAAAGACAATCCAAATTCATATACATGAACAATTTATAACAATATAAAAACTGAAAAACAATCTAGACATCTACCAGTGGGATGATGTAAAATCTATTAAGAAACATCAGCCACATGGAATACTATGTAGCTATAAAGAAAGCTACAAAGAGTATCTAAAATACAGGAAAGTTTTTGCAAGCTATGAAATCATTTCAAGAAGAGGAAAGGTTGAAAAAGATAAATCACAAAATTATATATTCACCATCTATATTATTGTAAAAGATAGTAAGTAGGTGCATAGTTAGCGACAAATTGGGAGGAAACCAAGCTTTAGAAAGAAGGAAAAAAACAAATCAAGGACGGCCATTTCTGAAGCATCGTGAGATCTGTGGACCTTGTTGGTCCAAAGTGTCATCAGAGAGAAAATAACAGCGAGCTCAGAGCTCAGCCTTTAAACCAGGGTTCGCTCAGGAGTTCATGTGGAAAGCCTGTGTGTTTTCCGATTCCAGTTTCTTCCTTTGGCTTTAGACTTTTTTTCAGGTCCTAGACTTTCTTGTCAAAAAAATACTGAACCAGAGCCAGTTTTTAAAATTCCAACAGAAGTTACTATGGAGAAATATATGAAATTGATTTGGTAAGGAAATGGGACTCAAGAATCCATTTTTTTAAATAAAGCTTTTATTTATTTATGCTTACAGAAATGGGGTACAGGCCAGAGGTGTGGTAGGTGAGAGGATTCACCAGAGACAAAGTGGGGAGCAGAACAGGCAGATTGATGAAGTACACTGCTGAAGGGGAGCAAGCGGGCGGGCCAAGAGAGGTCTGCCACGTCATGTGGGTCAGCTCCTTGTAGGGGGGTTGAACTTGTGCTGCAGTGGCTTCTGAGAGCTTCATAATGTATGCTTTAACCTGTTGCACCACCAGGGAGAGCCCAGAATCCATTTTTAAAATCCTGATATTAGTAATTTGCTTATATTTTAATTAAAATGTCTTCAAATAAACCATCATTCTTGTTCATGTTGATCAGTTTATTTCTATAATATTTGTTTGCAAAATACCAAGATCCAATTATTGTCTGAAGAAAATCTATGATTATATTTTTATATAGAAAAGTGAAACTTCTAAATAATACAATTTATTGATGAAATTGTTTTGTTGCCTACTTTCAAAATAATAGCAGTTTAAATAGAATATGGCTCTTGGTACGTAAATTTCTCTTTTCATTGTGGTAATGTTGCTTTACATCATTGTTTGTATTGGGGGGAGTAGAGAATCCCTACCCTTCAATGGAAGGTGTATTTTTATTGGGGAGGTCCTTACCTAACATTTTCCTTATCGCATGGAAAATAACAGATTTGTGTAATAAGTTTCTCACATCCTTAGAATTTTCTTTATGGAGGTTCTTTGAGCCATCTTCTCAAGGGGGGAAAAAAATAATTTAACATAAAGAAATCACTAGGAATTCTGCTTCTAATGATAAGAAGAATCATTTTATAAAAGTTGTATAAAAAGCAGGAACAGACCCTCCCAGGTGGTGCAGTGGGTTGAAACACAGCACTAACAGGCTGAAGCCACTTCAGCATGAGGTCCATCCCCGCCCATCCCGGAGGTGACCACACGGTGTGGCAGACCTCTCATAGCCTGCCCACTGTTCCTCTCAGCAGTGTACTTCATTGACCTGCCTGTTCTGCTCCCCACTCTGTCTCTGGTGAATCCTCTCACCATCCCTGCACCTATGGCCTGTACCCCAGTTCTGTATGAATAAATAATCTTTAAAAAAAATGCAGGAACAAAATACATAACTGCTAGCTATAAACTGGGGAGCTTTTACTAGAAATTTTACTCATTATATGAAGAGAAGAACCATGCTATTTTACAAAATCTTGAAGATGCATTTGTATTTCTCTTTTGCTTTGTAGTTCTATCTCGCATTGTTTGTCAAAATTATACTAACACACTACTGTCTTATTTTGTGTTGCTTGCAAACATCTTCCTGGGTGACAGATGCCAGACATTAATAGCTGGTTTTCAATAAACTAGGCTATTGTGAGATTTTGTTCTTGAAAATCCTTGAATTTTCTGATTGCCAATTCATATACCCCATATACCTAGCTCAAAATAGTCCCTGTTTTAGTGATTTTTCTCGGAAGTAGACTTAATAAGCCAAAAAGTGTCACCATTATGTAATGTAGTAGAAGGGGAAAAGAAAAAAATTAATGTTCGAAAAGCACAAACTCCCAATTATTTTCTTTAAGACAAAAACAGAACCAGTTAATACCTGAAAGTGCTCAAGTTCTGCATTTAGTCTTGTGGGGTTGGCCCTGGTGGTGAAGAGTAAGTCCTGTTCTTCTTAAATCTGGACAGGAGTGTGGCTCCATCAACTTTGGAGTGCCTACACCTTGCAAACCCCCAACCACCCAAGCAGGAGTCACCACAGTGGGTAAGGCTGAATCAAGCTTCTCCTCCCTGGTCCTTCCAACACTCAGGGATTTATAAGGAGACAGAAGCCCAGTGTGGTCTCTAGTAACAGCGCCTTCTATTAGGTCTTCTTAAAAAATGGACATTTCCACTGGAACAGAATTTTTTTTTAAGATTTATTTATTTATTCATACAGAATTGGGGTATAAGCCAGAGGTGCAAAGGCAATGAGAGGCTTCACCAGAGAGAGAGTGGGGAGTAGAACATGCAGATCAATGAAGTACACTGCTGAGGGGGGCAGCAGGCAAGATAGAAGTTTGCCACACCATGTGGGTCACCTGCGGGGCTGGGGATCGAACTCACACTGAGGCAGTTGTGGCCAGTTTGCAGTACTGCGTCCTAACCCATTGCAGCACCAGGGAGGGCCCCAGAACCTTTAATAAAAACACTGATATGGAACATAACAAGGTTTTTCAGCAGATACTTAGAGTCCTTTTTGCCTTCATTTGAATCTCTTTTACTTTTCTTTCTGTGACACTATGTAAAATCTCATCAATATACAAAATCATTCTGAGCCTCAGATTTTCTCATTTTCTCTGGATGAGAGCTTTGATTAGCTTTTTACAAGTTCTTCATTAGTAATTGGCTTGCTTTTTTTGTTTTTGTTTTTGGCTGTTGTCTCTAATAAGTTTATGTTCTATCAAAGAATTCTTTGAGTCTGATCTGAAATATGTTGCTCTGTGTTACATTAGAGAATACGGACGGCGATGTGATATTCTTTATAAGTGCCACCAACAAGTGCTGTTAGGATTAAATGTTCATTTCTTCTTTTTGATGCTGCTGGTTGGGGTGGGTTGCTCAGTCTTATCATCATGCCTGACCTAGTTGTGCAGCCATTCCCGTTTAATTAATAGACATTTACATAAGCTCTTTCCCCCCCAGCAAGCTTTATAATGGTCTTGTTGGTTATCTCCTTTCACCCTGTGAAGTATCAGCAGTGCGATTTCCATTTTGCATATCAAAATACAGAGAGATTAAATTATGTACAACAAATTGATAAACGAGTAAGTTTGGGAACTCAGAGTTCTGGCATATTAATGGTGTTGCTTAAAGCAAAACCCCATATAGATGCTATAAATACACTCACACACTGCTCTCTAATCCAGGAGTTGGAGCGGAGACTGTCAGAAGCTTAGGGAGGGAGGAGCCTTTGTGGATTTGTGCAGAGGTGGGAGAACTAGTTTCTGAGCTCCTACTGGAGCCACAAAAGGAAAGTTTTTGTTAGCAGAGGAAGTGGCATCTGAGACTATTGCTGTGATATCTATAATTTTTAATAAAATTCTGGAAGTCTGGTGGCTTCTGTGCAGCATACACTGTAAAGAACTATCCTCTGTTTGCTTTTGGAACCCACTGTCTCCAAAACCATCAGAATTTTATTCTTAACTAATTGACCACATCAGCAAGTCTGCCTGCTCTGTCCACTTCAGAAATTAGGAGAAATTTGCTGACCTTTCTGGCTACTTGGACAAGACTTTGATTTCTTCCTCAAATATTAAAAAAAAAAAATTCTCTTTCTATCTATATCCTCACATACCATATATACCAGAAATCTATACAGTTTTTCAAAACTGTAATAAAGGATAGCTTGCTTTTAAACCTTGCTTCTTTGACTTGTAGATGTTGATAACTTCTAAAGACTACTTTGGATTTTACAGGGGTTGCCTCATTTTCCAACTCTGGGGAAGGGGGGTGGCGGGAGGGAGGGGAATAGGCATTTTTTCTTCTCCAAATTTGCCAAACTTCTCAGTTCTTACTTAAGAGGTGGAAATCTCTGTATCCCTCATTTAACTCCTTTCTCATTAAACTTGGGATTGATTCTCTCTGTCCTAAACTCTACAGCCTTACTCTTGGCTGCCCTCCTCCACCCACGTTCTCCACTCCTTTAAGGATTGGAGCAGATGAAGTACCATACCTTCAGGAAGTCTCTGTTGCCCCTAACCCCCACCAGCAGAAAGTCAGCCCTCCTCTCTGAATTCCCTTATTCCTGGATTTGGACATTCTGAGTGGCCAGAATCATCATCTTGTATGTGGGATACTTGTTTCTGTAACACTTGGAACAAGCAGTCTTTCAATCCTTGGGGCCTCAGGCCTAAGCCTCCCCTGCACTGTAGTTTTCCTTTACTTTCCTGCTGAGTTTCTGTCTGGCCTCAGGAACGTGCAGGCCTTCCGCAGCCCTCCCGTGGGTTCGCGGTGGGGAGCACCTCATTCTTTACTAGTGGTACTGTGATGCCTTACACCGTCTCCTGCTATCGCCTCTCCAAATGATGAAAAAGAAATGTCCCCATTGAGGAATCACTATCTTGCCACCTTTTCTTGATCTTGTGTCATAAGTCCTCTTTATTTTTCACCCCCCCCCCACTATGAGGCGGTTGAAATGTATAGGAGAGCTACTATTCCATCCACTTGAGAAATCCTAAGGAAGTAGGAGAGCTACTATTCCATCCACTTGAGAAATCCTAAGGAAGGGGAGTCATGACAATTTATTTTGTCTTTGGAACTACGCCCCCTAGAGGTGCAGCCCAGAACTTGTAGTATTGGAGACAAAAATTGTACAGTGAACCTGGTTGTTAATATACAGTTTGCTATTTTATATACTTCCAGTAATTATAGTAGAATGTATATTCTACTATATTCTGCTTTTGTATTTATTACACTTATATGTCCTGTGTGTAGGACAGTGCTTCACACATAGCACACGCTCTGTAAATACATTGGCTAGATGGTTGGCTGGGTAGATGAGTGTCTAGCACAGAGCCAGACCATGGTAAGCGTCCACTGGTGTTGATTGAATGCATAAGTAGAAAAACACATGAAGTAATAAAGGATGGAGTTAAGTTTAAAGCATGGAATTTGATATATACACACACACACACACATATATATAATGTTATATATATATTATATTATATATTTTTTCCATTATTTATTTTTTTTAATTTTTTTATTTATTCATACAGAACTGGGGTACAGGCCAGAGATGTGGAGGGTGAGAGGATTCACCAGGGACAGAGTGAGGTGCAGAACAGGCAGATCGATGAAGTACACTGCTGAGGGGAGCAGTGGGCGGGTCAGGAGAGGTCAGCCACACCATGTGGATCACCTCCGGGGCAGGCGGGGATCGAACTCATGCGAAGCAGCTTTATATTCTCAGTGCTGTGCTTTAACCGGCTGCGCCACCAGGGAGGGCCCTTTTTTCCATTATTTATTTTTAAGGATTTATTTATTTATTCATACAGAACTGGGGCACAGGCCAGAGGTGCAGGGGTGGTGAGAGGATTCACCAGAGAGAGAGGGGGGAGCAGAACAGGCCGACTAACAAAGTGCACTGCTGAGGGGAGCAGCGGGGAGACAGGAGAGGTCTACCGCGCCACGTGGGTCACCTCCTGGGCCAGGGATCGAACTCTCTTTGAAGCGGCTGCTGCCAACTTGCAGTGCTGTGTCCCAACCCATTGTGCCAAAAAGGAGGGCCCGAATTTGTTATATATTTTAGTAATGTTAGATCGATTCCAAGTGTGGAAGACATACCTTAGTGAGATGCAGTGCTAACTCGCAGAATTAAAATAGGCATCTAGGTGCATCAGGTTTTTAAATATGAAATATTATTTCTTATGTAGAAACCAAAGATATTTCTGCATAATGTAGAAGCACTTTACTATGTGTGAAGCACTTCCTAAGCATGGGAAACATAGAGAAGCAAAACATGCTCCCATGGAATTACATTCTAATTTTAGTTATCAGGGTATATAAAATAGTAACCAATTATTTTCTTATGTAAAAACATATTTGGAATATGTTGCTTGGTTAAGTTTTTATGTGGAGTGTTATTCCCAAGCATACCCACAAGCCCTCTCCCTTGCTTATATATACTTTGGAGGAAAACAGTTGAGAAAACAGATCGAAATTCTTATCTTATCTGGGGACTGCTATAAATGTACAGAACGTGCTGTTCCAGCTTTGTCTTCATGGTAGCATAGGGTCCCCCTGGCGCTTTCCATTAAAAAATTCCCCTTTATGAGACGGGGGGGTGGGGAGGGAAGTGCATGAGACTATGGTGATGGCACATGGGTGACTCGGTGATGGGAAACCCACGGGGATTACAATTGAGATTTTTAAAAAATGTACAAAATGATGTAAAAATAAACTTATATTATTTTTAAAAAATTCCCCTTTATGAATCAGGCTGCATGTGTCAGTGCCAGCTCAGCATGGATCTATAGGAGGGAGGATGTCTAAGTCTGTGCAGTAATTCCACAAATATTTATAGAGTACCTACCGGATGCTAGTCTGTGTCCAGAAAGCTGAGGTAAAAGTAATTAGAATACTTCTTCTGCCCTCAAGGAATTACTTTGTCTTGTACATCTCAGTTACCTATTCAGAGCATGCAGACTTAAGCAGTAGGCTCTTGGGGGAAAGTGGGAATCCAAAGGAGGGCAACCAACGAAGGTCAGAGTGAAAGAAAGATGAGGTCTGGAGGAGAGAAATAGGCATTACTAGGTGAGTGGGGAGGGAAGATGTTCCAGCCAAAAGAATCACATGTACAAAGGCCTGCCATTTGGAGAAAAGTAGTGTGTGTGTGGGGGGAAATAGCAAGCAGTTTAATAGTAAGCTGATTTTAATATCTGATTTTCTGCTCTAAACAGGATTTTTTAAAATATAAGTGATATAAGAAATAGCAAAGGAGAAAAAAAAGAAATAGCAAGGGAGAAACATTATAATTATTTAAGACTACTTTTCATATCTAAAATCACCATAAACACAAAGACAACCATTTGGAAATAAAAACAAAATTGGATATTTTTGCAACTTTTTTGAGAGCAAAAGTGATCTGTTTGCATAGGGCTATGTTGCTAGCATTTTTCTGAAATCTGTATTTCTTCTATAATTGTATGAAAAGACATTATTGTAAAATAAAAAGCATACATTTTTGAATAGGTGGATAGAAAAGGTTGAAGCTGTGGACTTGATTGCATCAAGTCTGGTCAGTGGGGTAAGGATTTGCAATTGAAGTGAAAAGGGGAGATTTTGAAGTTATTTTCACCCTCCCTCATGAACAATAATTAAGCCTTCCTGGAAGAGTTATTGGCATAGGTGAACCATGCAAAACTCGTACAGTGCCTGATACTACCGATACACTGGAACCATTTCCCTTTTCCTGCCTGAGGGAGCTGTCCATCTCCATTTATAAGGAATGGGCCCAGAGTACAAGGCAAATTTGAACAGTTTGGATGAAAGCTTAGTATGTGAAATTATATTTGTGCCTTCCTGGAGAGTCAAGAAAATTAAGAAATGAGCCAAGTAACTCATCATATTTATTAGATGTAAGAATGGAGGTGCAGTATTATCATTTTCTTGTGATAGTCATATCTAATAGTTCTGAAACCAATTCACAGTATTCATGTCAGACTTATTTTATGAGACATTTAACCATTGCTAAATTAAATTTCATAAGAGAATGTGCCTGTATAACTCCTCTGGAGTTACAGAGATAGAAATCTGACCCATCATTTCTATTTTCACGGGAAACCATTTAACAGAACTTTGTTCCAGTAGAAGTGTTTATTGAGTTGTAAGCCTAGCACAGTTCATTGGCTGCATGTATTTCCACAGTGACATTTTTCTCATTGCAGATTTGCATCAGTTCATTAGTACTGACAGCAGATGGTAGCACTTTCACACAAATTTACCTTCTGAATTGATCTAAGAAATGTCACTAAAAAGATCCTGACAGTTTTGATGTTCTTCCATTTCTGAAAATGGTATGTTAAACAAATAAGGTGTAGGATTTAATTTTTTTTTTAATTCTAACACATAATTCCTAGACCAACAAAAGACTGCTTTTATCTCTGAATCTGGCTGGCTGAAGGAGAAATTTAAAAATACAGATCATCTTCCTGATAGCAGATCCTTGAAAAAAAATCTCCATTACAGAAACATGGCTTTTGGACAATACTATCCAGATGGATTGTTTATTCTGATCAAATGCTTTAAATTGTTTATAACTTCCCTACCTTACTATGTCTGGATACAAATTGCTTGGTTTGTAGGATTAGCTGATTGAGTGTGATTGAAAAACGTTCTGTTATCTCAAGAAACATGCCCAACTTTGAATTCAGTCACTTTTACTGCATTAGGATAGCCATTAGATAACCATTTTTGAATTGTATATGCTTTGCCTTTAAGTCATTATAAAACTGTCAAACAAGAGACTTACGTTTGCTAAGTGAATGAATGAGAGAATATATTATTTCTAACCACAGGAAAACGTCATAATTTTTCTACATCAAAACCATTATACTTTTAATAAATCAAGGTCCTGTGTTTAGTCATCTTATATATTCAGAAGCAAGTATTTATTTTGAGTGTTTAAAAATTAATTTTCAATCTGTATTTGAGAAGTAATGAGTTGGTTAATTTGCCACAATTAAGAGAAGCTGATACATTTCAGAAAGCATTGGGTGTTGAACATATAGAGTTTAGTCTTGTAATTAACTATGGATGATTTTGACACATTGCTACATGCGTGGTGTGAATAGCAACATGCTCAAAGGATTATTTAAGAAGAAGGAGCATTAAGATTCTAAATACTCTAATTAAAAAAGCAAAGAAACTTTCTTATATTCTAACAATAGCAACATGAGTTAATACTAACTTATTTTGTTAAAATATACCTATTTTATATATATATAATATATAATAGCTATATTTTACATATAACTATATATGTGTGTATATACATACATACCTATATGTACATATACACATACATATGTACATATGTGTATGTGTGCACACACATACATATATACATGCATATACATATATATATATCTCCCCCCCCTTCTTTGTGCTGTTATGGCCATATATATTACTTCTATATAGATTATCAATCCAACACTAAAGTATACTTTTTATGTTATCTCCTGCTATCTAAAAGTAGAATGCTTCTGTTTGCTGCCATGTTGTAGATTATTTTGGAGGGATGCCATTATCATTAATTTATAGGTTCAGTATTATTAAAGTAATTAAGACAAAATGCCAGACTTTTGTATATATTTGTGTATATATGCATATGTGTGTATATATTATGCCACACGTGATAGTTCCTCTTTTTTTAAGTAGTATTGGTTTACATTATTTTTGTGAGTAGCGATATGTATCTCCTCTTTCCATTGTTTTTGTGAGTAGCGATATGTATCTCCTCTTTCCATACCCACCACCAAGACACCCATAATCTTTCACCTCTACTGTAGTCCATTGTACATTTACCAGTTATGAAATATTTTATTTTTACCTTTGGCATTGTTTTCTGAGAACTTCCTTTGCTGTATTTTATAAGGCAGGTCTACTAGTAAATTCTCTCACTTTCTTTCCCTGGAAATGTTTTATATATTACTTTCATTTATTGAAAGTGAGTTTGCTTGCTATCGAATTCCTGGGTGACTGTTCTGGGGTTTTCCCCTAGGACTTATCTAAGTCCTGCTGCCATTTGAAATGATGAGAAGTTGGTCATTATTATGTTATTCCTCTTTTTGTGGCAAGTCCTTTCTCTCTGCTTTTGAGATTTGACTTTTCAAATGACTTTTAGCCATTTGACTATGATGTATCTAGGTGTGCCTCTCTCTGTATTCCTACCTAGGGTTTGTTGAACTTCTTATATAACTCTACTTTTGTAGTTTATGTTTTTCATAAAAGCTTAGACTTTTCCAGCCAGTAGCTCTTTAGATTTTTCACCTGTTCCTTTCTCTCCTTCTCACTCATATATACATTGCTGTGTTTGCTATTATTATCTTGCAGGCCTGTGAGACTCTCTTCATTTTTTTCTCTTCAGACTGAATCATTTTTATTACTGTATATTCATAATTTTAGTCTACTGCCACCTCATATTTTAGGTTTTTTTTTTAATTATACCTTCTAACTCTAAAATTCCTGGGATTTTTTTTTAGTAGTTTATATTCCTATATTGAGATAATATAGTTATGGAGTTATTGTCATAAAATTTCCATTTTAACTCTTTGAACAGAACCTTCTTTCATTCTTTGAACATCTTTATAACCATGGCATTGCTTTGAAGACTCTTTGTAAATTCAACTTTTAGGACCACAAAGTCATTTTATTACTAACTTTTCCACCTTAGCCTGATCCTTTTCTGTTTCTTTGCATGTTTCATAACATCTTTGAAAAGTAGACACTTTAGGAAAAATACTGTAACAATTTTGGATTCCAGCATTTTTTCCTGAGTGCTGTCACTGTTCTTAAAATGTATTTTATAAATTTTCCTATGTTTTGCCTGCAGAATTCATCTCCGCTGTTAGTGTGGTCCCCGATGTCTTTGTTTTGCTTTTCATTTTTTGTTTTCATGTTTTAGCATCGATGGACATAAATTGCTCCTGGATAAACTGACAGGACAAAGGTTGCGCTAAAATGCCTCAAGTCCATTGAGACTTTCTTTTCTGCCCCATGGATATAGGTGTGGGTTGGGAGCACATTCAACATTCAGGTATCGCTCAAGTTGCTGTTGGCTTTTACCTTCCATCAGGGCTTTTTGTAGTTTTGCTGCACATACGTGTAGTTCCCAGCCTGCCAGGCCACCTAGAGAATTCACAGAGCCTGTCTAAGGTTGTCTCACTTCTGGGCTCTTCCCATTACATTTCTGGCAGGTTGCTGGTTGTCTCCACTAGGATGAACACATCTGATGTACACAGGTGCTGTTTTCCTGTCCAGTTGGTATCTATTTTGCCTTTTTTTTTTTTTTTTTTTGCCAATACCATTGGGCAGTGGTCTTTGCAATCTGCTCTAAATCAAGTCAGCCCCACTGCCTGGCGGCTTAGTTTCCGGCTCTCGTGCCCTGCACCACGCCAGCAAAACTTCCTTGTTGATGGAGCCGGAGTGGAGGCAGGTGGAGCTACTGGGTGTTTTGGGGTAAGAAGGCTGCAGATTCTCTCTGTTCCTAACTTGAAGTTCTAGCAGTCTTCCATGAATTAGGACTTCTCAATTTTTTTACTTGCTTTTTGGTGGATTCCACTGTCTGGAAATAGGTTTTTTTGGCTTTTAAAACAAGTTTTATGTTTATTTTTCAGTATGACTGAATGACCTCTACATTCAGTTCTACATGGCAGTTCGTTCTTACTGTTCTTTATAAAACATTTCTTAAAAGATGAAGGTAAGTGATATGCCTTGTTATAATTCCTATTTTAGCAGACCAACATCCCATAGATGTCTTTAAAGCACCAAAACAGTATTATTTTTATTTTTAAATCCAAGATAAACTTCCAGTTTTTACAGTCATTGATTTAATATTATCTGTCTAATCAACAGCTATAAATCTTAATATTATACATAATAAAAAAATACTATCTTTTTTTTTCAGGTAGCCAAAGCTTGCAGATGCATAAGAGATATCAGTAGATATGTGTTTATAAATATTAGTGTGAGGCAGGTGTGGACAGCTGGATTCAAGTTGTACAGCAGGATTTGCTATAGCTGTGGCCCTGGTGTCAGCTTCAGGGTGGGGGTAAGGGTGAGGGGAGCAAAGAGAGTGCAGGCAGGGGCTTGTGTAGGTAGCATTCGGGGTATATGCACCATCCTCCCACAGTGGTAACTCAACCCTGCCACAAACACATCAAACCCCCCACTCCCAGTGTCACCTGTACAAGTAGAATTGTCCTTCCCATTTCATGCAAGTAGGGGTGAACCTGTTCACACAGTCACAAATGTTTTGGGGTTGGAAGGTGAAGGAACAGCCACACATAATTCTTTTCATGGGCTTCTCTGAGTTCATCTTCTGGGACTAAGCAAAGGAAAAGCCAGGAGAATCTAGCTGATCCCTTGTCGAAATCCAGCCTCCAATCTTGTTTTATTTGGCCCACACTGGTTTTTTTTTTCAAATTGTGCCAGTATTTAAATGTAGAAGATTTTACATAAAAATCTGGATTTGTAGGTTATTTTGACAAATGGGAAGACCTGGCACACTGAACCTTGTTCCCACATGGCACAGTTGGCTGAAGTGGGAAGCCAGCCTTGCTGGATCCACTCTCCAATTCCCACAACCCTTGTCATCTGGGGGTGAATCTACCAGGTCTCACCCCTTCAGTCACTGCCTCAGCTTCACAGGTATTTATGAAGTCTGGTAAGGCTGCCATAGCAAAATACCACAGATGAGATAGCCCATCAGTGGTGCAGATTTCTACTTCACAGTTCCAGAGTTTGTAAGTCTGAAGTCAAGATGCCAGCCTGGTCTTATGACAATCCTCTTCAGGGTCCCAAAATTCTCACCCTGTCTTTGCACAGCAGAAAGCAGGGAGCTGGCTCTCTGGAGACTGAAGGCATTAGTCTCATGCCTGAGGTTCCCCTCTCTTGTGACCCAAACATCCCCCGTAGGTCCCCCTTCTTCATATTATCACACTGGAGATCAGGATTCGAACATATAATGCAGTATTTAGTTTTGCAGTCAGACATAATGGTTAATCCACGGTGAAAACTATTGATAGATTTATCAACACAAGTTGTTTCAAGTGGGTGGAATTGTGTACAGGTCCTCCCTGGTGGCGCAAAGGGTTAAAACGTGGCAATACAAGGGTAGCCACAGCCACTTCAGCATGGGTTCAGTCCCCCCACAGAGGTGACCCACAAGGCACAGCAGGCCTCTCCTGTCTCACCAGCTGCTCCCTCAGCAGTGTACTTCGTTGGTCTCCCTGTTCTGCTCCCCACTCTGTCTCTGGTGAATCCTCTCACGGACCCTACACCTCTGGCCTATGCCCAAGTTCTGTATTATGCATGGATAAATAGATCTTTAAAAATAAAAATAAGAAAAGAAATCTTTTAGGGCACACCTGCATTCCTCATCTAACAGCAGCCTGAATTGCAGCTTAACCAGTCATTCTCATAAAGTTAGCAGAGTTCCAGGTGTGTTTTTAGCTTATAGAAGCAGCCCTTTGGGCTTGGGAGAGATAGGAGAAGAAAAACGTGTAGCAGAAACTCAATGAGAGCAATTTAAGTATTGTAGCTGCCCCTCCCTTCACTCCACTCCCTGAACATGTACCCATAGGTGCTGGATGTAGTTAGGCCTGAAACAATATACTTGCAAAACGTTATGTTAAAAAATGTGTGAGTGGGGCCCTCCCTGGTGGCTCAGTAGGTTAAAGCACAACACTAAGCAGCTAAAGCCACTTCAGCATGAGTTCTATCCCCACCCGGAGGTGACCTAGATGGTGCGGCAGACCTCTCCGGACCTGCCCGCTGCTCCCCTCGGCAGTGTTCTTCGTCAGTGGCCTGTTTTGCTCCCCACTCTGTCTCTGGTTAATCTTCTCACCACCCCTGCATCTCTGGTCTGTACCCCAGTTCTGTATGCATAAATAAGTAAATCTTTGGGGGGAAAAATGTGTGAATGATTGTGGTCTCCTTAACATTGATACAAGGGTGTATGAATGTATTGTTCATATGGTTGAGCTCCTGGGCTTCATGGACATCCCCAAGATAAAAATAATTATAGACTAAAGAGAAACACTGACTGATAAAGAATTGGAGGGAACTGATAAAACTTATCTATAGTTTGTATTGTGTAAACCAGTTATGAGCTCTCCTCTACTTGACCAGACTGTTTTGCCAATGCGTTGCTACTACTCAACAATTTCTCCTCATGTTTGGATTATTAATTACATTTCAAAATTGAAATCAATCTGAATATAAATACAACTACAAATGTAAAGCAAACCTATGATTTAAACAAGTAAATCAGATCATGGATGTTAACTTTTTCAACAAAACTCACACTGGCAATTCTGGACCAATTCTGGCTCTTACAGGAACATCCAATACTTGGGCAACCATTTTTTGTACTTCATCCCTGCAAGACAAATGAATTCATGGCTCCCATGTTAAAGAATTCTTGGAAAATCAATAGGTAAGAAACACTATCAAGATGCATTGGCTTTTATTCTTATTTTGAAAGTGTAAATCTTCGTATGTGACTCTAAAAGCTAAGCTGAAAAAAAGAAGTATTCTTTGTAATAATAATGACGGCCAACATTTATTGATTTTTACAATGTGCTAGGCACTGTTCTAAGTATTTTAGATGTATTAATGTATGTCCTTTTATAGCACCCCTGTGAGTTAAGTACCATTCTTTAACCTGGTTACAGAAGAAGTTAAGCACAGAGGGGTTCAGTGACTCGGCCATGGTCACACCTCTAGTTAAGTCATAGAACTGGGGCTTGAAACCATAATATCATTCCCTTAATCAATGCTTCGCTTCTCAGTGGCTTTGGACCCTGAGACCTTGACAAGAAATAGGGTTGGCATTTGAAAATGCTAGAATTCCAAGTGGTGAGCACACATTTTTGAAGGAAACCTCATTCAATTATTGTTGGTAACTGATTTACTTTCACTCACTTGCCCCCCAGGAATGCCAACTACATTACCTCATGGCTGAGCATTGTCGGGCCAGTTATTGGGCTGAATCTACCTCTGAGCTATGCAAAAGCAGCTGCTCAAGATGAAAGAAGCATTGACTGACCAGGTACAGGAAAACTTGACACTTTTGCTGTTGCAAAGATCACAGTGATGTTTCTGGTGCTTGTGGACACGTCGTCCTTACTGCCCCACCAGCTATCAAGCTAGCTTTCATCTTTTACAGACTGAACACTGACTTGCCTCTTTAGTTTTCCAACCAACCAGTGGCCAATAATTTAGGAAGCATTTAACTTTATTACAGTAACAACAGTTACCCAACTACTGAACTGGATAGTTTTATTTTAGAACTGATATTTCTGAATAAGTTTTTACTGCTCTTTTAACCTTCTTATATTCTCTCGCCTTTTGTTTAGATTCTCCTGTTGAGTCCATTGAAGGTAGAGATAACAAGAAGAAAACTGAGTTTACCTGGAGACCCTGGTTTAGTAACAAACCCTGGGATATGTCAGCACACCAAGATTTTGGCAAGGAATTTTTTTTTTTTTAAATCCCTTGATAGCAACTGACATATTATGTATATCATGAGAGGAAATGTCTGAGAGATACAAATCTGTATAAATGGCAAAAAAAAAAAAAATTTTGAATCTAACTCAATAATAGAACTACTGACACCCACGAATACTACCAGTCATTCTTTTCTGGACCAAACAAAATATTCCCTTTTTTTTGATATGAAGACTGATGGAAAAATAGACATCTGTGCTTATTTTAATGTAAGATGTGTGGAAATTAAAGTATAATAAAATATAATATTTACATGTTCTAAAAACTAATGTCATAAACATGATCTATCTTACATTATTCTCCCTTAATCAGACTTGAGGATGATAGATTATTCATTCCTTTTTAATCTAAAAGTGTGTTTGTGGATAGATAGCTAGGTAGAGAATAAAGAAAACAGGTACAGTGAGATAGTGTATAAAAATAAAAAGTGAGATAATGTATTTTTATAAGCAAAGTGTAGCAGCAAGGTAGTAAGATGAACCTGATCTGGAAGAGATTTTTTGCTTGGGGTTGCTTATTTAGTTTTTCATTTTAACTTGCTAGGGGCTGAAAATGTATGAGAAAAATGTAATTGGCTCTTCAGCGAATCTAGATTAGTGTCTGTCAGTGAAGGATGTACTTTGGAATTACCTGAGGATCTCTCACAACCGCAAATGCTGAGAACCATCTCCACACGCAGCCTCTCTGTGGTGACTGAAGCACAAGCCCCTGGGAGGTCTCTGGTCTTACTATGGGGGTTCTTTGTGCGATTTAGATCCATATAGCCATGTTTTCCAATTCTGTGTGCAACTCTAGAAAACTGGACTAACTTGGTCACCCTGAGATCCTGCAGAGGAAGGAAGGCTAGCCCTGGAGAGGCAGGCTGTTAGTCTGAGGGATTGTCTGCTGGCGCTTCCAGCCGGTTGGTTAAGGGCTGGACTCTCACAGAGAAGTAGTGAAGAAAGAGTTAATTCAAACTGCTCGAAAAGCTAAAAGTAAATTTTAAAATGCTGAGCTGCATATATTCATGCCGGGATGAGAGCCTGCTTACATGCTTGCTGGGCATTTTGGTATTTACCACTTAACATCTTTTCAACTTCTGCAAGGGATTTCTCCCCTCCCCTTCTCTCTAATGTAAACACAGATTTCTCAGCAAGTCCTTCCTCAAGCCATGTCTTATCTGCTGCTAAAAAAATTAATAATGTGTCATCCAGTTGATATACTCATCTGGAAATATTAATTATCATCTGGTAACAGATTTTGAGATGATGGTCTGTTAGTTTGGGGTTAGCGTGTAGTTGTTTTTTAAAGTTAATTTTTTTCCTTTGGTTGATGAAGACCAGACAAGAGTTCAGATTGCCCCTGTAGGCTGTAGAGACACCCCCCCCCCCCCCGGGGAGAACCCTCTCTCCACTTGCTCTATTTCTTTTCAGAATGTTTTTTTTTTTCCTTTAAAAAAATCAGAATTATTAATTAAAATGTGAGAAGTATTCCCAGTTTTGAGAATGCACTTATACACCAGACTATTATCCCAACAGTTATAAAATATTAAAAAAAATATTTTGTTTGGTCAAAATAACAGCTCTTTCTCTGCAATTGGAAGGTCTGTGCCTCTATGTTTTCCATCCAGTTAATGTAACACAAAGCCCCTGTAGTCAGAAATAAGGCTGGTTAAAGCTCCTACCAGCCAGTCTCCTGAGTTCTACTTTTGTATGACCTTGGAAAAATTATTTCACCTTGTTGGTCCTCAATTTCATCATTTACAAAATAAAAAAATTCAGTTGTAACTTGTGAAGCCCACTTCAATCCTTGGACCTTTGGAATATGGACTGTACCAAAGATGGAGCTAAAAGCTGCACCACTGGTTGGGCTAATTCTCTTCAAGTCCTTTTATCTGTTACCATTGTATGAGTAAGAAGCACACAATGCCTGCCCTGCTCAGAGGTGCACAGAAGATCACGGTGGTCAGCGCATCGGAGGGTACTGCAGCACCAACTCAACACCCATGGAATCCAGATTGTGGACAAGAGCCTGCTCCTGTCTGGACATCCTTTCATGGTCAGCTGTTCCCGGACGCAAAAGGAGACCAAGCAGGTTTCTCTGCCTCCATCCTTATCTGATTGTCGCTAGAAATGCCCTTCCCGGTGCCTCTACCCAGCTTTCCACCTAGCCCAGTGTTCGCTTTGTCACAAAGCCACCTCTGACCACCAGTGGCTAATTAGTCAACCTCCCCCTTTCGTTTCTCATGTGCTTAGTCATATTAGTATTTGATTCTTATGTTTTGATTTCTTCTCCTCCTTAATAATGGATAGTATGTACTTAAAGTGATGACCCACTTTTGGGGATGATGTGTATTTTTAAAAGATATATTTACTTATTTATAGGGTATAGGGGGGTAAGTGGATTCACCAGACTCAGAGTGGGGAGCAGAACAGGCAGATCTACTGAAATACACTGCTGAGGGGAGCAGCAGGTGAGCTAGGAGAAGCCTACTGCGCCATGTGGGTCAGCTCCCAGGCAGGGGATCAACTCAGGCCTCAGGGACTGGTGAAAGCTTGCTAGCATGAAGACTTGGACCCATGTGCCACCAGGAAGGCCCTGGTACTGTTTTATAGCATAGTAAGGTGGCGTACAGAGAAGAGTTGCTATCTGCCCCTTGTAATCTATCCAGGCAAGACTTCAGTCTGGGGAATTCAGTGGGTGGGCTAGTGCTTTGAGCCACCACCACAAGGAGCAGAAGCTGTGTGGATCCCTGGTTGCTAGTCAAGGAGCTGGAGGTTGAATGTCAAAACTATCAGCCCTCCACCCCCGACAAAAATGTATTAAAGAGGGGAAAAAAAGAGTCAAAACTGGTCTTTTGTATCCATTATCCTGAGATAGCATTTTTATTCATCCTCAGGTTATTAGGACATAGAGATCTGCATTGTCAGAACCAGCTCTTATATAATTCAGAGAACTGATATTTCAATAGTTGAGGGTTATTTTAGGATTAGAATTTGGGGGTAAGAATATGCAAATATTCTCTTCTGTGGATACCGAGTTATGTCATGTACTGAAGGCAAGGTTAGGTGATGAGCCCAGAAGTGACCCTGCTGCAGGAACGCAGCAGCGTAGTAGAGAAACTAACAGGAGAGAGTGGGGCTGGAGGATGCTCCTCTTGGCAGAGGTGTGGAAGGCACGCGCCAGGAAGGGTTGCATCCCTTTGCACAAGAAAACTCAGGTGTTAGCCAGTTCAAGAATGAAGAAAGACCTTGCACAAATAAATATATACTTTACACACATACATATATAGATGAGTAATTTATCAAAGGATGTGTCTTAGATTATGATGTAAATGTATTTCTAATTCCAAGGAAGAGTCAGAAGCTTGAAGAGTAAGGATAAGTGAACTCTCTTCCAATTCTGTGACCCTCTACTTCCTTTTGTTTGCTGCTGAACAATATTTTGCTAAAGGTTGTTCTACACGAACATCGGAAGTAGTTTATTATTTCTTTCCATAACACTAAGCTAATTTAATGTGCGCATAGGTCCCTGCAGTAGCCCTTTTGTATTTTTATAGGGCTTGTCTACAAAAGTGCCGTAACAATTTTATTCTTAAATATGGTGGTTCTTTCAAGCAATGCTGTAATAGAAAGCCTTTGCTTTAACTTTTGTGCTGTCAATAGCGGCACCTAGTGGTAAAGAAGCCTTATTGCAGTACCTTGTATTTAGACTATTAGAGAGGAACTGATTTTAGGGATTATGAAGTTCTATTTCGTAAATTATTAAAAACAAGCTGAAATCTTAATGTAGTTTTACATTCAAATAAGCTTTAGATGAGAATAAATAAATAAATCCAATGGCTGCATGGTAATTTCTGGAATTACTTTGAAGCTCTTCAAATAACCAAAAAATCTCTATTGTAACTATGAGGCAGAAATGTAACAAAAATGTAACAAAGTATGTCGTATTAGGTTAACAATCTACCATATTGCAGACTTCTTGACCCTTTATGCATTATTATTTACACATACAAGTTAGATCTCAGACTTTAACTTGATGGCACTTGGTAGCACTATGAATCTCTGTGGATGTTGGAGTATGTGGGTGACACCGAAGTCCAGCCGATGGCTCCCCTGGTCTCTTTTCTGCAGGCAGCAGGGGTTGGGACTACCATCCCCTTTTGGGAATTGCCTACCAATTATTTTCTTATATAAAAGAAGCCTTTCCAGAAGGTTTTTTTTCTCTGACATCAACAACAAAGGGGATATGTTCAGAGAAGCCTTTCCAAGTGTTAATAGGGAAGTAGATAAATAAAACATGGTCCTATACAGTAGTTAAGGGGAATAAATTCAATATCTATAGCGCAAAATAGGCAGGGCTCATGAGTTGTTGAGTTAGGCAGGAAACGAAAGCTAGCTATGCCTTTCACTAAACACTATGTTCTGCAGTACATGTACACTATAGGTGTTAAAAACATAAAACAGGCCCTCCCAGGTGGCGCAGCGGGTTAAAGCACAGCACTGAGAATCTGAAGCCACTTCTGTATGAGTTCGATTCCCGCCTGCCGCCTGCCCCGGAGGAGACCACATGGCGAGCCAGATCTCTCCTGACCCGCCCGCTGCTCCCCTCAGCAGTGTACTTCGTCGATCTGCCTGTTCTGCTCCCCACTCTGTCTCTGGTGAAGCCTCTCACCGCCCCTGAGCCTCTGGCCTGTACCCCAGTTCTGTATGAATAAATAAATAAATCTTTAAAAAAAAATAAAAAAAAAAACATAAAACACTTTACAATTGCTCTTCCCCCCGCCCCCCTGACCCCTTATGCTTCTGCTATGATGAAACCATCTCATATTTTTCTTTTTCTTGCTGGTTTATTTCACTAAGCATGATCCCTTCCAGCTCCATCCATGTTAGTGCAAAAGGCATCAGTTTATCTTTTTTATTGCTGAGTAATATACAATTGTATATATGTACCACATCTTTTTAAACCAGTCATCTATTTTTGGGTAAAGAAGACTGATTCTTCATAATGCTACATTTTTCTGTCCTTACAATGTGAAACTAAAAATTCATTAAAGAAATCATTTTAATCTCATAGCTATATCACCTAGACAACTATAGGTAATCTTTTATGAATTGCAGTTAACAGTGTATGTATATTTTTATAGTAGCTAAACATATTTACTAGGATATGTGTATATATATATATATATGTCTTAATAAATATATATACATGGTTTTACCTCCTTTTATTTTGAATATTTTCCTACATTATTTACTTAGAAAAAAAAAACTTAAAATGAATAGGGTATCTATTGTATCAAAATGTACCAAGTAATTCTCCTATCATCAGATTTACAAGATGCTTCAAAGTCTATGTTCATTTAGCATACATTTACTGAGCCCTTGCTTCAAAGATCAGGGTCTGTGCTTCGGAAGGCAATCAGAAGTGCAAAGGAAATCCCTCCCTTGAATAGCTTGCAAAATGTAGTGTAGTGAAAATGTGTGTAGAAGCAGTTACTGGCATTTGTTTCTTTTGGTTACCCTGGTACTAAGGGAATTAACAGATCAAAGGCTACAGGATGTTCTTATGGCTTAAGATTCATGTTGCTAAATTGTTCACTACTAAGGTGATACTAATTTACATTCCCTGCAGCAGTGTTTGACTATTTCCTAAATTCTTTGAAAATAATTTTATTTTAGTTTGCTGTAATGTTGAATTGAACATTTTTCTCTGTTGTGCTAAAATATGCAAGAGTCTCAGCTGCATTTCTTCCTGATAGGTCATCTATTTCTCAGCACTGTTAGATCTGGTTTATTCAGTGCCTCCACTGTCCACTCCATTGACCTGCATCTCCGTTCTGTTCCTCTGTGCAGATGGTTGTCCACATACAGCTTGAGTGTGGGTGGGTGCATGGCAGTTAAACAATTAGGTTGTGTATGTAATTAAAGCTTTATTATGGGGAGAACTGCATACATCCTTAAAGGTAAAGCAAGTTGTACAATGAGCCCTCACATACTTATACATCATAATTAGCAGTTACTAAGATTTTTGTCATATTTACTTCATTTAGCCTTTCCTTATTTTTGCTCATATATTTCAAAGCAAAAGGTAGACATTATGTCATTTGTTTCTACAGGTGCATAGTGAACTTTTTTTTTTTTCAATCTGTCAGTTACTCCAGTCTTAGATATAAAAAGAAAATGTTTTGGGGTTTTTTTGTCCTCTGTTTTTACTTCTGAACATTTACTTATCACCTTTCTGATTCTGCATTTGCCAGTGACATTGGGGCTTTTCTCTAAAGTCGACAGCTGGCGACTTTAGTTAGGTCAGCAGGTGTCATGAAAGCAGGATATGAGGTACATTTTATCGGTTCTGCAGCCTGGCTCATCCACTCAGGTCTCACTACATCAACATTAACCATGTCAAATCACAGTGACTTGTAGCAAGTTTTTTAGCTATAATCAAAGGAAAAATAGATATTATATCACTAAATCTGCTCACTGTTGTACAGATTGAAATAGTCCCTTGTTTCTTGGGAAGGACCCCCTTTGAAAATCTAAACAATATATGGAAACCATTTTATAAAAAGTATATGTGTGTATTTATATGTATGTGAATGTATAAACACATAACTATTGTTTTATATATACACACGTGTTATATGTATTACATATATATGTATGTATGTATGTATGTGTGTATGTATATACATAACAAATTTACATCTATATCAGAAATTTATGCATATAGTTTCAGGAGGTTCCTAAACCATCTAAAAATCTAGTTTAAATTCTGAATCAAGAATAGTCATCAATAATTCCTGTGTACAGTTGCTTTCTAATATGACACATACATGCACACAACTATATTATGTTGTGGGCATGAGGAAGAGAGATTTGGTGATTGTGGAAAAAAACTAGTTCATTATCAACATAAAATACAGAATGAACAAAACCATCTGCTTAATACGGAATTAAGACCCTAAAAAATACTTGGAATCTATTGGGAATGGACATAAGGAGAAAGTGGCCCAGTTTACCTTAAATACACAGCAGAGCACCTAACTGTCTAGCTATATAGAAAACTATGTTATTATAGACAGAATAAATTCACAAAATCATTAGAAAAAAGAGATACAGCAAAACAATCTACTTCATGTCATTATTTCTAAATAGGTGTTAGTAGGTAACATGTTCCAACAAGTAACATTTTTTCAACTGCCATCAGCTGTGATTGAAATAAAAATAAAATAAAACTGGTCAGTTCTGCTCACTATTGCACAGATTTAAACACAATCTGGTTGGTGAAGAGTTAAAGAAGCATTAAAATATATCTGTTCGGTATAAATTTAATTGAAAATGTTGGTGTGCACAGTGTGTCCTGTATTTTTAAACCAGTCTAGTTACAGGATCCCTGTTCTCTTTCTTATTAACTACAGTGAAGCAGTTTTAGAAAGCCTGAGTTAAACGAAAGCATTCACACTGTGAGTGAAGGAAAGAACAGAATTCATGTCAATAACTTATTACCACATACAATCTAGCAGGTTACAGAAAAGGACCTCGGAAATAGCTGTTATTCAAGCCAAAAGACCAGAAGCGTGAGGAGGGACCATAGTTTCTTCCTCTCCCTGCTGAGGGAAAACTCCTTCACATCAGATTTGCTCTTTAAAAGCTTCAGGAATCTCAAAAAAAAAAAAAGCTTCAGGAATCTAAGAAGCAAGATGGGAAGGGATTTGGATGGCTTCCGCGTGCCTGGCTGAAATTTTGAGGGATATGTTGGGGGGGTGGCGGTTTCCATCATTGGGGAAAATACATATGAAAGGCATACGTGACAACCTGAATGAGGTAGTGACTATGTGTATGTGCATATTTGGAAATATTGGTTCGCTGTCACTCATGAGTCCCTTCAAATGTGTCAAACTCAAAATGATATTCTATGATGCAATTCATGCTTAGAAACATCCAACTGTTAAATGTTTTAGTATTTTGTTGTAGAACAATTGCAGTGATATTACTATGACAATAAACTTTAAAAATCCACTCACTTCTAACAAACATAACAATAGTTTATGAAATAATGTGGACAGAATTTGTGTTAAAAACTAAGAATATCCATTACAACTAGCAAAGACATCTCCCAGCTACAATGTCATAAGAAACATGGGTTAATACTTGAATGACCCAATTCAAAGAGATTTTATAAGTTAAAAATGAAGATGATATGAGCAGCAGTGAAAAATTTATTGTAGTATGGAAATTTATGATCTTGGTCTCTTCCTTCGACTTTGTGCAAAGCTAGTAAAGAAGCATAAACAACTTTAACAAGCATGAAGCTCTAGGAATTCTAGCCACTGTGTGAACATCATGACCAAACCCTGCAGCTGGACATTTTTCTAAAATGAAATACAGGAAATTCATATATGCAAATATAAGCATATATAAAACTGTTAAAGTAGAACTGTCTTTGTTCTGAGAGTGATTTGTGTATTTTTAGACATTGTGTTTCCTAACAGAGTTACATTATTTTTTCCAGGAAATCATTAACTGGAGCATTTCAGTATTTCCATATAAACACATAACATTTACTACCATGTTATAGTACCCCTCTGTCCTTTAGAAGGCACAAAATGAACAACAAAATATTACTAAATACCCAGCTCAAATGTAAGGTGACTAAGTAGCTACTTGTATGAAAGTGTTCCTTGTCTTGTAATGGTGTGCATTTCTGAGAGGAATGGTTTCATTTAGAGGACAGACCACTGTTCTGTTCTGATTTCAGTTGTGATGATTATTTGGGCCAATTCTAAAAAATTTGAGAGATAGTTCTGGAGTTTCTGTTTTTAAGATGAAGGTCTAAATGGTGAGTACTTCTTAAAAATGAGGAAAGGGCCCTCCCTGGTGGCGAGCGGGTTAAAGCACAGAACTAAGAAGCTAAAGCCACTTCCTCATGAGTTCGATTCCTGCCTGACCCGGAGGTGACCACATGGCATGGCAGACCTCTCCTGACCTGCCCGCTGCTCCCCTCAGCAGTGTACTTCCTCGATCTGCCTGTTCTGCTCCCCACTCTGTCTCTGGTGGAGCCTCTCGCTGCCCCTGAGCCTCTGGTCTGTACCCCAGTTCTGTATGTACAAAAAAAATAAATCTTTAAAAAAAAAATGAGGAAAGGCCCTCCCTGGTGGCGCAGCGGGTTAAAGCACAGCACTGAGAATCTAAAAGCTGCTTCCGCATTAGTTCAATTCCCGCCTAACCTGGAGGTGACCACATGGCGTGGCAGACCTCTCCTGACCCGCCCGCTGCTCCCCTCAGCAGTGTAGTTCGTAGATCTGCCTGTTCTGTTCCCCACTCTGTCTCTGGTGAAGCCTCTCACCGCCCCTGAACTTCTGGCCTGCACCCCAGTTCTGTATGCACAAATAAATAAATCTTTAAAAAAAAAAAAATGAGGAAAGGGATTGACTTTAAGATCTACCTGGGAGCTTGTCACACAGATTTGTTCTGAAATACCCTAAAGACTGTTTCCCAGAAGATAGGGAGTATTTGTAAGCTAACAAAATGCCTCAGAGAATTCTGTTATTCCCTGATCTTGGGGACCATACAACTAAGTGATCTCCAGTTTCTTTCTGCTTCAACAATTTCTGATTTGTTTGGGCTTTGCTAGGCAAATAGAAGCACTAACACATATTAAACAACAAACTAAAATAACCCATTCATGTTTATTTACGTTGTAATTTAGAAACAATGCTAGACTCACAAGAAATTGCAAAAATAGTAGTTGACCCAGCATCCCCAAATGATAACATTTTTCATGACCAGAGTATATTTTCAGAATCATAAAGTTGACATTGTTACAACACTATTAACTGAACTACAGACCTTACTTGAACTTCTTCCCTATTTTTAGGTCTATAGGCATATGAAATTCCATCACGAGTATTGATTTGTATAAACACTCCTATAATCAGGATTCAGAACTCTTCCATCATCTCAAAGAAACTGCCTGGGGTTCTCCTTTTATAGCTAAATACTAACCTCATCCAGGCAAGCAGTGATCTCTTTTCCTTACATAAATGCAATCATACAGAATCTCTGTAACCTTTTGAGGGTTTTTTTTTTTTTTTTTTGTACTGAGCATAACACCACAGATTCATTGAAGTTGTTGCATATAACAGTAGTTTTTCTTCTTCTTTTTTTTTATGACAGTCTTTCATAAATGGATGTATCAAGTTTGTCCACTGAAGGACAAATGGTTTCCAATTCTAGGTTATCAAAAGCATCATTGCCATGAACATGAAAGTACAGGATTTTGTATGAGCCTTCATTTTTATTTCTATATTAAAATTACCTAGAATATTTAATCACTGGATCAGTTTTCAAGAAACCCTTTTTCAGGTTGCGTGAGATCTAATTTCTCTACCATCTTGTTAGTTCTGGTATTGTCAGTATTTTTAAATTTAGCCATTCTGATTGGTGAGTAATGGTATCTCCTTTCAATCTTTTTCTTGAAGGCTAATATATTGAAGATCTGTTCATATACTTGTCATCATTAAGTGACTGTTCATTTGCCCATTTGGTAAGAGGGTTTTCACACTTTTGAATTTAGAATGTACTTTGCTATCTTTTGAACACATGCCCCTTTGATGTCATTTGTAAATATTCTTTCTTACTCTATATCTGTCTTTTCATCTTTTTAACATCTACCGAGCAAAAGTTTTAAATTTTCAAAGTCCAATTCATTCTTTCCTTTTTGTGAAAATTGCTTTTGGTGTGATGTCTAAGAATTCTTCACCTAGCCCTAAGTCATTAGAAATGTAAAATTTACAAGTCTTATACCTTTATATTTTGCATTCAGATGTATTTTCTATTTTGAGCTAATATTTAAATATTAGTAAGTTATGAGATTTAGATTTTCTTAATGAAAAAAAAATTCTATACTTCATTAAAATTAAATTGTCTGTCAAAAGTCAGTGGTCCTGCCTACATGTCAGTTTATGTGCTCTTATTTTTGCTGTTGTTCTGGGTCTGTCCCTCCTTCAATACCACACTCTTCATTACTGCAACCCTTAAGTCTTTAAACCAGGCTTTGGAATCCCTCCATCTTCATGCTTTACTTTCAATATTGTTTTAGCTCTTCTAGTTCTTTGCCTTTCAAAATAAATCTTAGAATTAAATTACTTTTACCCCCCAAAAAGAAAAAAAAAACCTGTTGGGATTTTGCTTAGTGCTTCACTCCTGTCACCAATAATGACAACCTAAGAATAACGTGGTAGGGAAGTGGGTGTGGTGGAATAGAAGGAAAACAGGTGGCAGGACACCCAGATAGGTTTCAAACTTTTGGGTTTCAGGCTCCTTAGATGGATTTTGCAGTCAATCTATCAGTTACCTAGTAAATCAGGCATTCAGGGTACACCTAGAGGACTAAAGTGTGGGCTAGTATCACTAGGAATATTAAAATTTCTTCCAGGAGTGCTGGTCTTCATGGGTTGGTTAACCCTCAGTGGGGCTCAGGTGTTGGCGTCACCCCCCCCCACCCCCCAGCCCCTCCAGATGAAGACCCGCCCCACTCTTGCCAGCCTGGCTTAAGAGCCCACTTAAGGTTGCCTGAGGACTCTGCCCCTATCCCAATAACCCTTAGGCTGTCTGCCTAGGAGGTACAGTTTGACCCTCCAGGCCCTTCTGTAATGTCTAGGTTTAATCAGTTAAGACATTAGCTCTGAGAATGGTTTGATTAATGCTATATGTGCAACTGCACTCAGGAGGGCACCATAATGGGAAGCAAGCGTGTATATCCAAGTTCATGAACACAGCCTAGTCGTTAAATATAAGCACAGTTCCTGCTGTGAGTTTGGGACCTGTGAAGTCTATTGGGAAGAGCTGTAGGTGACAAGCGAGGTGAGCAAATACAGAGGGAGGTGTGGAAACTGGATGGGGAAAGCTGAAGTGCTGCTGGAGAGCAGGCAGAAACCAGATGGGACACAGGTTTTCTGTGCCAGGGTTAAGGAATCTGGTGTGATTCTATGGGAAATCAGAAACCGAAGCCATTCCCAAAGATCTGAAACATTAACTTTTTTGAATACAGCCCAATATCGCTCCTCAGGTCAGATTATGAACTAGAAAGCCAAAGTCTTTTAACATTTTAGTGGGAAAAAAAATAGAAATAAAAACTTGTGTAATGATGACAATAGTTAGCCTCAGTAATTACCAAAATACCGTCAGTTCCTACCCTCACATTACTGTGTGCCTTGAGAGAAAAACTCAATGTTGAAATATAGATAGCAATCTCTCTGTACTTCATTTCCCAACTGCTAACAATCTTTCTTCTGCCCGCACCTGCCTGCATAAGGTTCCATCAGCTCCCAGTGGCTGCATCTTACTATTTATAAACACAGTAACACATAAACAAAATACAACATCAATTCTGACCTTGGGATAACTTGAAAACACAAGTGGAGAGAAGTATTTATCATACTGAAATTTAACTACAGGTTAAATTTCAGTCCTCCATACAGGTATTATGCACTTACTTACTGCACTCTTTTTATTCCATGGTGGAGGGGAAACTTGTTTTCTAGGTTAATATCCAATTTACTTCAGAAAATTCTGAATTAACTCTGTTCTCCCAAACTGCCATAAAGCATATAACTCATCTTTGTAATGAGGAAAGAGACACCAAACACACATTTCTGATGTGAAAATTTATTGCTACTGTCTTTTCACCATTGAAACTTATGATCTTGGTCTTTCCTTCTTGCCTTTGTATAAGGCCAAAAGAGAGACATTGGCTACTTTGACGACCTTAAAACGGACTCCAGGAATGTCACCAACAGCATGACCTTTGCGACCAAATCCAGCCACCAGAACTTCATCATTTTCCTGGAATAAAATCAACAATTTATTCCTGCTAGCAGCGGTAATCATTAAAAAATACCCACTGACCAGATTACCAAACTGGGGAAAATTATCCCAAGAACAGGAGCTCTAACAGACTTAAGCACTCACCTCGATAAAATTCAAACAACCATCGTTGGGTACAAAGGCTGTGATTTTTTTCCCGTTTTTGATCAACTGGACTCGGACACACTTCCGGATGGCAGAATTTGGCTGTTTAGCTTCAACTCCCCTGTTATGAACAGAAGAGCTAAGTGAGCTGGCGTTCTGATACAGCATTCATCTAGTTCATTAAGCACTGATGGAAGTTATGAAATTCTGTCTTTACCTTTCTAAGTTAATCATAATTACTAACCCCCTGGGATTTTAAGAAGCATCCCCTCAGTTTCATTACTATGACTAGACCATTTAGTAAAATCAAAACGAAGGCATTCAGGCAAATCCATGAGGCTCAATCTTGGCTAACCTAGGCAAGAAATTTCTTTAATAGAATTCTCTCATAGAAAATTGTGATTGTAAGTGGTCTATGAGTAATACCATCTGTTTCGAACAGATCCCACACCATGAAAGCTCTCAGAACGTCCATAATTTCATTGTTACTTTACTTCCTTTCAATACCACCTCTATTTTCCAGGCATATATTAAAACCCTGCCACACCTCTCATGTATGAGGATACAAAGCCCTGATACAAAACCCTGATATTTATACCTCTCTCCCCCAACCTTGGGAGAGATGGACCTTTCACTTACACTTTTTCCAGCACAATTCCCTTTGCATGGGAAGCGCCTCCAAAAGGATTGGCCTTCAGGGCAGTTCCTAAATGAGCTTTTTTGTACTGCTTATCATGCCACTTTTGATCTCGTCGGTGGCTTCTGAGCTTCCTGGCCGTACGAAGACCGCGGCACTTGCCTGAAAAAGTCAAAAGAACCGCTCTATTTCCGCCGCAAATATGCGCCGACCCTATTTTCCACGTCTTCTAGGAAAGTAGCTCCCTTGGGCTACCAATTGGCAGGCATTACATCTTGGCCTGAAGGCCAAACAGCTGCCCGATGCCAAAATTTCCATCGAGACACCTTTAAAAGGTGTTTCTCGGGTACATTTGCCGAAGGAATGCGGCCCCACGGCGGGGTGAGGAGCAGCGACTGCCACTCAGGTCCCTTCAGTACGGAGCCCGGAGGCCTCTACGCTGCACGGGTCCTTCCTGCACCGGCCATGTGCTTACGGGAGCGCCGCTCCTCACCGACCCCTACTGGATCTCCACCCCTCGTCCAAGTCAACGATATGCCTCGACCCCCATCCCGGTCCCTGAGATCACTGCGTCCTCCCTTCGGCGCCCCCTCATAGCCTCCCGAGCCGACTCACCCATCCTGCCGGCACTAAGGGCCTACGCAAAAGAGAGAATCTGCACAGAAGGAGCCACAAGGCACCGCGGCAAGCCCCGCCCAGTCAAGGACCCCGCATGGCTGTCTGCGCAATGCCTGACCAGAGATAGCACCTCCGGTTTAAATACTACCCGTTTGCACCACTTACCAGACGACATAAACCAGAATCAGCATTTTATTTAATCTTCATGGAATTCGATGGTATCTACTTTACATTTTTATTTCTTTTCATGTGAATGCCGGAAAGAGAGGGAACACGAACTACCGCTCCCAGAACTCTTTGCTCGAGACCCTCTCTCAGGCGCTCTGGGCACACCCATAGGGGCGGGGCTTGGCTGGCGGAACCCGGAACGGGCGTTCGCGGCTGTGTGCGCGCGCCGCTTGGGTTCCTTCTGATGAGTGTGGGGAGTGAGACCTCTGCGCTTTAATTCACCCTCACAAGCTACCTAGTAACGTGAAGAGATTTTAGGCAGGCAAATGTGGTGTAGCAATGAAGAACTTTATGCCAGCCCTTAAACTTAAGAGCTGCTATTTACTGGTTGTGTGACCTTGGGCTACTTTCACGTAACTCTAGAAACCTGTGTGTCACGTAACATGAAGTAGATGTGAAGGTTTTCTGGACCTTCATTCCACGAATATTCTATAAAAACATCTCTGTGCAGAGCACCTGTTCTAGGCATTGGAGATAATAACAAGAAAGTGAAGGGTTCTCTTACAGATTATGTAATAGTCTAGATGTGAGGAGACAGTACAGTGTGAATAAAAATACAATTTTATACACTGATAAGTGCTTCAGAGAAAATATGATTAGTTAGGTGATAGTGGTTAGGGGGTGAGCTTGGCTACTCTGAATAGGGTGGTTTAAGAACACGTCCTGGCGAGATCCTAAAGATTGTAAAGAGACAGACAAGCATGACGTTCAGCCTTCAGGAAGAGAAATTCTCAGAATGGACTGTTGCTCTTCAGGAAGTGTAAGGCCAGGAAGAGGCGCTCAGGGAGTGAAGAACTGTTTGGTACTAAGATGAGATCTCAGAGGTGCATAGTGACAAATTGAACCTACAATCAATCCATGGTAAAAACAAAGTACTCTCCAGATGATTTAATGCTATTGGAAGTTTTGTTGCAGGAAAGTAACAAGATAGGGTTTTAGTTTTTCTAGGACAACTCTGGCTCTTGTTGTAAAGGCCAAAAACTGTAAAATGAATCCATCAGGCCAGTTGGGATTGTAGTCTAATAGTCCAGTTGAGAGATGATGGCTTGGGCTGTTAGTGTTCTACTTTGACCTCAACCCAGTGAAGAATGTGGTGTTGAGTAAAATGTGGAAGGAGGGTAAGATGAAGACTGTATTGTCTTTTGGATTTGGTGATGTGGACATTATTGGTGTTTTTGTTTAATGGGGATCCCTTGGAGGGTACAGATGTAAGTCTGGATTGGAACAATGAGAATTTGGGAGAGAAGGAATCATGAACAGTTACTACAGATAATTTTCACAAGGAATTTCTATATACTAATGAGTAAAGGACTAGCTCTGAAAGGCTTTTGTAGTGTCAGGATGGGTTGGTTTTAGATGACAGGTGTTCTGACTTCTTTTGCTGATGCAGATGTTCTAATATTGAACAAAAAGTGTATCCTTTATGAGGGAAAGAGGATAATTACACAGGAAAGTTCTTCTGTAGACTAGAATGATGCCCAAGTGGAGGAAATGACTTTTGCAATAAAAATAATTTATTTGTGGTATTAAGGAAGGTAGAATATAGAGAGGTATAGAGCTGCACGTGAATTGGAATATTTGTTGACAGAAAAATGTGGAACTTTTGACTTATTTTTCTCAATGTAGTAAGTAGCAAGAACATCAGTAAAGACAAAGGGCAAGGAACATCAGCTTGAGGAAAGTGAGTCGAATGAAATAATGATAGGAACACACACATTAAATAGTACTTACTCTATGCCAGATTCAATTTCAGGTAATTAACATTTAATAATTCATAACACTAAAATATAAATACTTTTATTGACCTCTTTTTACTGAGTTGTAGTCTTAGTCCATTCAGGCTGCTATAATAAAGTGCTGCAGAATGGGTGAGTTATAACCAACAGAAATTTATTTCCTATAGTTTTGGTGATTGGAAAGTTCAAGATCAAGGTGCTGACAGATTTGGTGTCTGGTGAGAGCCAACTTCCTGGTTCATGGATAGCTTTTTTTTTTTTTGGCTATAATCTCAAATGGCTCTCTTATTTATTGCCCCCCCCCCAGTTTTATTGATATGTATTTAACATATGTCTCTCTGTAAGGACACTAATTCCATTTATTAGGATTCTACTCTCATGACCTCATCACCTCCTACTAAAGTCCCACTTATTAAAACCCTCATATTGGGGGATTACATGTCAACGTGAGTTTTGCCTTCTAATCTAGAAATGTAGGAAAAAGTTGACAAGATGATGTGAAATTGTTGAAAGTTCTGAGGAGTCATTTGTAACTAGTCCTAAGGAGACATTAGTTAAACTGGTTTTGTAAAATCATTGAGATTTATTTAGTGTAGCAATTGAGTAGGTGGAGACCTGGGTTTTAGCAGTGTTGAGTGTGAAAACACAGGGAGTTAAATGATTGCAAAGAAAGGATTACATTGAATTATGATAGTGAAAATGGAGGAGTAAAGACCAGGAATAGAGAAGGTCTGAATGCTGCTCTGCAATCTATATGAAATCCTATAAATGTAAGTTATGAAGTATTAGTTAAAGTAGATAAATTAACTAGTGAATTAGAATGGAGAACCCAGCAAGAGACTCATGAATATAGAGTATTATTAAATAACAGAATTAGATCGCAAATCAAGGCATAAGGAAGAAACTAATAATAATAAAAAAAGACACCACCATTTAATAATAAAAAAAAAAGACACCACCATCAATGCAGGTCTAAATGGCAATGATATTTTAAACATCTTAATAGAAAATGGAAAATATTTCTAAACAAGATAAAAAGAAAACAAAATAAATTTAGCTAATTTAAGAACTTGTGTTTAACAAAGACCTGAAAGAAAGCAAAAAAAAAAAAAAAAAAAGTGACAAATTGAGTTCATGCCCACAGGAAGTGTTCATGTAACGATGGGATGATTTATTCCTTGAAAGTTTTGTAAAATGATTTGGATCTCGTGGTTTCTTGTTGGGAAGATTATTAACCACAGCCGAGATTTCTTTAATAGGGCCACGTATAGACCTGGGATTTCTTTTTAAGTCAGATCTGGTGAGTCATTTTCTAAAAGTTTGTCTATTTCAGTTAAGTTTTCAAAATTGTTGAAAGCTGTTATGATATGCAATTATGTGCATGTGTGTGCGTATATTGTTGTTGGAAAGTTTCTAACTTTGAATTCAAATTTTTTAGTAAATATAGTGCTACACAGATTATTTCTTCTTGAGTGAACTTTTGTTATGTTTGTCTTTTTCCATTTTATTTCAGTTGCCAATTGTGTGGACATAATGTAATTTGTAGCTTTGTAATAATGTAGCTTGCTTTATTGTATTTTGGTTTATTGCACTTTGTAGGTGTGCTTTTTACAGATTGAAATTTGTGACAGCCCATGTTTTTGATATTAGTTTTCCTTGTGTGTGTTCACTGTGTATCATGTGTCACATTTAGGAAATTGGCACAACTATCAAGCTTTTTACTATTATTAGATCTGTTAGGAGACCTTTGATGTTACTGTTGTAATTGTTTTGGAGTGTCACACACTGACTGCTGCACAGCTAGCCATTCCCAGTCTCTCTCTCTCTCCTTGGACTTCTGTCTTTGAGACATAACAGTAGTGAAATTAGGCCAGTTTATAACCTTACAAGGGCCTGTAAGTGTTCAAGGAAAGGGAAAAGTGGCATGTCTCTCTTCAATCTGTAGCTAGAAATGATTTACATTGGGTGAGGAAGGCAGATAATCTGAGACAGGTTGAAAGCTTCTTGTACTAGCCTATTTGTGAATGCAAAAGAAAAGTTCTTGAAGGAAATGAAAAGTGATCATCCAAATGATAAGAAAGAAAAACAACGTTATTGCTGATTCCTTAAGGGAATGCCTTAGATTAAGCCAAAACTTAATCTAGGCGAGGTTCTCACTTTCATCAGTTATGTGAAGTCTGAGAGGTAAGGAACCTGCAGAAGAATAGTTTGAAGCTAGCAGAGGTTTGTTCATGAATGTTAAGCAAAGAAGCCATCTCTAGAAGAAAACATCAGCAAGTGATGATGAAGAGGCTGCAACAAGTTATCCAGATCTAAGATAATTAATAGTTGGCTATACTAACAACAGATAGTCAGTGTAGCTCAAACATCCTTCTATTGGAATAAGATATAATTTAGGACTTTCATTACTAGAGATGAGAAGTCAATCCAGCTTTCAGACTTCAGAAAATAGGCTGAATCTCTTATTAGTAGCTAATGCAACTGGGGACAAAGTTGAAGCCAGTTCATTTGTCATTCTTAGGAATGTGCTAAGTCTATTGTGGCTTTGTTCTATAAATGGAATAACAAAGCTTAGATTATTATAGCACATGTGTGTCCAATGCGATTTATGGTGAATATTTAAATCCATTTTAAAGAACATTTATTCAGCAAAAAACCTTCAAAATATGACTGTCCATTTACAGTGAATCTGGTCACTCAAGAGTTCTAATGGAGATATGCCAAGAGATTTACATGGTATTAACACCTATTCGTGTAACATCTGTTTTGCAGCCCAGGGATCAAGTAGTAATGACTTTTAGGTGTTATTATTTACAGAGTCATTCTAGGTGACAATAGCTATCATAGATAGTGATTCCTCTAATCGATCTAGACAAAATCAATTGAAAACTTAGGAAACACCTTTCAACCATCGCATAGATGCCATCTCAACATTTGTGATCAGAGGAAGAGTGACCCTATTCTCTAGTATTTCCTTTCATGTAAAATTCAATTAGTATAACTCCTGATATCTCTGTCAGTTTACTCATTCTGTGCCAAGTGAGGAAGTGTAACATCTATGGTAAATTTAGAAAAATTAGTCTGGGTATATTCAGCTCTCCTTTTTGGAACCCACGATGCATGTGCTTTCCTGTTTCTTCTGGGCTAGCCTCTTTTTCCCTATCTAGAGACCAGGGCTTCCCTAAGAGGCTACCATGTCTGTCTTCTGCTGGTGGTGAGGAGGGGTTCAGTTCCAGTCTATTTTATTTTTGCACTGAGTTTTGGCCATTATCCTAATCTTTTGCAGTAATAAGATGATATTGTACCTAAGTTGACTTAGTCCATATGTAGGCCAGAAAGGTGTTATTATTTGACTTCTCTCAAAGCTCTACTGAAGAAAGATTGGTTTTCATGAACTAGACCAGCTGAAGAGAAGATTAGGTAAAGGGCTATACTGACTTTTTATACCATTTTGGGGAAAAGTTGTCTTTTTGGGAAGACAGCCAAGGCTTTTTACAAGGTTTACAATCGATATCAGAACATTCTGAATAGTTAGAAATGATTTCTAGTGTGCTAGCTATAGAACTTGAAGCAGCAGTTGCTATGGGAATGTGACAAGTTAGAATAAGTAAGGATGCAGAAGTAGTTAAGACTGATGATTGCATACTTTGTATAACTACTATTGATGAATGTTGAGTGCTTCGTTTTACCTGATTAAATTATTAAGCAGGTTTTTTTTTTCCTTTACCCAAAATGAATTCTAGCTACTTTTTGGTGCAGTGATTATTTCTTCTCACATCAATTCCAAGGTGGAACTAAAGAAACATGTTTATTGATATATAATCTTTCTAATATGCAGTTCTGATTTTTAAAATTTTGTTACTATTATTGAAACTCTGTGTTCTATAGATGTCTGTTAGACCCATAAGGTCTAGGGCCTTGTTTAGAGCTTTAGTATCCTTACTTATTTTTTATCTTGTTGATCTGTCCTTTGTAGAGTATAGTATTAAAGTCTCCTACTATGTATGTATTTTCTCTAAGTTTTCATAGATGACAGTAGTGTCCTGAAATATTTTGGTGCTCCTTTATTTGGTGTGTATATGTTGATGAGTGTCATGTCTTCTTGATGTATTGCCCCCATAATGTGGTGGCCATCCGTGTTTCTTTTAATCTTTTTTAGTTTGATGTCTATTTGATCTGATATAAGAATAGTTGTTCCTGCCTTTTTTTGGTCCATTTCTGTGTAGGATTGCTTTCCATCTTTTTATTTTCAATTTATTCTTTATCCTTTGTAGCTAGATCTGTTTCCTGGAGATAGCAAAAGATTGAGTTCTGTTTTTTTAATCCAGCCTGCAACTCTGTGTCTTTTTATTGATGAGTTTAAACCATTTACATTTAGAGTTATTATTGATACATTGGCACCTATATTTGCCATTTTGTTTGTCTTTTCATGCTTTTAGTCCTTGTTTTGATCTGTTCTTGTTCATACCTTTGTTGGTTTTGGCTTAAGGACGGCTTGTAGTATTTTTTGGAGTGGACGTTTTGTTGTGACAAAATTGTGGAGTTTCTGTTTGTCTGACAATGTCCTTACTCTTTCTTTATAGAGGAAGGAGAGCTTCTTGGGATAAAGTATTCTTGGTTGGCATTTGCTGTCTTGGAGTTTGTTGAATATGCCCTTCCACTTTTTTCTTGCCTGAAGTGTTTCTTTGGAGAAGTCTGACATCAGCCTGATTGGTTTTCCTTTATAGGTTATTTATTTCCTCCCTCTTGTCAATCTTATTACTTTTTCCTTGTCTTGAATTCTTTGTAGCTTTACTATTATGTCTCTTGCTTTATTTCCCCTTTCATTATGGTAGTTTGGTGCTTTCTTGCTTTTTGTATGTCTATTTTCATCTCCTCCTTTATACTTGAGAAGTTCTCTATAATTATCTCTGTGAATATTTTCTTGATTCCTTGGCCTTTCTCCTCATCTTCTGGGAGACCTATAACTCTGACATTTCCTTTCCTTGTGGTGTCAGATGAGTTTCTTTATTCCTATTCCTTTTTACTTCTCTTTCCTTTCTGTCTCTTATTTCTGTGTCTTTGGAGGGTGAAGATTCATTCTTCCATTTCATCTCTTCTGTTTTCACTGCTTTTCCCAGAATTCTTTATCTTCCCCAGCAGTCTTTTAATCTCCTACATTCCTTTTATTTCCTTTTAAGGTCTTGATTTCATTACTCAGTTAATTGATTATTTGTCTCATATAATTTTTTTTTCCTTTTCATCTTCTTTATGTTTGTTAATCATGATGATTCTAAAATCTCTGACAGGCTGAGTGGTTCTTCTATATCTTTGTTGATTTCTGGTGACTAATCTTTTTGTAGTGAAACTTTCCTCTGTGAGCTTGCTTAGGTATTTGCATTTTTTTCTTCTCTTCATTATTTCCTAATGCTTTCTACGAATTGAGACAGTGTTGCTAGTACTGGCCAGCATTTCTTCTGGGTGCTCCCTCTGGGTGGCCAAGGACTAATGACCAGACTAAGTCAAGGATTAACGCACCAATCCTTCACAAGGGTGATGGTGTTGTGATTATGGTAGTCAGTTTGAGTGATGTATCTGGTGACTTCTTCCCTCTGTGTTTCCACTAAGGTGGGAGCGCGTTGGTGAGATTCCTAGTTTGTGATTGTGATTGGGGGATGCATGTTCTTCGTGGTAGTAGTCACCTCAGTTGCCTAATTTCATTAGGGGGACACTCTGCTCCTGTTGTCAGTGGCCCTACCCCTGGCTTGGTTTCCAATTCAGATAAGGTACAATGCACTAGTAGTGCGGCTCTGATACTGCTCAACTTCTAGTTATGACTAGGTGCTGTGTGCTGCCCATTACTGCAGGGTATCCTTGTCTGTTCCAGTGAGTTGTAGCCATGCCCTGCTACTCTTCCAGCTAATGGCAGGGAGTTGAGTTCAGATTGTCACACCCTGCCGGGCACCCAAGGCCCCAGGGAGCCAAAGCACAGGGCTCCCAATTCAGGGCAGAGTCCTGCCTGTTTCAGCAGCAGATGCGCACCCTGGCCAAGGTTAATTGTGGGTATTGTACAGTGGCTGCTACTCCCTGCCTGGCCTCCACTACCAGAGAGTCACTACTCAAGGCAGGAGTGCTTCTGCTCTGGCTCTGGCTGTGTCAGGGGACCAGGGGACTCTGCCTTACCCTCAGTAGTGGCAAGAAGGCTGAGTCTTATCCTTCCTGCAGGTCTCATCTCCAAAGATCTTTAGTAGTCTTGCTAGCCTCCATGCAAATTGACCTGCTGACCTTTGTTTTTCCCTTGGGGTTTTCAGATGTTTCAGTTTTTCCCAGTTGCTTTCAGGTATTTTCCTCCTCCTTTTCTTTCCTTGGCCTAGGTGTCAGGGGTGTGAAGGTGGGAGAGGAGATCTGGTACTGGTCGATATTGCCCACTTGTTCTCTTTTTCTGTTGCTTTCACCTTCCTCCTGCTCCCCCTGGGTCACCAAACCTGTTCAAAACATCTGAGTCTTGGCTGGAGTTTGCTGCATTTCTCCCTTATTTACCAAATACAAGAGAGAACTTAATCCTAGGGACTCTTCATGGCCATCGTGAGTCATCCCAGTTTGCTCTTATTTTAAACAGTGGTGAAAAGTAAAAGGTATAGATGTCATCATTAAAAACAACATCATTTAGCATGTTTTACTTTAGTGAGTTAAAACTCTGATTCTTATCTCTCTATTGATGTGGGGACCTTGCAGATAAGTGCAGAGAGCACTTTTGAGTGTGATGGAAGCCTTATCCAGAGTTTGATATGCTCTTCCTAGCCCAGAAACCTCCCTTACCAATCAAAATGCCTCCATTATTATACTAAATTTATTATCTATGTAAAGGTTCTTTACTGAAGCTAATTGATACTTTATTAAGAATAAGAGCCAACTTACCAAAAGGATACTGGGGTAATTCACAGACCCAACAGCATGAGATGCATACTGGCCTCATGAAAGAGTAAAATCAGGAACTGTAAGACTACTTGAATTCTTCAAAAGAGTTATTTATGATTTGTCTCTTTAGCTATTATATACCTACCTCATTTTAGCCTTCATTTATTCAGTTATTGCCTGGAATGGAAGTGAGACCAGTCTCAGCAAAGGTCACTGATTTGCTAGGTAAAACATCCCAAAGGTACTTAGCAATTATATCTTCTCATTTCTGCACATCACTGGGCTGGGAGCTCCTTGGACTATGTACTATGTCATTAACTTATATTCTTGGCATCTTGTATTCATGCAAATGTTTATCTAATGGAAAGTTTTTGAAAGAGCAAGCCACTTGTCTCCGTTTAAGCCACACACACGCACGAAAGTACACACACACAATACTAATTTGGCACATTAGCCACGTTCTAAGAAGTCAAGGGGAAGTCAAGGGGAAATCTAAAGGAAGAAACATTAACATTTAAATCAAAAGCACTTAGAAGTATTTCATTTACTAACCTGATTCTAATCAGCTAAGAAGTTGATGAAAATTGGTAGAAATCATGGCAGCAATTAGATTCTGAACTTGATAGGGTCTGTATTAGTTTGAATTCTTCAGAGATAACCTTTCTTTCTCTCTCCACACCCATATTTATAACACCTATATCTATATAATGAGGATTTCCTATATGAAATTGATTCATGCAGTTAGGATAGCTGAGAAGTCCCAAGAGTTGCAGTCAGCAAGCTTGAGACTCAGGAAAGCCAACAGGATAGTTGTAGTCTTAGCTAAAGTCTAAGGCAGGAGAAAACCTCAGTCCCTGCTCTCAGATACTCATATCAGAAGGAGAATTCTTTCCTTTATTAGAACTTTTTATTCTGTTCAGATCTTCAGTGATTGGATAAGGCCTACCCACATAGGGAGGGAGGGAGCTGATCTTTGCCCATCCAACTAGTTCATAGATAAATCTCATTCAGAAACACCCTCAGAGACTCATCCAGGGCAATGTTTAGACAGACATCTGAGCATCTCATGGCCCAGTCAAGTTGATGCACACTAACCATTACAGAGTTACACTCCTCCCTTCATAAGGAGCACTACTTTAGATACATTATTTTGCTAATAAATGAAGGGGCTTAAGTTTTCTTTACTTGTATTTTCTTCCTTTTTTTTTTTTTTAAGATTTATTTATTCATGTAGAACTGGGGTACAGGCCAGAGATGTGGAGGGTGAGCAGATTCACCAGAGACAGAGAGGGGAGCAGAACAGGCAGATCGACCAAGTACACTGCTGAGGGGAGCAGCGGGCGGGTTAGGAGAGGTCTGCCTCTCCATGTGGATCTCCTCCAGGACAGGCAGGAATCGAACTCATGCGGAAGCGGCTTAAGCCTCTCAGTGCAGCGCTTTAACCCACTGTGCCACCAGGGAGGGCCCAGTGTATTTTCTTTAAAAAAAAAAAAAGATTTATTTATTTATTTATGCATACAGAACTGGGATACAAGCCAGAGTTCTGAGATCGAATGACTAATAACTGGCTGACCACACCCATAAAAGCACAATTCTATAGGATCAAATATGATAATGGGTTGATGTTTGGTATTTGCAGTAACATTTCATTTAGTAATTTATTGTATATCAGAAAATTAAGCAAACCCAAGGTACGTTCATTTGAAAAGCCAGCATGGATGAATAATTTCCTGTGTAAGGGGCATCACTGAAGGCAAACCTGTGTGCCTTTGCATTTCCACAGCAGATGCAAATGAGTGAGTTACTGACTTCTCTTCCTGGACTATCTTCAGAGTGTTTGTAGAGCAAACAGCTGTGAGAGGTAGAAAGTGTTTCTTCCGGGCAGGTTAGCTTATAGTCTTGGGAAGTCAAAGTTTCTCTCAAATGTAACTCTGTAAAGCATTCATTATCCATGTGATGCATCCTCCTGCAGGGTTCTTTGGGCAAGGGGAACTGACACAAAAACCAGTGCTCATGCTGGTTATTCTATGGTGAGTAAGAAATTCCTTGGCCTCTGATCCAGGAAACTTGTGTATCCTGTCTGCATGAAACTGGCAGTTTAACCTGTTAGTTTGCTAGTCTGAGGACCTTCACAGTTCTGGATAGATGCCTCAGCCTTCTGAGCAGGCAGGTACAGTGCCAGGGAGGTGATACCTAGTTCTTCACAGCCTACATGCTCTCATATTAACATTTTTTTTCCCACTGCTTTTCTCCTCCAAAGTCACAGGATGAGCTATTCTCAGACAATCACACCTTAAGTGTGACTTCTATTCTAAAATACACGTGTGAAACCTACTAGCAGCTAATTATTTTCCCTTAAGTATTCTTAACCAAATGGGGAAAAATTGCAGCAAAAAAAAGTTATATTAAATTTTAGCATCATCAAATTATAAAAAATACTAAAATGATATTCAATTTAAAATAAATCATTGTGTGTATATATATGTGCCTGAAAACATAACTGAAGCCTGTTTCAATGAAAGATTGTTACATGGTAAGCAACAGGGACTGGCACTATGTGTTCTGAGTGTTCACAGAATCATTATCACAGTACAGGATTGCCATGGGCTTGGCGCCCCATCTCCTGGCCAGGGATCTGAGCAGCAATATGATCTGACCCTGCTACTGCTGCTATGAAGTATTGACTGTGAAGTATTGCTCTGTCAGCTGGAGGAGGTGTTCTGCGTTGGCACTGTTCTGTACGGTGGCTACTAGTCACATGAGCCTTCTGAGAACTCGAAACTTTGCCTAGTCTGAATTGATGTGCACTGTCAGGGTATATTATACACCAGGTTTTAGAATTAGGACAAAAGGGAGTAACATATTTTAGTAATTGTTTAAACTATTGTTTGAAATACTATGTCAATAAATATATTAGCAAAATTACATTATTTAAAACATTTTTCTTTTGTGCTACTAGACAAGTTTAAATTATGTCTATGGAGCTGTCCTTATGCTTTTATTGAACCATCTGTTCTAGATCTTTGCACTGCAACAGACTTTCCCCAGGTGAGCCACGTCAGCATCATCTGGAAGCGTGTTCGAAACAAAGAATCTCATGCTTCACCCAGAATTACCAAATCAGGATTTGTATTTTAATGAAAACCCAGGTAATTTGTGTGCATGTTAAAATTTGAGTAACAGAGAATCTGTATGCTAATAATGCCAGATCAAGCAAACATAAATACTAAATGCCCAGTTAAATTTAGGTAAACAATAGATGATTTGTTTATTATCACTGTCCCAAATATTACATAAGACCTACATATATTAAAATTATTTGTAGTTTATCTGAATTTCTAATTTAACTGGGTGTCCTGTATTTCTGTTTTTAGAAAACTGCATACTATCAAGCACCTCTTGTCCAGACCTGTCTTGCTTTCGAAATTCCACAGAATCAGGAAAAGGACAGAAAGGTAAAAGGAGAGGTCAAGAGTAGTGGAAGAAAGGAAAGAAAAGGAATTAAAGGAAGTAGTAATAAGGGCATGAAAAGGTGACTTTAATGGCTGTGAGCATTTCTGATTTATAATTTTTTTTTAAAGATTTATTTATTTATTTATTTGTGCATACAGAACTGGGGTACAGGCCAGAGGCTCAGGGGCGGTGAGAGGCTTCACCAGAGACAGAGTGGGGAGCAGAACAGGCAGATTGACGAAGTACACTGCTGAGGGAAGCAGCGGGCGGGTCAGGAGAGGTCTGGCTCGCCATGTGGTCTCCTCCGGGGCAGGCGGCAGGCGGGAATCGAACTCATGCGGAAGTGGCTTCAGATTCTCACTGCTGTGCTTTAACCCGCTGCGCCACCAGGGAGGGCCTGATTTATAATTTTTATTGGCAACTTTCTTCCTCATTTCTGTATTCCCTCCTGCCCCTAGTTATTCCACCTTAACCTCTCATTTTCTATAGAGGATTAGGCTGTGCATATTAAACCAGAAGGAGAAAGACAAATACTGGGTGTTTTTACTCATATGTGAAAAGTAAAGACATAAAACATAGGTCAGACAGAAACAAATCACAAACAAGCCCTAGAAATCTGACTATAAAATTGAGGCTACCAGAGGGGAGGGTGGAATATGGAGAGAAAGTTTAGAGGGGCCTAGTGGACTGTGGTGAACTATGGGGGCTTTGTTGGTGGATGGTGAGCTGACACACATCTGAAGAGACATGACCCTGTGTTTCTGACCCTGCCTCTCAATCGCATACAATGCTGTGAACCACTGTTACTTCAAAGAGTTATGTGATAGTCTCAAAATAATACATATTTCTAAGAAATCGGCATAGAGATACTTTCTCCGAGGATCTGTTCTCTAATAATTTTTCATTGAAGTGAATAAACATTCTAGTAGACTCATGGGTATCACTCTGTATTCTAAATGAAGCTGTAAAGTAAAACCCTGTCTCCACCCTCCCTCACATGGAATCATCCTGGTGAAACTGGCCTTTTATTGGAGGAATGTGCTGTCACTCACAAGGCATGAAAAGGTACTGCGTCTGTAATGTTTGCATTTATGAATTAACAGATGTGCTTGGCTTGAAGAAACAGATTCATTTCTTGATGGGAAGAAAAATCTTGTTTAGTTTTTCACTTATATTTTTATGCATGGGATTTTCATTAACTTTGGACCAGATGCTTGCCAGGAAGAATTTAAGGTGAGTAATTTCACATCTTTTAAAGCAATGTATTCATGAATATAAGTACAAGTATGAAATTGAGTGATTCTGTAATTTCTTCATATTGTTATGTAGCTACATTTTGTTGACAATTCAAAATGGATACAATAGATTATTCCTTAGCTACTAAATTAATTGAACTAAAATTTATAAACAAGAGACAAAAATATAATCTGTATCATAAAAGGAAACAGGTATTTGTTCAAAGTACACAAGAAACCTTTGTATTATTCATGAAAGTATATTAATGAGAAAATGATTCCTAAAATCAGTATGCAGGGTTTTTTTTTAAAATATCTATCCTTACAAGTAATGTTGTTTTTACAGTTTCTCCTGCTGTTATTGTGAGAAGAGAATAATGAATGATTTTAAAACCTCAGACATATATAACATGCCCCCTAAGAAAATGTGTGAAATCATTTTCACTGACAGAAAATAGAAATAGTGTGGTACATTTCCTATTTAACATCAACAAAATTACTGTTTGTATTTCCTTTGTTCTTTTGGCTTATTTCGATTACATCTAAGATAACCTACAGACATTTACCTGTGAAGAATAATCAGAATCTGAATAGCAATGAATTGATGTCAACTCCCCCAGTTTCTCCTGATGTGCCATCTCAGCAAATGCATCCGAGATTTAGTGGGAGCACAAAGGATAGAGGCAAGTAGGGTGGTGGGCAGAAGCTTGTGTTCAAGAGTCTATAAAAACTGGGTGATAAAACTATAATTATCCACCCCCACCCCACACCCCACCCCATTGTTTCCAAATCAGTCATTTTCTTCTGGTTCACTTCCAAATAATAAGTGATCTAAACTTCCTCCTGTTTATACAGAAATGATTGCTTTGTACATCAAGAACTATAAAAATCCCATTACTGATTTTGAAGCAAGGTTAATGGGTTTAAATAATCTTAGCTTTAGAAGGGACCCTAGACACCACATGAATCAATGCTCATTTGAATTTAGTAATATGACATATCATTTCTTTATGAAGAAAGTTACATTGGTGTTTGGAGAATATTCTTTCAAATCACGGATCTAAAAATATTTTTCTGCTCTGTGGGATAATTTAGGTTCCTTTTTTTTTTATAACAGTTTATTTTACATTTTTACATTTTTTTCCCCATCTCAATTGTAGTCCCTGTGGGTTTCCCATCACCATAATCCCGTGCTAATTTAGGTTCTTATATCTCTAGAAGAGATGATTTTATTTTAAGTTTGGTATGATTTCTAAGTTCAGAAAGAGTCAGGGTAGCCACTTTTACATATTTCTTCCTCAATATTTTCTTCCTCAATTTAAACAAAAGGAGATATTTTCCCTTTCAGAACTTGTTCTTTATTAGTTTGTTCATGCAAATAAGGTTAAAAAAAAAAAAAAGGTTGTTGTAAATAACTAGGCACTGTGCTAGGGGCTGGATCTGCACTGGTCAGCAAATCAGTCATAGTTCATGTTGCCATGGAGTTTTAAGTCTAGTGAGGAAGGTGCTGATGAAACAAGTGATAGATATCATTATAAATAAACTTTGAAAAGTGCTACAAAGAAAAGAAGGGGAGTCTATGAGTGCATTTAAGAAGGGCACCTGAACTAGTCTGAGAAGTTAGACTAGTGATATTTTAGCTGTGAACTAGAGGATATGTGGGAAGTAAGTAGGAGGTAAGGAAAGAAGGAGAACATTGCAGGTGGAAGAAATTGCAGGCGATAAAAGTCATGAGAGAAGAAAAAAAGTGAACCATTCAGGGATCAGAAGAAGGTTCGTTCTGGAGCAGAGGAGAAGAGCTGAAACAAGAGCAATTAGTATACCAAACTATCTCAAAGTCTTGTAGGCAATGGAGAGAATGTGATCTTCACCCTGAGATGATTGCAAAAATCTGCCTTTAAATTGACAAGAGTAAATCATCTATGTATGCATGTTTGCGTATGTGTTTGTGTATGTGTATAACATGAAATACTTGAAAAATATATCATAATTTAGTCTTTTAATTACCAGAAATAATTTTTTGTTATTAAACCTCAGTGTCTAGCAACTGATTTGCACATGGACTTTCAATAATATTATTCAATGAATAAAGATTAGGGTTGATTAAATTTTGCATTCCTTAATTTCTTGAAGAAAACATATTACTTTTAATATCAGAAATTCACTATAAAAACATATAGTCTTTAAAAACTAAGCTTCTGCTCCTCTACTAACATGTAATATATTGAAATATCCTCCTTAACTTCATATAAAATCTGAATAGTAGATATGTTCAACATCTTTTTTACTTTTCTTTCTATTTTTTCTCCTAGTTTTATCTCTCGAAAATCTTCAAATAAAGAAGTGGTAATAAACAGTGGTAAGCCTTATGATTGCCCTCATGCTACCTTTGGGTTGGGAAGGGGCAGGCGTTTAAAGAGTTTGTCAGCCGTGGGCTTCCCTGAGCTCTGGTACTTACACTGGTGATGTCGCATGAAAATGTCTGACACTATGTATTCTAGATAATGCATCTAAAGAGGCTCAAGCCTGTTATATTTCACTCTGCTTACCATCACTGTCATTCAATTATATTAATAAAGCAATAGCATTTATTAACATAATTATATACCTTACAGATCAAGAGAATAACGGTGATATGAAACCAACCCAGAATTCTACGATGATACCTATCACACAGGTCACACAGGTATGGATTTGTTAATGAAACTAGATCTCATCTAAAATTTTTTTAACTTTTTTTAAAAAAAGGATCTCATGTAATCTAGGAAAGTGTATCTGTGGTACCTACCGTAAGTATCGTAATTATTATCAACTACTGAATTTTAACAGATCTAGAATAAGGAAATGATGTTAACTGCTGTTCCATGTGAGGTTGCTATTTTAGCCATGACAGTTAAGCAAGGTGGGGCAAAAGATAATATATACTGGCTAAGAGTAAAACTTGTGCTTATTCCGGCCCTCCCTGGTGGCGCAGCGGGTTAAAGCACAGTACTGAGAATCTGAAGCCACTTCCGCATGAGTTCGATTCCCGCCTGCAGCCTGCCCCGGAGGAGACCACATGGCGAGCCAGACCTCTCCTGGCCCGCCCGCTGCTCCCCTCAGCAGTGTACTTCGTAGATCTGCCTGTTCTGCTCCCCACTCTGTCTCTGGTGAAGCCTCTCACCGCCCCTGAGCCTCTGGCCTGTACCCCAGTTCTGTATGCACAAATAAATAAATAAATCTTAAAAAAAAAAAAAAAAAAAAAAAAAAAAACTTGTGCTTATTCCAAGAACACTAGATTAAATATAAGGAAATTTTAAAGAGTCTATAAACTATACCAGAAATAATGTATGAAAATAGAAATGTCATATAATATGTCATATCAAAAGCACTGTGAAAATGTAAGTAAGAATTCTTACTAATAATTAATATTCTTGCTTGAATTTTGGGTGGGAAATATATTGTGCTAGGGTTATAGTTGAGAAAAAGTCAAAATATTCAATTTTATGGTATTTTTCCTACCATATTCATTTTTAATCTCGTTGCTTTCCAGGCAGGTTCACTGTAGTTTATCTTCGGTTACTGGTGAACTTGGGTTGTTGCTACCATTTGGTTTTTCTTTTATCTGAATTTACACTAAAATGATTTAATCTAGCTAAGTAGATCTTCCAGATACATCCATGTCTTTGTGACTTCAGAAGACAAATTCTGAAGTACATTGTCTTAGGCTTCCTTGATGTTGCAAATACTCATAAGATATAAAGCAATGTTACATAAACTACCATGCTAATTTATGTTTATTAAGTGACTTAACCATTAGTCACATGTGGCTATTTACATTTAAATTCTAGTGAAATTATGTTAAGTAAAATTAAAAACTAGGCTCTGAGGAACTTCCAGTGTATAGCCACATGTAGTCAATTGCTATTGCATTGGGCAGTGCAAAACATATTCAGTATTAATGTTCTATTGGACATTAATGGTCTGGAAAATTTGCACTTGGTTTTTAGAAACTTCATGTTTTCTTTGTTTTATGTTAGTTTTATTTAAGACCCTACCTTATTTGAGTTCCTTATATTATTATCATCTAAAAAGATGACTGCCAATAGTTTCATGGTACAGTAAATTTTAAAAATAGGTTTTGTTTATTTAGCTTGACTTGTTTAACTTTATAGAAAAACTTGAGCAAAATAGTATAGAAAGTTCCCATATACCTTCTTAAGACCTCTTTTTTTCTAGTTTCCCCTGTTTAAAATCTTTCATAAGGAATGATATATTTGTTATAATTTATGAGCCAGTGTTGGTTGCTTACTAATAACTAAAGTCCAGAGTTTATTAGGGCTCATTCTTTGTGATGTAAATTTTAAGGGTTTTAACAAATATATATATATGATATGATATATACCCACCATTATAGTATCATATAGAATGATAGTTTCATGTCCCTAAAAATCTGCTATGTTCTACCTATTCATACCCCTTTTTTCAGAGAGGTGGCTTTTTAAAAAAATCTATGTTACTAATGTTATTTCTGAAGTTTTTATTTTTATTTGTTTTTTTATAATTTGATCTTTTTCATTTTTGGTGTGAAACTGGGTCATGTACCTTCCTGTCATTTTAAGCCTGTTGCGATCTGGTCCACACATCTTCTTTGTCCCACAATAGCATGAATTATGGAACTAGACAGATAAGAGTTGTAGGTGGGGTTTGAAGTGACATCCTTTACTTGCTAGAAAGCTGTTAGACCATGAAAACAAATTCATATTGTAAATTTCTGTTATTTGATTAATTAGGTCTTCAACTATAGTCTGAACAAACAAAGACATTTAGACAAAGAATCTTGGAATACATTCAGCCATCAAAACCCAGTTAATGTCTCCATTGATGGAATTCCCTGCATTCTCTTCTGGGCCAAAAGAATAACAATTAAATTTAAGAATCAGACCCAGCTGGACCTTACAGAAGAAGCTTTTGGCCAGAAGGCCATAGTGGATGCTGGCAACTCCAAGTGCAGTGAAGAAAGTGCCACGTAAGTTGACTATTCAACTGGAGGAAAGGTAACGTAGTGGAGGTCTGGTTTTCAGTGGGTTTAGAAAAAAAAAGCATGACCCTGATACACACCTATGAGGAAATACTTAATCTCTAACATGAAAGAATGAGTCAGAAAGTAATTTTTAAAAATATGTGTTTTTTTCCCAGCAGTTTTATTTTGAATACTTTAACTGTTATATTATTATTGTTAAAATGCTTATGGAAAAATCAGAGTTCTGAAAAATGAAGGCTACCAGACTCATTCTAAAAGAGAGAAAAGAATCCCAGGCTTGGAATGAACTTCAAATGTGAGGTGTCAGACTACCTTGTCCCACAGAGAGGAGATTCACTGAACAGACTCATCCATAACTCACAGAATACAAGAGCATGCTGACTCTGGCCATGGCTCATGTTTGATTCCAAGGCCTATAGTGATGATACATTGGCTGTTTGTAAATGTGTAAGGGTGCTTTCAGTGGACACATTTCAGAGAATTGTTTAGTAGGTTTCAAAATGATTAGATATAATTACTTTTGATTTGAGATAAGCAAAATAAACAAATAACCCTTTGTCGAGAAAATCCATTTCCAGTGCTTTTCTCTATTTCAGTCATCGAAGCAAACATTTTTTGCTTGTTTTTGTTTTGGTCCAGAGGGAAGAAGTCTGGCATGTCCCACTTGCTTTCTCCAAAGTTTCTTGTTTTCAACATTTGCTGGTGTTATGGAGACTTTGGAAAGATATTCTGCATTATTCTGACCTGCTTTAGATGGGCAGAATGTTTGTATAAATCATAACCATACTAAGTGTTTATGTGTATGTATTCTTTTTATATTTTATATACATCGGAAACACTTTTTTATTCCTGAACTTAACTTCTCCTTTAAGAATTCTTGATGATAGGTAAAGGTGTGTCATGCTAATATAAGGTTACAAGTCTAACTAAGTATCTTGCATTCAGTATGTCTAGCTCTTATTGTGGGATTAGGGAATGATAAGTATAAGCATCCAGAGTCCTCCCTTGCTTGTTTATTTTTTTACAGCAGGACCAGCAGACTCCAGTACTGCTGAGGGCTTAGCCCTCATGCTAATTAATTTCCTACAGGGTTCTTTATTTGTGGTCGCCTGGGGATAATCTGGCATATCAATGGCTGACTGACCCTCCTTGATTCCATTTAGACTTGCTTTAGGGTTTTTATGTGGAAGATCAGGATATCACCTCTTTTTGCTGGGTTTTAGAAACTTTAATGATCACTGAGGACTTAGGGACAGGAGTAGCAAACACTTGGCTTCTAGTTCAGTGACTTTACAAACATGGTCTGTAAGACCATCGCCTGTGAGATAAAAATGACTTTATCTGTTAACTAACTAATAAGCCTTGAGCATTTACCAGACCAGGTAGTGTGTGAGTACTTCACAAGCATAGTACTATCATTCCTCACAAAACAATAGTAAGTCCCTGAGTTGTAGGTATATTGTTATCATCTATGTTTCAGGTAAAGAAAGATCTAAGAGCTACCACTTAGAGTATCGGAAACTTGCCAAGGCCATTGAACTTGTGTGTTATTTGAGCCAGGGTCTACAGTGTCTTTTTACCACTCTCTCTTGTCCCAATCTCATAACATAGTGAAAAGCAAAGAGAAAAATGTAAATGTATGCATAAAAAAATTTGAGAACTGGGACTTCCCTGGTGCTATAGGCAGTTAAAATGCAGCACTATGAAGCTATCTAAAACCACTGCAGCATAAGTTTGATGCCGAGCCAGAGAGGTGGCCCACATGGAATGGCAGACCTCTCCTCTCTCACCTCAGGACTGTACTTCAGTAGATTTGCCTGTTCTGCTCCCTGGTCTGTTTCTGGTGGATCCTCTTGCCCACCCCCATCTCTGGCCTGCACCCAGCTTTTATGCATAAAATAAATAAATCTTTAAAATAAAAAAAAAAAAAACTTTGAGAACGTATCAAGTGCTATCTTCCTAACTAATCTTGCATTCCAGTGATAGAAGAAAATGCTGTGTTGTTGCTTGCTGGAGAGGTCTTTAGCTTTGGTTTTTACAATAGAATTGGCCAAATTGATCAAATGGATTTGAAATGTTAGGCTTCATACATAGGAGGCTTTTTTCAACCCTTTTTCTTCTTCAATCATCATGAAGATGGGATGAAGACCTTTATTATGACCCACTTAAGATTATCTTTTTTCTGATTTACTTTATTGTAAGGATATGGTACATAATACAAATAACATGTGAAATTTGCATTAAGTCACAGTTTATGTTATTGGACCTGGTCAGCAGCAGACTATTAGTAGTTAAGTTTGGGGAGGAGTCAAGCATTAGACATGGGCTTTCCACTGTGCAGGAGGTCAGAAATCTTCACCCCCAAGTTGTTCAAGAGTCGCTGCCCACTGGAATCTGGCTCTTTTTTTTTTTGGTACCACCCTAGAATTTTACTTGAGGCAAATCCTGCACGTGCATCCTCCTCCTCCTGGGGCCCTACTCGGGGGTCCTGGAGAGCCCACCCAGGGTGGTGAGCAGGCATCTCCCCAGCTGTGAAATATTTAATACCAGCTGCTAAAACGGTGTCACTGGTTCCTGTGAATCACATAGATTTGAGAGGCCTTTGTTCAACTGGCAAGGAAATCTTATGTTCTCATGAACCAGAAGGGAGTTACTGAAAGAACAAACCCGAGAGACATAACCATTTAAGGTCAAAAGCACAGATTAAAAAAAGATGACCATGTTTTAGTGTTTGGAAACAAAAATGTTCAGGAAAAGGCAAATTGTTGGCAGACAGATTTGCTACGGAAGTCTTTTTAAATAGCAAAAGCCCTACAAATAGAGCATAATCCTAGCATCTGGGATATATCTGTGTATATTTTGAATTTAGACAATTACAGTCTGAAGAATTCAGAATCTGTCCTAAACACGGGAGGGTAGGGCACTTGGAAGAGTGGACTATGGTCCAGGGCCTGGCACTTAAAATATTCTCACTGAATGGATAAATTTGCTTTGTTGAAATCAGGTCTCATTGTCATTGCTCTACAGCAGAGCAAACATAAACACGAATGTCACTAGAGAAGGCCTTGGAAGTGAGAGTGTGGAGGCCTTTAGTTGACTCCATCAGATAGCCACTGAGAGTAGAAGGCCCCTACCATGTAGTGCCAGTTTATGGTAATTGAGCTCTCTATTTTGATGGACTGTGGTGTTTCTGTTTTCTTAGGTTGTTTCTGAAGTTTGGTGATGCTGAAAATGCTAAAGGTCTAGCTCTAAGGTACGTATGGGGACCACTTTGGAGTCTCAGGGGAGCAGCAGATGGGATAAGCTCCATGTCATTTAGTCATGCAGCATGTATATGTCACGGACCTGCCATGTGCTAATTACTGCCTCACGAGATGCCATATGCACCTAATGACCCTGAGAAATCAGTAGTGTTATGATGGGAGCCTATAGTAATGTCTTCTTTAGTTTCTATCAAAGCATCTCCTGACTTAAAGGTATTTTCTGTGTAATTCCTGAAAATGAATCATACTTAAGCATCTAATAAAAATGAGAATATATATCTTTTAGCTGACTTCCCTAGCAAAAAAACAACACAAGCCTGTATTTTGTACATCTAGTTATGGAGGGATGATACATCTGCCAATGGTGACTTATCAAGCCAGTTAAGAGCTACTGTGATCGGGGGGAATGTGAAGGCATTGCATTATTTTTTCTTTTAAAAGTATGTTTTCCTTCCTAGAGGACCCACCTTTTAGTGAAGATAGGTAGCTGCATCTTTGACTTAACTTGGAAAACCAGTAGGGTGTGCTAGAGCAGTTTTTCCTAAGCTGTGTTCCCTGGAACACTTCTGCCCTGTGAAAACATTAATAAGATTCCTAAGAAAAGGGGTTCTGTACCCGTCACCCTCCTGCACACAGTCACAGTGTAAACCTGAATATTAGGTTTTCCGTGACGATGCTCTTAAGGAAGTTTGCTGCACTTGGTAACTTGGATTAACCTAGTGTATATGCTTGGAAAGCTCTCTCCCAAAACACTTTCCTGCATATCATGGGAGACTAGTTTGTCATAATTCTACAAATACATATCATCATTTTGCAGAAAGGTTTTAGTATGAAAACAGAATCCTGTAAGATAACCAAACATATATATATATGCACTTATATATATGTATATGTATATGTATATGTATATGTATATGTATATGTATATGTATATGTATATGTATATGTATATGTATATGTATATATATATATATATACACATATATATCTGTTTGATACAGAAATGGGAATTTTTTTAAAATTTAAATAATGCTTGTTCCCACAAAGAAAAATAGTTTAATGACTTTTGTGTTTTCTGATGATAAAGGGGTATGGCAGATCCTGTTAGTATCCTGATGATGTTCTGTTGGTGCTTTCATTTGAGATAACTATTATCCATCCATTTAACTTTCCACTGCCAGAGTTTCTTTGCCTAAAAATGCTCTTCATCCAGAGGGACCCAGTGCCTCCCATCTCTTCCCTAGTAGCCCTCCACCAGGGACTGAGAGAAGTGTATAACTAATTAGCCCAGCACCCTGTCCCTCATGTAAGGGAACTCAGAGTTAAGCTTTCTTCCCCGGCATGGGTTGGGATGAGTTCCTCATGACGCAAATCCCCACTAAGGTGGAATCAGTGGGCACTTGCCCTTTCTGACTTCCTTCTCTCCTCTATCATTTCTCTTCTTTCCCCCTTCCATATCTTAAAATGAGAAAATTCTGAAATACATTTAGGATTACCTTTCCAAAATGTACCTTATATTTATATCTTTGTCTCATTCTCTGCTAAGAGCCCAAACTACAAGATAATATATGTTCATTGAAATCAGAAAAAGTTGGTCTAAAAAAAAGAGGAAATAAATCTCATCCATAATTTGCACTTACTATTAGCGTTTTGATTAGCCTTCCAGATTTTTTCTATGCACTTATACCTGTTTCTTAAAAAATAATATATTTATATAGTAGTGATTTTGTGACTGAGAATATTCCATTCCAGAATGGCTAAGAGTGTCAGAGTGGCTTTGAAGCCCAGCTCTTACACTTCCTCTTTACATGAATCTGCACTTGTTGTTTACGTAACCACACTGTACTTTAGATTTCTCATCTTTCTCATGATATTGTAGTAAAGATAACAGAAAAATCCACATAGGCTCATAAATCAATGCTTGATACATAGTAAGAGCTAGTCATTCTGACCATTTAGTTAACTCTATATTGATACCCAATTAAAACTTTCTCATTTTTTTTGCAACAATCAAAGTGTTAATGCCAAAAACAAGGCCAAACTTTTTGCGTTTTTTCCTTTCTTAGAAGTCTTGCTCTATTTTTGGGGCTGCCCTCTCACTTGCCTTGTAGCTTCGCAACAGGAGGCTCCTGTGAGGAACCAGAAAACTGAAAACCTCTCTTGCCACTAGTTCTACCACCCAACAAAAGAGGGCGCAATTGTACCGTTCATAGGTCCGTAGAGTAAGTCCTGTGTCAGCAAATGGAAAAGTGCTTGCGGGGGGTAATACGGTTTTATAATTATTTTCAGATTCACCCTTACCAATTACAACAAGCTGACCATCCAGAGCTGGTTTAGTTTGAACCACGTTGAGATTATTTTCAATAATTCCATCCAAGCAACTTTTAATGCAACTGGCGTATATGCTCCTGCAAGTTATTCCTACCACTGCCATCGGGTCAGCAACCTGCAGCGCTACGATGCCTTCTTGTTGCCCAGCGACGTGGATGAAATGTTAAGCCTGTGGGAGGTCACTTTTGTTGATTTCCAGGTAAAAAACTAAACATATACGCTATGCATCTGCCTATTTGGTGCTAAAGAACCTGTGTTTCTCTGAGAACACCTAAGATGGAAACAAAGTTGTTTAAGGAAAACAGAGTGAGAACTTCCAAAGTAATATTGTTATATTTTTATCTTCTAAGGTATGAAATGGAAGAGGCTGTCCCCACACAGGCCCAGCCCGTCCTTCCCAAGGACTTGCTTTTACATCCATGTCTTTCTAGTCATTAATAATTATCAGTGAAGAGTGCTTCAATGCAAGCCAGGGTAAAGCTGTGGCATGAAGCCCAGTGACTGACACTTCCCGAATGAGAGGCCGTTCCAGGAAGAGGAATTGCTGGACAATTATTTTATTTCCTTCAGGGAACAGAGCTGTGATCCTATGAGGCAGATAAGATGTACCTCTGTAGTGTGACTGACAGCTTTGGCAGTTAGTGTAGGAAAAGAACTGTCAGCCAGGGAGTGGAAAATATCCCTAAGATCCTCTTGAAAGTATTTGGGGAAAGGCATGGGGTCCTAAGAGGTTACTTGTCACCACCAGAATTTTAGGCTGAGAGACATCTGTCAAGTACCTCTGTTGTGTTTACCTGTGAGAGAAGCTTAATTTGTTCTTTTGACTCACTGAATAGCAGTGGATTTACCATTGCTAAACTTTTGCATTTCCAAGGGTATTGCATGCCCCTTTTGTGGGCACTTGCCAACCTTTTCTATATATAAACAGAAGTTCATATATATAAATTACATATACACACACACATACATATACACTATATATATTTAAAACTTCTCCCAGCCCACCCCCAAATTTGGCAAGGTATGATGTTTTTGAGAGGCAGTTTGGTATCATGTAGAAGCCCAGTAGATCTGACTTTACTTTTCAGCTACTTGGCATAGTGATTATTCAACAAATTAAACATAGAATTACCATGTAATTCAGCAATTCTGCTTCTGGTTACATGCCTAAAATAATTGTATACCCATGGTCATAGCAGCATTCATCACAATAGCCAAAATGTGGAAACAACTCAGATGTCTCATGAAGAATGAATTAATATCTAAGGAGAAAGAAATTCAAATACAGGCAATGACATGAGTGATCTTGAGGATATTAAGTTGAGTGAAATAAGCCAGGCACTGAAGGACAAATGTTTATATGATTCCACTTAGTGAGGTAGCTAGAATGTCAAATTTGGAGATAGAAAGTAGAATTGAGGTATTTAGGGGCTGGAAGAGAGGGAGATGTGAATTCCAGTTGAATTAAATTTACTGTACAGAGCATCAGTTTTGCAAGAAGAACAGAGTTTTGGAGATGGAGGTAGTTGTATAATTATGTACTTAATGCTACTGAACTGAACACATAAAATGGTTAAGCTGGTAAGTTTTACGTTATATCTACTTTAGAATAAGAAATATATATAACAAAGACATAGAAGAGAAGAAAAACAAAGGAAGACAAGATCAGTCAGAGCCATCAATGAGGTCAGTCACTACACAAGCTCTGAGACCATCATATCTGCCTTGGCTAGAGGGGTACAGTGACATTCAGGCTGTGAAGGTGTGGAGCAGCCAGCATAAGAATCATTTAGTTATGTGTTCACCCACGGGATAACTGAACATGTGCTTGTGTGGAGCACAATATCCATTCCTGGTGCTGGACAATACGTGCCGAAAACCTCACCAGCATCCTCACCAGGAAATGCAGCACTAGATGTCAGAGATGGGTTTTGTTAAAACACCCTGCATGTAAGCAGACAGCAGAATGCCATTCCAGGGAAGAGGTGGAGGTGGTGGTCATAGCAGTTGAAGGATATATATCAAAGGCTGCATTCTGCTGATCTGGCTCTTTATGGGACCAAAGTATAGAGAAATATGGCAAGTATGGCAAACTCAGAAACCTTCAGTAATGCTCAACTGCCTCAAGTAGGTCATCTGGAGGCTGTGGCAAAGTGTGACCACATCACAAGCATTTTTTTATTAAACTAGTTTTCGCTTTGAAGGAATGTAAGCCCAGGGATACAGGAGCTTCTGACTTTTCAGTAGATGCTAGAAATCTGAATTCCTATTGGAAATTTTCAGGATGTTCGAAAACTGGGTCAAACAAAACTTCCCTGTTGTTTAGATATAGTGTGTTTATAACCACTCATCAGAAGAAGAGCAGACAGCATGTCTTCCAGGCATTCTGCCAATGGTCCTCAATCATGTCCTACTACAAGCTATAACAACATGAAGATGTTCTCTTTGGCTTGGAGTTGCAGCATCATGTGAGGCCATCTTTGCTCAAGAGGTGCTTGACTCCTCAGGCACTTGGCAAAGAGAAGAATGATTTGTCCTTTCACAGAGGGGCCAGGTCAAGAATCCAAGAAGCCAGGCCAGGCGTCTCCTTTAGAAGCTATTTGAATTCATTCTAAATCACAGACAATTGAGTGAACAAGGTCCTTAAGGGCTGTCTATGGTGGGGGGCTACAATCATTTTCACAGGGAAAAATGCTTAAATGCTCACGTAAGTCATTAAAATGAGTTCTCAGTAAAATGCTCATGATTCAATTTTCTGATTAAAACTAACTAGGTGACTGGAGAGGTGATGCTATCTAGGTTTATGCCTAAAAGCCAGCATAAGGGGCTGCATCCCACTAATGATTATTCTCTTTTTTGAATAGCTGTTTGACCTGCTGCTTTCATTTTGACAATATTCAGATATTGAGGTCAGTTGTTAATTTGAAGCTCTCCTAATTCCAAGTAAATTAAATCACTTCATTTGCACTGATGAGAGAAAGTTTTTCTTTTATATGCTAGGCAAGATCAAGGAGGGACTAGTATAGCTTTCCCCAAAATAGTACCAAGTCTGGAGGGTATAACTGATGAAGAGGTAGTAATGAGAACAGGAAGAGTTATGGAGCCCTCAGCTGAAAAGTGACTCTGAAGCAGACTCAGATTGGGTTTGTTAATAGATTTACTACATCTAAAACTGTGTGACAATTGGCAAGTTTCTTAGCTTTTCTGTGCATTTGTTTCTTCATCAATAAGATCATGATAAAATAATAAGTCACAGACACTTGTGAGTATTAAATAAGAGTATCTGGTACATAAAAATATCTTTAGTAAGTGTTAGCTATTATTATCTATATTTGATTTTGTTGGGAACCATGATATCTTCCTCTCTGTCTTATTCCTGTCAACAGAATCAGAAGCAGAGAAACTAAACATACATTTCTTTGTAAAATTTATACTAACACTTATAAAATTGAGTACTGAATACAAAATTAACTTCTAGAGATACTACAGCAGTTGTAGTTTTAGATGAGTGGAATATTCTGAAGGATCAGATTCAAAGAAGTTTTATTTCAAACTTGAATTTATGAGCCCCTTAATTATGACAACTGTACATCCCTGGGTTGCTAAACTTACGTAAAATTAACTTTCACTGTCCCAGTAAACACACTCACATTTGCTAGGTCATGTGTTTAAATTATGTGTTCAAATATGGCCACATATCTTAAAATAGTTGGCTAAGTAGAGATGCAGAACCCCCAACCCAACTGGGAAGTTCTCAGGGCAGAATGACGATGTCACTGCAGTTCTTTCAGCACTTTCTTTTTCCTGCCAGATCCAAGGCTTTACCATCAAGGGAGGACAATTTGCCAAGGTGCGAGACTGTGCCTCTTCCTTCTCACCAGCCATCCTGATAGGCCTGGCAATGTCCCTGATCCTGCTGCTGGTGCTTGCCTACGCCCTGCACATGCTTATCTACCTGCGCTATCTGGACCGGCACTATGACTTCATTGGCTCTCCTGCCCACTTCCCCCAGTTGAAAGCTCAGGATGCAGCAGAAGAGAAGGAGCTGCTGAGGAGTCAGGGAGTTGAATGCTATGAACTGAGAAACCAACAGATCTGCAAAATTTATGTTTAACAGCACCGGCCCCTTCCCTACAGTAAGTCCCTAATGGGTCCTGAAAGGAGCTGCTTCTGTTCTGTGCCATTTGACTTGTGATAAATGCCATTTTAATCAAAGGTTTGATTGAAAAAAACAAAAAAAGGAACCACATGATAAATTGCTTTTGAAGCATCCACTGGCTTACTCAGAAGTGGGGCAATAAAAAAAGATGTTTCAATAATTCTACAGAGATAAATCACAGTTGTTTTCCCAAAGCTACCTTGAGATGCTTTAGGATGCTTTATGTTAGGGAATGCTAACATAAAGGGATGCTTTATGTTAGGGAAACCTAACAAACACAGAACTATAATATAAGAGAATGAAAGAAAATTCACTTGCCTTGCCTGTGCTAGTTTGGTAAGTGTCAAAAAAAAAAAAAAACCAAAACAAACAAACAAAAACAACCCAAGGTTATCTGGAAGTTCAGAATTGAAAAAATTTTGTGACATAATTTACATTTTTCAGAAATTATGTCCCAGCTTTTTTTTTTTATTATAACAATTTATTTTTACATCATTTTGTGCCTTTTTCCATCTCAGTTGTTGTAATCCCCGTGGACTTACTATCACCAAATCACCTGTGTGCCATCACCATAGTCCCGTGCACACCCCCTCTACCCATTTTTGATCCCATTCCCTACTCCACCCCCATGAAAGGTCTCTAGTATATAGTTGTTCATTATTATTATTCACCCTCCCCCCCCCCCGGTCCTTTATGCTTCTGCTATGAGTGAAACCATCCAGTATTTTTCTTTTTCTTTCTGGCTTATTTCACTAAGCGTGATCCCTTCCAGCTCCATCCATGTTGCTGCAAAAGGCATGAGTTTATCTTTTTGATTGCTGAGTAATATTCCATTGTATATATGTACCATATCTTTTTAATCCAGTCATCTACTTTTGTCTGGGCTTTGTTTTTTTTTTTTTTTTTTTTTTTTTTTTTAAAGATTTATTTATTTGTGCATACAGAACTGGGTATAGGCCAGAAATGCAGGGGTAGTGAGAGGATTCATCAGACACAGAGTGGGGAGCAGAACAGGCAGATTGACGAAGTACACTGCTGAGGGGAGCAGTGGGCGGGTCAGGAGAGGTCTGCTGTGCCATGTGGTCACCTCTGGGGCGGGTGAGGTTCGAACTCATAGCTTCTCAGTGTTGTGCTTTAACCCTCTGCGCCACCAGGGAGGGTCGCCTGGGCTTTGTTTTTTAAAAAATAGTCTTTTATTATTTCTTCATAGAACTGTTAATGGAAGACTCCTATTAATATGATACAACTCTTTAGTTAAGGATTTTCTGTTACTTTGCTGTTCAGAGGCAGCCCATTTCAGTCTGTGAAGATAGGCAGTATCTTACATCTCCCTTCTAGATGTGGCCCCCAAATTAGACTCAGTTATCTGCGTTAGACTGACATTAGCTCTCTGAGGTACCTCATGAAATAACAATTAATCTAAATAAGAGCAGTGTACTTGCTGTGTAAGCTAAGCTAATTCCCCTCCCAATGAGATAGTGTCCCTGAAACTCCTATTTGGTAGAAATTCTAGAAGCACCACTAATTTTTTTTCAGTTAAAAATGAGTTTTACTAAGTACTTTATATTTAGGCTTTTTTTAAAAAAAAATAATATAGTTTATTTTTACATCATTTTGTGCCTTTTTTCCATCTCAGTTGTAATCCCCGTGGGCTTCCCATCACCAAATCACCCATGTAAACACCACTAATTTTTCCATCCCTTTCTTCCATGTGAATTTCCCTATAATCCTTTTCATTTTTTTGGCAGCTCCTCATTAAAGCTTCTCTAGTATGTCTTCTTTGTCAATGAGACTTATGAGTAAAAAGTGCTTTGCATTTCTTTAACCAAGTTTCCTTATATGACCTTGTTCTACTGAGAAGATACCCTTACACAAAACCTAGATAGCAGATGGGAACATGAGTGGGCGGGGGTGGGGTGGGGAGGGATGGTCATGTCCAGAGAGTTTGGATTTTGTGGGCAGCTTGGTGCTGGGGCTGCAGTCTAGTTTCATCTCAGATGGTACTCAAGTAGTAAATGACTGTGACTATGTTTCAATAGAATGGTGTCATGTTGGATATTTCTTTTGAATTCATTATTTTGGCTATGACTGTAGGTTTGGCCCTTTCAAAATTCTGTAAACTCTTAATATTCTGTAGTGAATTTCTTTCTGTTTTATACTTGGAGTAGATTCTATAGTCTGTACTTACTAGGACCAACGATGGTTTCAGGGAACAAACCCTCGAGAAATGGGAATCTAAGATTACTTATCTGACTGTGGCTTTCAATTAGTGGGGACTCTGTTTGGTATTAGAGAATAGGAGATTGATAGCCCATGTTATTTCATAATGAGACAGATTTTCATTGTGGTTGCCTTAAGTGGTCACTGGTGATATAAATGATTGTTGTGATAAGCTGTGGTACATGAAGAATAAACATAATTTATCATTTAAATTGAGACACTTTTGAAAGTGAAATGGAGTATAGTTAACAAATTTACGATAATAGATATAAATAGGATGGTGCCAGGCAAACTGGGAAATATAGTCACCTTGGATTGGATGGTATTATATAGAGTTGGCTGACTCTTAAGAATGGTAGTGGAAGGCTTACAGAAAGATACTAATAGCTCAGCACTTCAAAAAAATTTTTTTATTTATTTATGCATACAGAACTTGTGTACAGGCCAGAGGTATAAGGGTGGTGAGAGGATTCACCAGAGACAGAGTTGGGAGCAGAACAGGCAGAGCAACAAAGTACACTACTGATGGGGGCAGAGGGTGAGACAAGAGAGGTCTGCTGTACCATGTGGATCACCTCCGGGGCTGGGAATTGAACTCACACTGAAGTGCCTGCTAGCTTGCAGTGCTGTTCTTTAACCCACCGATCCTAATAGCATAGGACTTTAAATGCACAGCTCAAGGCATGATCAGAGATGCAGGGAATCTTTAAACCAGATTTATAATAATTTTTTACATTTTGTCAGAGGGTTAGCTTAGTTGAAAACAGACTTAGGTACAAACATGCCAGTTGGTAACTATATTGCTGGTGGAATTCACACTTCTACTAGATCTCTTACATGAACACGAGAACATTGATTGCAAAATACCAAGATGGGGGTGGTAACTTTGACGAGTATGTAAACAATAAGGTTGTCAAAACCTCAAATTCCATGAGGGTTTTTGGCTTGCAAAAGCAAGCCCTGTGAGATGAAACTGCCCCTGACCTGCTTAGAGACCTGGTGATAATTTCACCGGAGATAATTCTCTTGCCATTGGGTGTCATTTTCCTCAATGCCTGTTGACAAGTAGAGTTACCTTCTACCATGTTGCAGGAAACTGTCACAAATAACTGTCTTTTTGCATCATTCTAGTAAGTTCTGATCTTCATTTAAGGAAATTACATTATTCCAATGGATTCCTTTATCATTAACTCAATAGATAATGATTATTGCCCTGCTATTGTTAGTGCTGCAAGAGCAGAGACTAAGATGTCTGGCTTCCTGGAAGGTCTGCAGTGGTACAGCAGAGAGTGATGTTTGGTGTGAGTAAGAGTTGACCAAGTAGGAAAAATGGAGAAGGACAAACGTGGTAGAAATAAGCAAAGACTGGACTTTGTCATGTGTGAAAAACTATGAATTCAGGTATGTGAGCAGATATACACAATATATTTAGAGGAATGAAGAGAGAAAAAGATGAAAATGGAGACAGGTAACAGATAATTGTGCTCAATTAAAGGATTAGAATCTTGACTTGAGAAAATAGAGATGCCCTTGAGAAGGTTTTGGAGGATTTTAAGCAAGATGATTACATTGTTGACAAGTATGAGTAGAATAGAGACTGAAGTGCCAGTTAGGAAGTTATTTCAGTAGTTCAGCAAAGGAAAAAGTAGAACCTACATTAGCACAGTCAAATGGAGCTAGAAGAGGTGTTTGTTTGGGAGGTAGATTCAGTTAGACTTGGCAACCAAGTCTACCTGTCACAAATGACAGGTATTTATTTGGGGTGCTGGGTGAATGGTGTTGCTAGTCTCTGCAATCAGGGAGACACAGATGATGATAGGGTTGGAGGGGAGATGGGAGATTCCTGTAGGTAGGTTCAGTAGTAGAGTTCTAAATAGGCAGTTGGATGTATGAATCTGGGGTGAAGTAGAGAGAACTGGACTAGAAATTAAAATTTGAAAATGAAGTAGATGCTGTCAGTGTCCCATTCATCTTCCTCTGCATCTTACCATTTCAGTACACTCTGGCTTATCTTTCCATTACTTATAACTCTTTTCAGGGGCTGCTACCCCTGTGTTTATGGAAGGCTGAGAGTGCTGAGAACTAATGTCCCCTGGGAGTAGCCCTTACCTGATGACTCTTAGGAGTTGAGTATAAAGACCCCCAGCTCATTTATTCCTTGACTGCGTAATTCTAAAGTGTGTTTTACACCACTTCCTGAGGCCCTCCAATAAGACTAAGCTCCTTTACCCATTGTGCTATTTTCCTTGATAATGTTTACTTTGTTAACTTCTCTTCAAAGTCTTAGTTTCCTGTTCTCCTAATTACATCATGTTCAGAATAAACTGCTTATTCTCAACCTAGTGTCAGGAAACTCAAGCTAAAAGGAACAATAATTGGCACAGGGAGAATTTGAATACTAGATGGTGGTAGTGATGCATAAGTGAAAATTACCCAAGGAGAAGTAATAGGCTTATGCTAACCCCTGAGAAACATCATCATTTGTGGAGTAGGATGAGAAAAAGAAATCTGTAAAGAAGCTAGTAAATAAGAGAAGGAAGAAGGTAAATCAAGGAAAGAAGAGTATCTTAGAAATCAGAGGGGAAAAGGCTTTCACAATGGAAGGAATAGTTAATCATGTCAAATGCTGGAGAGATTTCAAGTAAGAAAAAAAGTAGAAAGAGGTTATTACTTGAACTTGACTAATATAATGATACTGAAGAGCATAACACTTTGTGGAAAAAGGAGAGTTCAGGATACCTATTCCTGTAGTTACTATCACTTCTCTGAAGGGCATTCTCAAGATGCCCTCTTCCACATGACTCTTTCCTTTTGGGTTTCAGTGTTTTGCTCAGAGATGGGAACATATTACTGGATGTTAGTTCCAGGATATTGTACTGACCCTTGTGGCTCTTTCATACCCTACTGGGACCTTCAAAAGGGCCCTTTGTAAATAAATCTTCCTTGAAATGTCCAGTTTTGAAGCTTCATGCCTCCTATTGGGGATCAGGCTTATATAGGTTAGTCAGATTAAAATTTATTTGTTGCTTTGTTTTAGATTTATCAATTTATCAGAAGATTTAAAAACAGCTACTTTAGAGGTTATGACTTGTGTTGTTTTTTGCCTGCTGCAATATTATGAACAGTTAAGTTTATGTGTGTAATACACACCATTGAAACACTCATGCAATGTTATACAGTGCATGCAGTTTTCAGGGCTCTACAGCATGATAAACCTTGAGTGAGATCCCTGCTGCATTGAGGTTCATAGGTAACTGAAATAAGTAGCGGCAGACTATAGATAATCCCAAGTGAAAAACTAAAACTTTCAAAAATGCATGTTGGAATGTGTGAATGATATGATAGGGCAACCCTTGAATATTTTCTAATTTATGTAAACAGTATAAAAGCCATTGCTAATGATATGCCTGGCAGCCCATCAAATTGATGGCCTCTGTATCTGGGAGCCCCAGGTTAGGAGTGAAGAGCCAGAGTACATAGAATGGTTAAATGTATGTGTGTGTATAGACATAGGTGTATATACATGTATGTGTGAATGTATATATATACTAAGAGGGGAAAAAGATTAGTGGGACAAAGTCTTCAGAGAAACCTAAGTGTTACAAACTCATCTTGGAGGGTTGGAGGTGAGGAGAAGTCATTGGCCCTTTTTCAGTGGGGACACGTGGAAGGGCTACAATCTCATAGGGGAGAATAAAGAACAGCTATCCCTCCCTTCTGCCTTATCCCTGCTTGCGCTTTCTAAACATTCACTGCACACAAGTAGGAAAGCTAATTAATAAAATGAACAACTCCAGTTTTTCTTGGTGAGTCTGAAACAATCTGCTTTTATATTAGATGTCTCTCTGTGTAATAGAAATTGCAATGTTTACTATATGGTGGCTTTAATTACTGAACTTGACAATATTTATAAGAATCAAATTGTATTAGAGTAAAACCTATAGTTCCAAATAAATGGAATTTAAAATGTGGTTTGGACCTTCTGATATTTTATAAAGAAAAATAGGACAAATTCAGGTAATCAGCTTTAGTTTTTATGATAGCTACTATTTTGCAATACCTTAACACTAATACTGGCCACCGGGATGTTCCCAAATTGTCTGGCCCTCTGGAGTCAATCTTTAGGTTGCTTTCCTAGTAAAGTGGCTTAAGTCTCCTCCTTACTGCAGAAATAAGTCTATTTCCCAAAATAGTGAATAGTTCAGCAGAAGGTGGACTGGTGATATGAGCAGTAGCAGTTTGATTACATTCATCATTTCTCTTAGATTTCTGGCCTTTGTTGATTTTCAGTCACCTTTCTGGTGACCTCATCTTCTTCCCTTGCTCTCATTTTCAGAAGTTGTGGCTTCGCATCACAGACTTTTACTGTAAGTTAGGGAAATGTGATAATTAAAACATAGGCAGGGAATACTTACAAGTTCTCTGTTAATGATGGTTTAATGCTCATTCTCTGAGGGAATTTCTCACTGACACCCACTTATTTTGACCTTGAACTTTCACCATACTGAGGGCTTTCTCTTTGTTTCCACCAGATTTTCTATTCTTCTGCAGTAGAGTAAGAAGATTTGGTGCATATACATACATCATGGAAAACTATTCAACTAAAAAAAGATGAAGTCTTACCATTTGTAACACGATGGAACTAGAGGAGTTTATGCAAAGTGAAATAAGTCAGAAAGAGAAAGATAAATAATAGATGATTTCACTCATGTGAAGTATAAAGAAACAAACAATGGAACAGTCAAAACTAAACCAAAACCCTAGAAATATGTAAAATGAGGCTACAGAAAGGGAGAAAAAGTGGTGGGAAATAAAGAGGAAAGACAGGTCAGTGGACTGTGGTGGAGGAATATGGGTGCTTTGGTGATAAATGTGGTATGGTAGTATACATTTGAAAAAGTGTAACCCGATACCTCTAACGCATTGTTAGAAATTGGCCATGGAAGGTGCATATTAACTTTATAATTTATCACAGAAGAACAAAGATATGGAGAAAATAAATTATATTTTTGTTCTGAGCAATCTACTTAGCTTTAGAGTGCTAGTTTTTGGTTAAGAAGCTAAGTGATAAAGTATTTCTCAAGATGTTCTTTTTTTTTTTTTTAATTCTATAGTGGCATCATTTTGAACACAACTGATCTTTGGCCTTAAAAGTTTTATTATATATATCTGAGGCAATTGTTAGGATTCCTCTGTGTTTCACTGGTCAGTGGCAATTCAGCTTTCCCATGGTGCAGGTCACCAGGATCATTGGAAAACTCCAGGTTTTCCACACTTCTGGCATTTGAGGTTATATAATTCTTTGTATTAAGGTGGGGACTGCCCATTTGTTGTAAAACAGTTCCACCTCATTGAAAATAATATAATTAAAAATACAGGATGTTAAAAATATAAAATAACACTTTTACTCTCTCTCACCCATCCATCCATCCTGTTACATATATAAGACAAATATGGATTTAAATTGTTAGAAAAATTACATGATGTTTAAAAGTACATATGTTTTGGCCCTGGAAGGTGCATATTAACTTTATAATTTATCACAGAACAAAGATATGGAGAAAATAAATTATGTTTTTGTTCTGAGCAATCTATTTAGCTTTAGAGTGCTAGTTTTTGGTTAAGAAGCTAAGTTTCATTTCCAATTATATTAAAGTGATTAAGAATTTCTCAAGATTTTTTTTTTTTATCCTATAGTGGCATCATTTTGAACAAAACTGATCTTTGGCCTTAAAAGTTTTATTATATTTATCTGAGGCATTGGATTTAGAAACCTATTCAATAGTTTCAAGTTCTTCTTCTTAAATAAGGTATATTATTATTCCTACATGAAGAAATTATTCCAGTGACATCTAAACATATATGAATTATTCCAGTGACATCTAAACATATATGAATTTTTCTGCTCTTTGGCAGGATCAAAGGTCAAGGAGAATATATTTATGGAGATTGGAATAAATGTTGTCATCTTAGTCTTGTCCTCCTGTCCTCAGCTCCTGTGTCCTTGATTCCAACCCTTTTCTTCTTGATTTCATCCTTCTTCTTGTTGAATATGTGGCTATTCTGAGGAGAGCCTATTGCCCAGTATAGCCCTCCTTCCTATAGTGATACTTTCCTGGTGTGTAAGCTACATGAAGATGAACTTGGCTGAGTTCACTTCATGTTTGAATGCTTGTGGTCAGAATTCAGAACTTCCTGACCTTTTTCCATTTGTTTGCAGTTTGCATCTGTTTCACCCTGCAGCTGCAAAAGGGTTTTCCAGTATGTTTTCAGGGAAGTCAGTTTTGAACTGACCCTATGTGCAGGAAGACCTCTGCAGAGACAGATGGAGATTTTGAATCACCTAATATTTAGAGGACCTTCTTTAGGAAAACAAATGTAAAATTACAAATATAAATTAAGCATGAAGGTGACTATTTAGAAAGAGAAAACAAATCATAAGTAATTAAAAACTTAAAAAGTTGACTATGTCTGAAATAGCTTGTTTTTACAAAAAAAAATTGCGAGAACAATGTGAGATGTTTTCCATAGCTTTGGTGTGTGGGTATATATATTTGTAGTTTGTGTGTGTGTATATGAAATTTTATGGAGGTGTGACCTCATGCACCACTGTGAAAGATGGTTAAATCGTCTCTGGGAGCCTGTTATCTTCAAGTCAGATACTATATCTTATGCTAAATCTTGAACTCTGCATTGCAGGCAGTTGGGCAGGAAAGATGCATGTAAGATCAGGGAGAACAAGGACAAACTAGAATCCACAAAGAGGATTTGGGACCATGGAAATGTGCGTCAATTTTCATTGCCTCTAACTTTGATGAAGTGTTGCCCTTTGCCACAGAGTTAAAGACATCGCCCAGGAATAGAAGATATTGAAGGAGGATCCAGCAGAAAGTGGAGCCACTATAGACCTGGGGTAGCACTTTGCCCACAAAGTGAGCCAACAGGTACATAATAATTTGCTTGAGCTGCAAGCACACCTGATTTTACCTTATAAGAGTTGAAAACTATATAGCCACTGCCTCATTTCCACCCTCCAAATGTCATGAAAATATGTCTCTCAAATACAGTCTCCTTAACCAGAAACATAAGTGGAGGTGAATTCTGGAAAACATTGTTCTACCTAGCTGTATTGCCCTACATATGGTAAAACCACAGGAGCCTACCTAGTATCAATTTGGCAACGTAAGTACCTTTCTGTAACCCGTAAACCTTGGCAATCAATACAATTACAAAGTCAATTTCTGTCGACTATAACTAGTCTATGAATGGAAAATGTTCACCTTTCTCTTAAAGTTGAATTGACAACCCCTTGTATATTGTATCATGTTTATTCTTATATTACTTATCTTTCCCTTTCACATACTTTATTTTATATACTAAGATATAAGGTTAACAGCTATCAAACACCCAATTTTAGATGGTAGGGAAATGAGAAGAAAAGAAAAACATTTGGTTTTATAAATTTTTCTTATGTATAGGAAGAACTCTTAACTACCAATTTTTTTTATTTCTGCAATTAGTCACACTAAGTGGTTTTTAAAATTGTCTTCTAGTTGGAGTTCAGAGAAACATTTATTTCCAAAGTTTGTGGACTATTTGGCAGCTTTGTATAAATTAAGTTGTTGCAGTTTTCTCTTGACTTAATAAGTTATAAAGAACATGGGAATATTTGGTGGCAACTCAGGATTCCTCTGTGTTTCACTGGTCAGTGGCAATTCAGCTTTCCCATGATGCAGATCACCAGGATCATTGCAAAGCTCCAGGTTTTCCAGACTTCTGGCATTTGAGGTTATATAATTCTTTGTAATAAGGTGGGGACTGGCCATGCTATGCATTGTAGGATGTTTAGAGACACAGGTAAAGTATCCTGCACCTCTACCCATTAGGTGCTAGTAGTAGTCTCCTGCAGTTGTGGCAACCAAAAGTCTCCAGGCACTGGAAATGTCCCCATGGGGGCAAACTTTCCCCAATTTAGAACTACTGCAATAACCTTTTCTTTACTGGGTCTCAGCATGAAGTTCCTAAGTGACTGTGTCAGTCTCAACTTTTCAGGTCACATGATAACTCGATGGCTCATAGTCAAAAGCTGATTCTCAAAATAAGAACAGTTATATGTGTGTGTGTATTTTCATTCCTAGGGACCCTCTTTACAATGTACCAGTAGGGACCTGCCAGATTCTAGAACATCCCCTTCTGCCATTGTCCTTGCAACAACCTTATCGGATTTCAGTCTTTGTTCCTTGTTATTGTTTGGTTTTAGGAAAAGTGTATTTAATACCCAGAGTCTTGGTTTTGTGTTAAATATCAGTGTTCTAGTAAGCCAAATAGTGCCTACCTCTCCCTACACCCCCAAGTTGTCCCTGTCCTAACTCCTAGAACCTGTGACTATGTTAGTCTTAGTTTTCATGGTGAAAGGATCCTGTGAGTCCTTAGCTGGGGAGTTTATCCTGGTCAATACAGGTAGACTCAATGCAAGCAGAAAGGTGCTTATAAGAGAGAGATGGGCAAGCTAGAATCAGAGAAAGAGGTGGATGTGACAACAGAAGTCCAGATTGCAGTGATATGAGGAAGAGTTGATGAGCCACAGAATGTAGGTGATTCCAGAAGTTGGAAAAAGCGAAGAAAAAAATTCTCTCTAGAACCTCCAGAAGGAATGCAACCTTCCCAACCCCATGATTTTAGGACTTCTTGACCTCCAGAAGTTAAAACAATAAATTTGTGTTGTTTTAAGCCCCTAAGTTTTTATGAATGTTGCAATGATAATAGGAAACCCCAATGTGAAATGGGGTCCAATGGACATGACAAGGGTCTGGGCAGAGTATTCTACTTCATCATGCATTCTTCCTCCCCACCCCAATCACCATCCTTTTCTATAAGACTGTCAAACTTCTGAAGGAAGCAGAGTGGGTTTCACATTGCAAAGCTGTGCTTTCTGTCCCTTTTTCTGAGTGCTGTGTCTACCTGACTACTTGAGGTCCTTACTGACTCCTTTTGTCCCATCAACTTAAAAAATTTACTTATTTTTGGAATCATGTTCATTGACATAAATCTGATTTAATCATTTACCAACTTAAAAAAATCTTCTTTTGCTCAAATCTTATGGATAAGTTCCTAGGGACATATTTTCAAATATATTTAAAACACATTTATTTATGTTTTTATAGTAGTTTTAAGGGGATTGCATCACAATGAAAATTTCCATTACTGTGGTAAGCCAATCCTGCAAAGTTAGGAGTTTTTTTAAATGATATTAGGTAAATGACAGTCTATGTGCAGGGCATTTCCTGACTCCTTATTGATTATCCCTGAGTCTCCATCATGTTTCCTGTTATAATTGGCAAACCCTAAAAAATCTCAGAGATTTGTCTTAATCAAGTACCAAGGTGTGTGCGGGATCATATTTAGGATTTACCAACTATTGAAGTAACTAGCCTCACTTGGAGGTTCTGCAGTTGTTAGTAAGACTATTGCTCCACACTTTGTGTCAGTGTTGCTGGTCTTCTCAGGACTATTGGTAGCCTGGTGAGTAGAGCTTGTATTAGTGACTCTAGAAAGATACTGAGTGCAGACAAGAATGGGAGAGGTATTTAAAGAAAGTGCACTTCCATCTCTCTGGCTTAGTAAGGAATGGTAGTTGAAATAGCACATAAAAGAGATACTTTAACATTTCCATGGCTAAAATGCTTCATCTCATAGTGATAGTATTTGCCAGGCTATTCTTTGGATGAAGTCTTTTCTTAGACTATTAAAACCAACTGCCTCTCTTCTTGTCGTTTCTAGGCTGGAGGCTTACAACCTTCTGAGCCCACAATTCAGCTTTGTGAGCTGATGACCTAGACTTGGTCCTCTGTCTCCTAAGAGTCTTTCTATGCCAGGAGGAAGCCAATAGAGAAATCGAAATTAGTTCTTCTTTCAGGCCTTGGAGTGCTGATGGACTAAGTTACTGTTCCTTATCTCTTTTGTTAACAGACCCTGTCCTGAGGCTAGAAGGCCACTGGTGTTAGATTGTTTGCAAAATGACCGTTTTAATTCCCCTTTCTATAGCTCTTGTGATGCAACAATTCTAGTTTTTTTTTCTCTTAAGAGGTGGAGTATATTTCTCAGGATTTGAATCTGGACTAGCCTTGTGATTTGCTTTGGCCAATAGAATGCAGCAAAAGTGATGCTGAACTGCTTCTGAACCAAAGCAATACTGCTCAGTTACTACATGCACAATTCTGAGGCCATAGCCAATTAGAACATGAGATACCATATGGAGCAGAGAGAAATCATCTGAGCTGAGGCCACCCTACTCTAGCCTGACCCTAGCTAACTGAGCAGCTGACCACAGATGTTTGAGCTTACATGAGAGCTTAACTACTCAGCTAAAGTCAACCTAATTGCCCACCTGCAGGATTGTGAGCTAAAATAACTGCTATATTTTGGAGTGATTCGTTATGCAGCCAAAGCTTACTCAGTTGCCATCAAAATTGGAGGCATTACCAAATTAGAACTTATGTCCATGTCTGCCACGTAAGGGGGAAGAAAGCAGAGAATGACCGTGTGGATGAGAAGAGACCTTAAAGTAGGAATGCATAGCTGAGTTTTTAGTTTTCTCAGGTCATTCTGGATATATTACTATTTCTTCTCTCACTAAATAGCTCACTTACAGCTCAACAGAGATCTTTTGTTCACAAGACTCAGAAACTCCTGCGTACCCATGTAAAGAAAGGAAAGTTAGTCCCAGGGGTGTTCATGGATTTCAAGACTCAGCTAGGTTCTCTTGAGTGTGTGAATCTGGAAATGAAATTCAGTCTGGAACCAAGGGAGCTGCTTGCTCTATCTACCTTGTTGTGTTACTTTCTCTTTGCTATACGATCTCTCATTTGTTCTGCATGGTTGCTTTGGTTTTCTATGCACAGTTCTCTGCTTGCACATAGCCTCATCATGCCTTTTCCAAAAACAACAGTGATAACCTCAAGTCCTCAAGATCTTCTAGCTCACCTTCTGTAAATTAAATGACCAATCAGAGAATCTGACTGATGCACTGTGGTTTGATGAAGTATGTTTAGTGGAGATTGACAAGGCCAATACAGTCTTTTCTTGGCACTGGCAGGCATTTTTGGTAGCAACCACAGTACTTTATTGTGCTCTTTATGTCTAATCCCTCACATCCCTGAGTTTCTGGGACTTTTTTCTACCAAATTGCAAACAGTCCTCTAGCTTCACTTACCAGTAGAGGATAAATCTCTCTATCTTTTTAGTAGACACTGAAAAGTCTTTGTCAGCCCATACCCTGCCTCTTCATATGCCTTAATGGTGTTCCTTGTGTACCATGACTAAGGAAGTTTCAGTCTATGCTGAATGAAAACCTAACTTCCGGTGTCCAGATTTTTCTATTCACCATTTGGCCTGTCATTGTCACCTTAATTTTTTTTTTGCTTTGTATTTTATAGCAGTCAAAATCTCAAAACATGTTGATTGAGACACTTTCTAAGGACAATTTATAGTTATATGGATTTTATAGACTAGAAATTTTTCAAAAATAAATGAGTGCTGACATATGGTGACCAGGTCTGTTTTTTCACATATGGCCATTCTAAGGTTCCGTCTCCAATCATCATTATTTAATGTTAGACCAAACTCTAAGAATTGCCATTTTTGTAGGTCAAAAAAATTTTGTAGTTGAATATTGGCAATTTCCCATAGTTCAGTGTAATATATTAAAGCATATTTTAACTTGAAAAGGGCATAATCTTATATAATAAAGGACTGACCTTTACAATAAATATATTTAATTCTACATCATGTACTATGCAGTTTCCTTGATTTTCTTATTTCATGGTGGACCATGAAAACTTCATCATGGTCTGACACTAGTTTTTGATATGTTTTTTTCCCCCAAAAGATTCATTTTATTTATGCACACCAGAGCTGGAGTGCAAGCCAGGGCAGGGAGAGGATTCACCAGAGGCAGATTGGGGAGCAGAACTGCTGAGGGGAGCAATGTGAGAGACAGGAGAGGTCTGCTGTGCCATGTGGGTCAGCTCTCTGGCTAGCTGGCTGGGATTGAACTCCAGCTGCAGTGGCTGTGGATAGCTTCGTAGTGCTGAGATTTAACCCCTTGTACCACGAGGGAGACTGATATGTTATTTTTAAAAACACAGTCTGGACTGTAGGGATGGAGGACAGGTGAATTAGGGGTGGAAATTCTATGGGGACTACAGTTGATGCAGGGAGGGGGGAGCAAACATTGTTTAAAAATGAACAATGATGTGAAACATATATAGATCAATAAAATTAATTAAAAATAAAGTTTGTACATCAATCTAAAGCCAAAAAAAACAAACCCTCCCCCCCAAAAAAAAACCAGTCTCCTGAAACATCTTCACGGTCCTTTCAGGATAACTGCCTCTCCTCAGAGCACTTTTTCCTCTAGTTTCTGAGGCAGACTCCTTCCCCTCCTTAAAGTCATATTTAAAGAACACACATCCTCTGAGGTCTGCCTTGTCTGTGGATGCACAAAGTTGTATCCACTTCATCATTACATCCCCCCTCATAAAGAATATGGCCACATTTATGAAAGGAGCCCCAGTAACTTTTCATTGATTTTTCAATGAAATATGAAAGCCAATTCTATCATGAGTTAAAGATGCTTTCCTTTGGTTTGAAGTGTTTGTACAACTTTCTATCATATTAGACAACTCCTCTCTCACTCTCTATTTCCTACTCAGGGAACTTCATCTCCCGTACAAGCAGATTTAGACAGATTGTATAACAAACTGGCTTTGGTTATTAAAAACATCTTTTTAGCTTTTGGCACAACAAGCAAAACCTCTTCTGATGAAAAGAGTCTCTCTTCCATATGGTTCGCGAAAGAAGTACATTTTTCTGAATTTACGGTACATGTGAAAATAATAAACAATTTGCATTTCTTTCTTTTTCTAGTAATTCAAACTCTAACCTGAGGGTTTTAAAATAGTGGATTTAGTAATTTTTACATTGTACCTCTTTCTGAAATATTATTGATGCTCAATGAAGTAAGGAGGCCTTTGCCAAATGTTTTAGTTTATCTCTCTTTTTGTGAATCTGTAAATGCGTCAGTCAGAAAAACATTTACTGTAATGTTAGAATGTGCATGTGTTGGCATTAAAAGTATGGTTTTGCCCCTACAGGGAATAAAATAGAAGCAAAATTACATTTAATCCCCGGTATCTTTGGTAATGGGGAACAGACTGAGTTTGTACCAATAATATCTGAAAAATTTATTTTAGAAATTAAGTTGAAACTTGTTCTTTACTAAACCTTTTGTCAGAAATCTGCAGGTAGTCAACTTGTTCTCTCTCCTTCACTTGGCTCAGTTGGACTCTGGGGCAGAGAAATGGTAAACAGGAAGGAAGAGTCAAACCCAAAGACTTATTCACAAATCTCATAGTTATTGGATTTTTCTCAATATGCTCATTGTAACTCTTATGTCAGAAAAGATAACCATTTTGTAGTAAAAAAGGATGAGAGTCTTGCTACTCTTTTAGTGAGACATCTTATATTTCCTTATGATTTAAGAGATAGTCCTCTACCAAAACACATGCTACTTCCTTTCTAAATTCAATTTTCACTTAATAACTGAAAAATGAAGTAGAGTGATTTCAGAGAATTCTGACACCTCCTTAGAATCATTCTCCCCAAAGGGAAGATTTGCATATAACTGTATGGGAAGAATGCCACCACCCAATCATCTACTTCTAGCCAGTAGCCTGCAAGAGAAAAGATTTATTCCATCTGGCCCACTCTCTATCCCTTTGGGATATAAACTCTTCATAGTCTCTTGGTGCCCACGGGATTTTTGATAGAGCTGAGGGGCAGGATCTTATCCTGGATCTGTAATGTTTTCTTCATTCAAAGAACTCATATGCTTGCAGAGACTATAGTGCATTGCACTCATGGTGTCCAGATGTGATGCCCCAATGATGTAAGAGACTAATTTATTCTGGGACTATTACTGTTATCAGTCGAAGAAGTCTTAGAAAGTAACTTCCAGTTTTAAAAAAAATTCCTGGAGAATTTTGTAACTCTGCTACTCATAGTTATCTTGATAGACCTCTGCAAATGTTTTGGGACAATGTAAATAGATAGATGGAGATACAGACATGGTAGGGTTAGGGGAAACCTTGAGTAACTACGTTAGAGAAACTCTAAATACAAAATGGGAGTGATGGTTTTAAGTAAGGCTGACAGTAATAATTAATCCCAGATGGCTCCTTTGTAGTCAGGATTTCTCCCAGTCACAGTTTTTGTTTGAATGTCAAAATAGAAACTAATTAGGCTCCTGCACTGTTTTCTTATTCTCACAGCTTCATTGGTGCCTTGCTGGGTAGCCTTATAAGATGTTCATGAGACAAAATGGTCATGTTCTCTATGATACATTCTTCATAAGCAGGCCATATGTTCTCAAAACTAACCTTTACTACCTCACTCTACCATTTCAGAACCCAAGTTTTCTCTTTCCTTTGAGTTTCTGTGTTTGCTTTTGTCCCACTTACTATGTGTGTTCCATCTACTAAGGATGCTCACTGCCCCAGGGGAACAGGCCCTCTAAATCTCAGGATGTCATCCTCATTTGCTTAGGAAATCTGACTCATCACCAAACAGGGTAATCTGATTCATGGAGAATAGCTAGGCAGACCAGGGAGAGTTATCTTAAAGCAAATTCTGTTTGTCATGGAAAACCAGGAATGATCAAATCAAATAGAACTTATAACTGACGGCCACAGAGGGTGTTGCCTCTAGTTCTTTACAAGAGACATCAGTTGTTCCTTGATATCTCTAATAGAAAACTTATCAGAATAAATAAACTTGTTTCCAGTTCTGTCCTGCTAACAAGGTTTGCCTGTTAAATTACTTAATTGTTTGCAGTCATCAATGAGGAAAACAGACACACCCAGTCTTTTCCTATAAACTATTCCCACAAATCTGCATTTATTTGGTTTTGGAATCCAACTTTCCTTTTAAAAATCCTCAAAATATTTCTGTTTTAAATAGATGGATTAACACACAGAATCTGTTTCTTCTTCACTCAGAGAAAACTAAATGAATGATTTGTTGCTTTTCCCTCAGTTGGCCCTTGATTCAGAAGAGAATGAAGTAGGCCTTATCTTTCAAGGTGTGCATGGTGGAATACTCAAAGCATTTTGTATCTATTAGATCCATTTATTTGTATTTAGGTTCAAGGAAATGATATTTTTAGTCTTTGGGTTAATAAACATTACTATGTCTTCCTTTGCTCTCAATCAATGCAATCATTTTGTATGCTCTTTTATTTTAAATTAGTAATTTAATAAAGTGTAACCCATTTTGTAATACATGCAATGCATACTTGACAGTGACTCACACTAAATCTAAGTTTTTATATGGAATAAAGATTACTCAGTATGTGTAAGTACCCACTTTTTAGGTGAAAAGTGAGGTTACTTTCCAGACCATGGGAAACAAAACCTTCCCTTAGCTTTATTGTCGAATAAGCAAAATATCTTACCCCTTTTGATCATCTGGATGGTTGTTAAATTCTCCAATTTTCCCTTTAGTGCACATAGAACCCAAATCTTCACTTTTGAAACCTTCTGATATAAAAATACCTTCTTTCTGTTTTGTTGTTGTTAAATGTATATTTTCTTTGTTTTTAAAAAATTACATTGAGGTAATGTTGGTTGACAATACTGTGTGTGATTTAGAGGTAGGATTCCACCTATTCAGATGTATCATTCATACCACACCCAAGATCAAGGTAGCCTTCTTTTTTCTGTTTTTAATAACCCCATAACTTATATATTTTCCCAGAAGACATTCACTTTCATAGTTAATTTGAAGCAAATGATCAATATGTAAACACTGAACAACCAGCAATGCTGTCATCAGCTTGAAATTCTCTTATTATTGTCAAGGTGGTATTAATTATGCAGTCAGGGATTAGCAAATGCCTGAGTAGCATAATTATAATATGTATGGTATCTAAATTATATAATATGTATGGTAAGCTAAATTATAGTAATTGTTCATTAAAACTCATATTTATTAGCATAGTACACATACTTTTGATTTCAAATTTTGTGCCTATATGCTCATATAGATTCACATGGTCCTATTAGTGTATTTAATAACTTCTTGCTGGAATTGATTTCCTAATCACCACATTTTTCAGTGGTTAGCAATACTAAAACAGTGGCGTTAGAAGCAGAAGAAATTGGGCAAAACTTTAAGTTTATATTATTTAAGACTGCTAATGCTATAAGACAAAGTACATATGAACTGTTAAGGCTTTGTATTATTTGTCCTTCTTAAGGTAAACATTTAGAACAAGTAATCTCTCATTCATTTGTTTCATTCATTCAACAAAAAGATTTTGAACATCTACTGTATGCCAGATAATCTGGTAGGTGCTAATGAGAAAATCAGATCAGGTCTTGCTCAGTCTGTTGAAATAATAATTTTTAATGAATTTCTAATGTGAATTTACCTTTACAGTTTGATATTCTATGAATCTAAGATCCGTTCATTTATACTGTGGAATCTGCAATCCTAGTGGGAAGTCAGGATGATGAACTTTTCTTGTGTAGTTGAGCCTGAGGGAAGAGGACAGGGATAGGGGACATGGTAGAAATACTAGTGGGAAAGAATGCAACTGCTCTTGGGAAATGCCTGGTAGGAATGGGCTTCTTTTTTGTTGGGGGTGAGGGTGAGGTAGTTGTGTGAATGTGTGAGGGATACTGTGAACTATATTTTCCATAAGGGAAAGCAACGTTTGAATTGGCTCATCTGGTGACTGAAAGAAAGTCAGTACCTGCCTGGGAAATACAAACTGACTTCAGCAAAACACCTCTGAAGCCCTGTTTTATGGCCCTTCCTTCTCTTGTCTAAAAAATGCCTCCTCCAAGGTCTTTACAGCATAGAATGAGGAATAAAAGAGATGCCTTTAGCTCAATGAAATGAAGAAAATCCTATTTCTGAAGAGAATTTATGTGCTACCCCTCTCTCATTTCTTGGGTTTCCTAGTAATGAAGAGGAAATATAAATCTGAAGCACAGTTGCGTTTCTGACAGAGCAACTCATGGACATAATGAATACTAGTCTTGGTACCATAGATATGTGAGGGGACTAAAGAGAGTAATGATAGATTATTTGACTAGATTTTAGTGCAGCACTCTTTTTATACATAATATACAAATATGCATTTGTATATAGTATATAATATATACATATAACCATGTATGTATATACATGTTATGTGTATAAATATACACACATATACACACACACATACACACATGTTATTGGCCTATAGTATATCCAACTTTACCAGGAGGAATTTTAATTTAGATGGGATAAGTATGCTGTGGAAAAGCGTAATACCTTCCAAGACTCAAGAAAAATTCTTAAAGAAGAGGGATATTTTAGATCATGTAATAAGTAAATACAGCCAGGGTTCTAGGCACCCAGCAGATAACCCTGGAGATAAAACTCTGCCCCTACCGATCTTAGCAGTGGTGACCCCTGAGTCCGCAGGTTGCACACTGTATAACTTCCTCTTTGTGGGGTATAACTTCTTTGTGGGCTTGTCTTTTGACCACTTCAACTCCTTAATACCATAGTTAGTTGATGCTTCACCCGGTCTGTGCTGAGTTAGATGTGGAACTGAAGTGTGCTGTGTGCCCTGCAGGAGGCATAATGAGCATCTGCATGAATAAAGACATAACTGATGACTTCTTTGCAAATTAGTTTTGCTGCATATACATATACACTTAGGTACTGAATAATAAATTTAAAGTGTTTAATTCATCTTGAGTAAACTTAAATTTTAAATATTCAATAAATATTTAAAATGAATATAGTGGTGTTATTTGTCTATTGCCAGACCACCTGAAAAACCTATATTTTTTTAGAACTCCAAGGAGATTAAAAATGGATTGCTAAATTAAAACATTTTTTTTATTTAAAAAACACATAAAGCTGTGTGCCAGAGATTTTTATTTACTGCTTTATAGACATTTACTCCCTTGTTGATCTAAAATAATGACTAGTGATTGAAAGTACTTATATGACGGACTTACACTGCCATCCTGAACAGAGAGTATATAAGAGGTTGGATATGAATCGTGAACATAATGAAAACCTAAAATAGATGTGATCAATAATTTTTCATGTCCAGAGCTAGTTTATATAAATTTATCAGGTAGGTAGCTTGTCTCCATGTTATTCTGCCTTCAGATACCAACTAGTTTCCAAGATTGTTTTGGTTTCTTGATTGGGTTTAATCTACCTGTGGTGTTCAAGTAAAGGCATGTGCTGTACCAGTTTTGGGTGCTAGGAATTGTGCTAAGCTATTTAGGGAGTTTGGGAGGATGTTCAGTGACTTTTCTGTATCTAAAGTTTCTGCCTTTCACCAATGGTAGATGGAGTGAATTTAACCAGTTAACGTGATTAGGGTTATACTAACTGGAAGCCCCTCTCACCTTTTATGCGAAAATTTAGGCCATGGGTGAATTGTGTTGAGGAATTGGATTTCAGGAACTTCTGTTTACTCACATGATAGCTTAAAATATTCAAACTGAAGTTGCAGTCCCCATGTAACACTTCACTAGGACAGACTTTCCTTTAGTGGAGGCGACAACCTGATCCTATCCAAAATCAGTGTCATTCCTAGAATAGCTAACAACCACTGCTAAATATTTCTCAAGTAAACCTAGCTAAGAATAGTGTAGTATTTCTAGAGCTCTGACATAAGAAGTTCAACACCCTGTTGAAGTCTGATAAGCTGAAGTTTTTTGGAGAGCTTTGACCAAGTGACAGTGAAGAAAATGGAGCCCGAGAAAACTCAGGTTGAGGGAAAATCTAACAAGACTTCCTACATCATCTGAAGATGGCCTACAGTCAGTCCACAAGAGACTGCAAGTGTCTCTGAGCGTACCTAGGTCCTGAGTTCACTACCTGTCAGCCTTGGGAAACAGAGAGACTTCATTAACTCTACCAACATTCAAATTAAAATTTCAATCTTAGCTAGTACTCCCTGTTCCTTCTCCCACTTTTCCCATTACAGTTTCTTGGAAAGCTGAATCTCTATCTTGCCTCTTTAGGCCAGAAAACAGGTGTTCTTCTTAAGAGGTTCAATTTATGAGTTTATTTTTAATATGTAAATTTACTATCACTTTGTAATTGACATAATACTCAACCCTTCTAAGGACTTTGAGAGAATAATTATCATCCCATTTTCATAATGAAAACAAAAGAGGATCAAATGGGTACCTCCTTATAGTTCATATTTAGTAAGTGGCAGACTTGGAACTTGATCCCATCCCACGTTTATGAACTTTCTTGTGTAATATTCCCATTAATTTACACCATCCTTGCTCACCTTGCTAAGTATCCAATGCCTCGGCTCATACCTGATCTTGCTCACTTACGTATGGTAGTTAGGCTAAGAAAAATGCTCTGGCCAAGAAATGGGCCACTACCCACGCCAAAGTGTGTGGGGCAAATGCTCTAATTTTCTCTAATACCAAAAAAGTATAGTTTCTATAGTGCTTCTTATATGATTCCTTGTAGTGCCTAACAATACCACAATATTTTTTTTAGTCTAAAGCACTGTTTTGGTGTAGTTGCATTTGTCTAACATTCGTAACTGCCTTATGCTTTCTTCTCAGGCCCAAATTATTCTTTCCAAGTTAGAATGATTTTTCTTCTTTGACATCCATTAAAAATTATCGGCAACATGGCCAGTCTCCAGAAACACTTCTGTAATGCCAACTGCAGGACTCGGCATCTAAAAATAAGAGTTGAGAATGAGATTTACGTTAATGCTCAGAAAGAAATCTTTCCATGTGTCTTAGTAAAATTTGGTAAAACCTATTCCAGGGACAAGTGTGAAATACAAATTCTTAGGGCTGTTTCCTACTTAAAACTTGGCTGAGTAATTAGTGAGAGCTTGTCCTTTTTAATCTGACTCTATCCTATTAGCCACTTAGCCATTTTTCATTCTTTGACTTAAGGTTATGTAAGTTCAGAAGAGTTTTTCAGCCTAACCAGAGCTCACAGCTGAGCAGGCTTCCTGGGAAGAAGTTCCTCACTAATGATTCCCAAGATTTGGAAGTTTATGTTTTCATTTGTCTATCATTTATTGCTTCCTTTATGGAACTGATTAAATTCACCAGATGGTGAAACATGAAGTCAAATAATTTGGGGAAAGTGTGGGCAGTTTAAAATTTGCTTGAAATTTAGCATGGAGACTGTGAAATTAAAATTAATTAGATGGGATCTCCCTACCCTCTCTTTCACCTAAAACTCCCATCCAATTCATTCTATAAGCATAATCATATCCAAAATTAAATCATTATTATTTGCCTTTTATATGTCTTTTACTCAGTTTTCCCCTATATGTTTCATCTTACTTTTGATTTTCAAGTATACAGGCTAGCAATTAGGGCCTATACTCTGTGCAAACAGTTACGCCAGTGCCTCAGATCTGATGTTTTCCAGTCTTTTCCTTCCCTCCTTTCTTCTTTCCTTTGTTAAGGGGAAGGATGTCCTAAAAGAACTCTGCAGAGTTTGGTGGACTCCACCCCAACTCTAGCTTTCTGGATTCTACCTCCTATTCTGTTATAGGATAGCCCAGAGTGGACTTGGGCTGCCTGTCTGTGGGGCCTCACCCGTGTTCAAAATGTAATTTTCTGCAGGCACACACAGAAAGGGTAATGGGTTTATTTACAAAAAGGAGAAAGGAAAAGGAAGCAACCCAGGGAAAGAGAGAGGGATACAAAGTAGCTGGAATACTTTACCAGCCGGCTAACTTGGAGCTCTAGTCCCAAACTAACGCTGCTAGCCCCAGTCACACAGTCTGAAAGCCGTTGTTCCAGAGAGAGAGAACGGTTACCTCTCCAAATTGACAGTTGGAAAACCGCTTACAATTTATCCCCCTAAGTCCCAGAATGCCTGCTTAGCTCCACCCTTAGGTCCTCGCAGTTCTCTCCTTGGTACTGCTGGGAGTTGTAGTTTTCTAATACTGAAGTAAGGGATAGAGTCCAGAAAGCTGGAGTAGGGAGTGGGATCCACAAGACTCTGCAGAGTTCCTTTAGGACATCCTTCTCCCTGACACTATTCCAGTGATTGGTAACGGTTCTCTCTCTCTGGAGCAACAGCTCTCAGGCCATGTGACTGGGGCTAACAGTTTGTGACTAGAGCTCCAAGTTAGATGATCTGGTAAAGTATTCCAGAGATACTTTGTATCTCTCTTTCCCTGGGTTGTTCTTTTCCTTTCCCCTTTTTGTAAATAAACCATCACCCTTTTGTGTGTGCCTGCAGAAAATTACATTTTGATCAAGGGGGTGAGGCCCCACAGACAGGCAGCCCAAGTCCACTCTGGGCTCCCCTGTAGCATCTTCACTCCCTCTCTTCCTCTCTCCATCCCTTCTTTCTTTCTTCCTCTCTCCTTTCTTTCCCTTCCTCCCTCCAACCCTTTCTCCCCTTCCTTTTCCTTCATACAAACTGTGATAGAAATTCTTACAGGAAACTTAGAGCTTAGTCATAGTTACTTTTTATAGAAGAGGTCAAAGCTAACAACCAGATGGAATCCAAAGATGAGACAATAAAATAATATGTAATCATTGCTGAATTGTATATCACATATTTTATATGTGGTTTAAGAAGAGTCATGGATTTTAAATCTGAAGATTAACAGTACAATTCTGCAACTTTTCTAGCTACTTAATAACCTATAATCCTTACTGTATCATTTTTTGCACCTAATTCAGCTTTAGATTTAGATTTAGATTAAAGAATTTAGCCACGCATTTAGTTGGAATGTATCAGTCTCATTATGACTTTCAAAGGAATCCTTTGTTTCTTATGTTCTAAAATGGTTGACTGCCATTTCCACCATGGATTATGGTGGATTAATACAATCCTAAAAGTTATTTTTCCTCAGAATAATTTTGCTCCACATTGATCTTTTGGGTACAGATAATTCTGACAGTTCTCTTGTCTATACAAATTACAATCTCAAAAAAAGTTTTGAATTTTTAGCTTATGTAGCAGTGCTTAGGATGATCTATGTTTTTTCAATAGGACAGTCTCAGTTTTTGTCCCAAGTTGAACCTATACAGATGAGCTTTCAAAATGTTGAGTTTTCTCATGCCAAGGATATCATGTCAGGACCCACTGAACCAAAAGCAGGATTAGCAAGTCATATACTATAGTTTTCTTTTCTTTTCTTTTTTTTTTTTAAGATTTATTTATTTATTCATACAGAACTGGGGTACAGACCAGAGTTGCAGGGGCAGTGAGAGGATTCACCAGAGACAGAGTGGGGGCGGGGCAGAAAAGGCAGATCGAGGAAGTACACTGCTGAGGGGAGCAGCGGGCGGGTCAGGAGAGGTCTGCTGCGCTATGTGGTCACCTCCGGGGCAGGCAGGGATCGAACTCATGGGGAAGTGGCTTTCGATTCTTAGTGCTGCACTTTAACCCGCTGCACCAAAAGGGAGGGCCTATTTTACTTTTTTTAACTTTATTAAGGTATAACTGACAAATAAAATTGAATATATTTAAATTGTAGTGTTATGATTTGATATACATTGCAAGATGTATTACCACATTCATGCTAATACACTCATCTCTTCTCATTGTTACATTGTTTTGATTGTGGGAAAACCCAGGATCTATTAGCAAATTTCAAGGACATAATACACTATTATAAACTATAGTTATGTTGCTGTATATGAGGTCCCCAAGCCAAATTCATCTTATAACCAAACCTACACCCTTTGACCAGTGTCTCCCATTTCCCTCACCCCAACCCGTGATAACTATCATTTTACTGTTTCTGTTGAGTTTAACTTTTTTAGCTTTCACATTTAAGTGAAACCATACAATATTTGTCTTTCTGTTTCCAGAGAAAAGGGATATCTTATTTCTCTTAGCACAATGTGTTCCAGTTCATCTGTATTAATAACAGAATTTCTTTTTTAATCCATATCTATCACGTTTTCTTTACCCACTTACTTGTTGACAGACGTTTAGGTTGTTTCCACTTTTTGGCTATTGCAGTGAACATAGAAGTGCAGATTTCTCTTAGAGATAGTGACTTTATTCCCTTTGAATAAACCTAGAAGTAAGATTGCTGAATTATTTGTCTCTATTTTAGTTTTGTGAAGAATCACTGTATCATTTTTATAAGAATTTACATTCCTACCAACAGTGTAGAGTGTAGAAGATTCCCTTTTCTCCATATCTTTGTCAGACCTGCTATCTTTTAACTTTTTGATAGTAGACTTCCTGACAAGTGGGAGCTGATAATCTCCTGTTGGTTTTGACTTACATTTTCCTGTTGGCTAGCGACCATGGGTACCTTGTCCATTTGTATATTTCCTTTGGAAAATCTCTCCTTAGGTCCTTTAACCATATATATATATATTTTTGGTCTGTTTTCTTTTTGCTAATAAGTCGTTTCATTTCTTCCTTATCAGATTGGTGGCTGCAAATATTTTCTCACTGCATTGATTGTACCTTCATTTTGTAGATTGTTTTTTTCTGTGCAGGTTCAAGTTTGATGTAGTCCTGCTTATTTATTTTTCCCTTTGGTGTTTGTGCTTTCCATGTCAAATCCAAAACATCATTGCCAAGAACAATGTTAAAGGAAATTTCCCCTATGCCCTCTCTAGAACGTGTATGGTTAAATTTTACATTAAAAATTTTAACCCATTTCTGTTTGATCTTTGTATATTTGTGTATAGGGAAGGTAGAGGTCCAGGTTCATTCCTTTGCACGTGGCTGCCCAGTTTCCCCAACACCATTTGTGAGGTGACAGCCTGACATTCATTCACCTCTGGGCTGCATGTGTGCTGGGCCTCAAAGATAATCTATCACATAGTTTTTACTTGTTTGGTGAACAGAACATGTGACTTGTCAGAAACATTTTTCTCCATTTTTTTTGGCATGGGCCTTGTAAGGGAAATTTAATCCATATGTGTCAAAGATTCATTTACACTTAAATTATTAAAGATTGTTCGGAGTTTTTGATGTCTAACAAGCCTTTTGACTATTTCCAAGCAGTTCTTTAATGCTTTGCCAAGGGTAGACCTAATGTCCAGCCCCAGTAAATTCAGGTTTTTCTCCTTGAGTCTAAATTCCTTGCTTCCGAGGGAAAAGTGCCTTAACAATTAGCATCTACCTGCTCCTGTTCGAAGTGTGCCAAAGGAGCAAAGCTCTGGAAGGGTAAAATATGATACGGCATGATTTACACATCTGGCCCCAATCTGGGCCTGTTTTCTAACTGGGCAGGAGGTACAGGAAGTGCTTTACTTTCATCTACCTCTGCTTCATTGGAGACATTGTGTGATGCACATGCCAGATGCTCTGAGTTCATCTGATTGATCGAAAAGAGAGGAAGAAACCTCTTTTCATTGAAAGGATGCAGGGCAAATATATTAAAGAACCTGAATATTCAGGGAAGTAATACTTGTCCCTGGTGGATCTCTGTTTTACCAACAACCTTTTGTTCCCCACCACAGTTACTGCCATCAGGGTCAGGACTAGACTTAGAGCAATGTGGTGAAGGAAAGTTACCTTTGTATTTCTTCCTTTCTTGTTCTCTTTTGGGGTTCTCCTTTAATTTCTTACATTAGTAATCTCTGCTTGGAAATGGTCACAGGTCCTTCTGGTTGTCTAGGAAAAAAATGAGATTAAAAAAAATCTTATGACGTTGTTACCAATGTTACTCTACTCCCCCAGAACTGATGACAATCTGAGGCAGGGATTATGTATACTTTATTTCTGAGTCCCTGATATCTACTACAGAGTCTGTCTTACGGTTGGTGCTCAAGAAATTGGTGCTTGTCAAATAAACGTCGTATTTTGGTATACGAGAGCATAATAAATTCAACAGATTGAGTCCCTAACAGTGACATTTCAGTAGTAGACTTATTCTCAAAATTATCTTTATCTTTCTGTATTTCACATATATGTTTCATTTATTCCACCTCAAATCCATCGTAGAAAATATGCCAAATAAAGACAGCCAGTGGGCAGTGCTTTCGAATGTAAGTCTTTACACTCGAAAAGTGTAATCCAATCACCCCAGAAAGTCCAAGCTGATCCTACACTCAGGACAGAGGAAAGCTCATGCTCTCTATTCATTGACTCAGTGTTGTGTTAAGGGCCATCAACTTGCTTCCTGTGAAATTTTTTGGATTGAAGTTCTTTTTTCTACAATGGGCTAGAGTAGTCCATTTATTCAATAGCTTTCATTATATAGACACCTTTTTCTGAAATTACACAGACATTAAAGATAATTAGGCTTCAGGAGTTTTGGAAGAGGTTCTTATCCAGGCTATTATTTCTATTAGTGCTAGTCTCTACTATAGTTTGGAGAATTCATGCAAGTCATTTTAGCTGGTATCTACTCCAGTCTCTTGTCTTCCTTTTTATAATTTAAAAAATTTCCCTTTAGTCCCTTTCCTATTCTCTCATACCCATAATTTATTTTTTTCCATCTAAAATTTAGCTTGGTTAATAAAGTTTAAAGGTTAATTGCTAGTAATTGATCTGTCATCTTTCTAATTTCTTTTTTAGTAGATACTTATTGGATATTAGGTGTGTATATTATATAGCCAAAACTTTTACCTTTACATAAAGTTTACCTATCTTTCCTGTGTCAGTGCATTCAGGCTTAATACATTTTTCTTAATGATTCTTGCTATCCATAATAATAGCTGAATAATTAATTATTTACCTATGTTCATTTTTTTTTGTTTACACTTCGATTACCTCCAGTTTTAGCATTGCAAAAAATACTGCAGAATATATCTATATTTATGTCCTATGTACAGATTTCCCCAGTATGAGATTAGAAAAGTACATCTTCTTAACTCTTCAATGCTTTCTCTCCTATGTTTCATCTGTATATACACATCTATATATACAGACATATATACATATATAATATATTGTAAACAAAATTTAAATCACTGGTAAAATTAAACATAAACATTAAAAATTTTATATGCTCCCCTTTCATTAAATTTCTTCTACAGTATCATTAATTTTGAATAATATTTCATAGCATAAATATTCTAATTGTAACCTGTACTTGAGCATCTTAGAATGTTTTCACTACATTTGATTCTTTTGATTAATTAGAACTCTTTCTGGCCTGCCTCTTCTTCTGTACAAATCCCCAAAGGGCTGACAGTGTCCCCTCTTTTTGAAGATCTGGTAAATCAATCCACCTAACTGAGCTTGCTGGAGGTAAGTCTGGAGCCAGACAATTTTCACTGCATAACAAGCAATGTTGGCGAGAAGAATGTATATATAGCACTATTCACGTATCTATCACTATTCACCATTCATGTATCTATCTTAGGGTAGCATACCCTTTCCTATCCATAGCACTCCCATTTCTCTACATGCAAGTATAAAAATCTGAGTGGGCTTTCTTTGATTTGATTTATCTCCCTTTAAATTTTTTAAAATTAATTTTTGACTAAACACCCACCCATTTATTAGATACCCTCTACTCTTGCTCCGTTCTCCACCCTCCCCCTCGTTCACCCCTGCCCCCATCCTGGTACCCTTAATTCTGTTGTTGATGTCCATGAACTTATTTTTATTATTTTATTTGGTCCATTCATCTGTTTCCTTTCCTTACATTGCACATATGGGCAAAATAATCCAATAGTGGTTTCCTTTTCTTTATGATTTATTTTGCTTTGCATAATCCCCTCAGACTCCTTCCATTTTGCTGCAAATGGCAAACTCATCTTTTTAAATAACTACATATTTACATCTTTTTTTACCAAATCATCTATTGTGGGGAGTACTTAGGTTGTTTCCCATATTTAGTTACTATAAATAATGCTGCACTAAATATTGTGTACATCTAACTTCGTTAAATGATTTCATATTTCTTGAATAGACACCTAGAAGTGGGATACTGGATCAAATGGAAGCTCTATTTTTATTTTTTGAGGATGATCCATACAATTTTCTGAATTGGTTGCACCTATTTACATTCCTATTAGTAGTATTTGAGGGTCCTTTTTTCCTACACTATCACCAACATTTGTTGTTACGAGTCTTTTTGATGTAAGCTATTCTCCCAGATGTGAAATGATTTATCATTGTGGTTTTGATTTGTATTTCTCTAGTAGGAGATAATGATGAACATTTGTGTGTGTGTGTTTGTTGGCCATATATACAGCTTCTTCAGAGAAGTATCTAATCAGTTTTTATACCCATTTTTAAATTGGGTTGTTTTGGGTGGTTGAACATTGCCTTATTTTAGGAATTACTGGTAGCCCCCAAGAGTTATAAGTAAATGGTAACAGCATAACTCCTTCCCCACACCCCAGTCACCAACCTAAATAGGCTAACATGCACTATTTACAACAGGTAAAATATGGAAACAATTCAAGTGTCCATAACTAGATGACTGGATCAAGAAGATGTGGCATACATACACATACACATACATACTATTCAGCAATCAAAAAGAGAAACTCATGCCATTCATAGTGACATAAATGGAGGTAGAAAGGATTATGCTCAGTGAAATGAGCATTTGGTTTCATTCATAGGAGGAATATAGGAGAACTAAATAAGAGATCAGGGGAAAAATAATAACAATAAATAGAAAACCAAAATTAACAGTCAACTATAATCAGAGACATTCTGTAGGAGGGGGGTAGGAGAGGGAGCAAAACAGGGGAGGGAAGAGTACAAGGGGCTATGGTGATGGCTCATGGGTGAATTGCTGGTGGGAATTATACAGGTATTACACCTGAGAGGAGAAAGCAACATTTTACAAAAGTTAACAATGATGTAAAATAGATATAAATAATTAATTTTAAAAAAGTAGTCTACCGTGATTAGCAAGTAGTCAAGTGCTATTGACAAATAATCAGTCAGTAATCAGCTTGATGAGGTCTTTGCCCTTAAATGTGTACAGGCTGAACATCTGGTATGAAATTTCAAATAAAATATCACAGTTCTATTGGAAGGAAAATGCCTTATAATCCAAATAGGAATAGACTTGTGTTAAATGATAGAAGACAGGCCGAGTCCAAGTGTCTCACCCTGAAGGGGTAAATGTGGCAAGTTTTTATATCTTGTTCCTCCAAAGATTGAAGTGCTTGAATGCAATTTCTAAAACTCTTTGTGTTTCAACTGTAAAAATTTACTTAATATCTTTAAGTGAATTACATCTTCTGGTGAATATTTGGAAACTTTATTAAAAATCTTTTCAGTAAGTTTCTCTGGGAGAATGCCTGATTAGATCTTTAAATACTAATTAATTGTCTCAAAGAAGTTAATGTTAGTTGACATTTACAGACAAAAATTAAAAATTAAAAATTAAAGATAGCATGCTAGAGAGTTGAAAATCGATAGTTTCTAAGATTCTACCAATAAAGATATTTTTAAACTACTTTATATACATAAAGAGTTAAAATGTCAAACTAATACAATTCTGAACCTAGACTAGAAGGTTTTGTGTAGTTCTTTTATCTTAACAGCAAAAAATTATGAAATGATCTCAGGCTTCTAGAGTTTGGAAATAATCCTTTTAAAAGTGGGAAATGCAAATAACCCTTTTAAAAGTGACATTATTTATGCAATCAGTTTATTATTTCTACTTAGTTAACAAGAGATCTTTTTTAAAGTCTTAAAATGAAATATTTTTATATATGTCATTTTTACAGTCTTTAAAGTTATACAATATGACACCTTTGTGAAATCATGTATTTGTATAAGGAAATTAATCTTAGTCATAGCAAAAGAATTTTCATCGAACTCTTTCAAGCATAATTCTTACATTTGTTAGAAATGTGGTAAATGTATTTTCATAATTGGAAATTCTTTTATTCTGTCATTACACTAAGGTTTTTATATTGTCATTGAGATTTTAGGTACAAAATTAATTTCTGTCATAAATGCCAAAAAAAACATCATCCACATTTTCAAGCAATTTCCACATTATTTACTCATACTTGGAACATTTTTAAAAAATAATTATAAAAAGGTCTCCCCTTTATCAGCCACATGTAAATCCTGACCTCACAATACATTGGTATATACAGGTGATGGTTAAATATGGAAGCAGGCAACTGCTTCATTCATTTTATACACCCCCCTCAGTGCCTACTGTGTGCCCTGCATGATGATGAGCCTGAAATGGAAGTGTGTTCGCAGCTCTACACCAACAGATGTGTTTCCCATTTCCTCTACCCACAGCCTTGTACCACAGGGGAGATGTGCATTGAATTAAAGGACTAGAGGACAACCTTGTCTTCCTTCTCTGATTTCCGCTGTAAAGTCAGTATTTATCTTACAAATTTTATTTTCAGGGTGTGATACATATATGTGAGAAAATATGAGAGCAATTTATTAATTCTGTATGTAAGTGCTATTGACAAATAATCATATAATCAAAGATAGGGTGAAGGAGTCTTCGACAGATACCCTGCACTATAAAAATCTTTCAAGAATCACACATCCACTCTCCAACTTTTAACACACATATGCTGATGATTTTAAAATATCAGTCTATTCTGATTTTTTTTAGTGCTTCAGATTTGCACATTCAAGTATTTTCTGGGCAACTCCATGCCACATGCTTCGGACACCTCAAATTCAGGATGAACCAAGATGATCCCATCTGTTGTTGTCTGGACCAATGTGCCTTACTCTTTTTTTTTTTTCTTTGTGGCATAAAGGTTGTAAGCCTAATTTATTATTATTTTTTAAAATTTTATAATAGTTTATTTTTACATATTTTTGTGCATTTTTCCATATCAGTTGCAATCCCCTTGGGTTTCCTAACACTAAACCACCATGTGCCATCACCATAGTCCAGTGCATTTCCCTCTCCCCATTGTTTTTGATACCATTCCCCACCTCCACCCCCACAAAATGTTTCTGGTATATAGCTAGCTGTTCATCATTATCATTATTTTCTCACCTGTTACATTATATTCCTGCTATGAGAGAAACCATCTGGTATTTTTCCTTTTCTTTCTGACTTATTTCACTAAGCATGATCTTTTCCATCCATGTTGCTGCAAAAGACATGTGTTTGTTTTTCTTGGTTACTGAGTAATATTCCATTGTGTATATATACCACATCTTTTTAATCCAGTCATCCATTTTTGGGCATTTGGGCTGCTTTCATTTATTAACAATTGTGAATAAAGCAGCAAAAAAAAAATGGGGGTGCAGGTTTCTTTTTGCTTCACACTTTTTTAAAATATGAACCCAGTGCTGAGGTGGAAAGTGTGAGCCATTTAGGAGTCTTTTCTTACTCTTTCAGATCCATATACAGCTTAGTATTGAGTTCTGCTGATTCTGGTTCCAAAATACTCATGATTATCAATCACTTCACTTTATCTCTGTCACCCTGCTTTAATGCAGTGCCTTCATTGTAGCCACCTTGAGAATTTCGAGAACCTCCTGATACACCTGCCTTTTCCATTTATCTTCCTAGTAAATACCTCACAATTCAGAGTGATTAGAACACAAATCTGACCAGGCTCTATGTCAACTACAGTAGAAAATTTTAATACTGTGACTGGAGACCTGTCAGCTTGTTATGAAATCAATTTAACTACTTGTGATCAAAGTTTAAAAGAAAATTAAAAAGGATCGATTAAATTAGACTACAATAAAAACCAATGGTCCTGACAAAGTAAGAAATGCTTGCAAAACTGTTGTGTGAAGTATGTTTATATATGTTACTTAGTGAGTGGCAATTGTACTCTCCCTCTCTCTCAAACCTGGACTCCTGATTTAAAAAATAATGGAAATTACTGATCTAAAGTACTTCTCAAATTTGTCTCCAGAAAAACAGTTAGAAATTGAGGAGGCTAAATGCAGTCCTAGGAAATCAGTGGGAAATCTTTTTTATAAGTAGAAAAAAATTTCTATTTTAGTTTACAGTTTGCTCAGATTTTGCATTCTTCTTATGAACAAATGTACATTTGTCTTCTCAAAATAAGGTGTTTTAAATGACTGATCATTGAATGCATCTTTTACTCTGCGTCTCTGCATGGCTGTGCCGCACCACCTGGGGTACTCACGCCTACCATCTGAGGCCACACCAGGTATTAAAGGTCAAACTGCTTGTTGAACTGTCCTTTGGTGACCTGCCTCTGCCCCTGGGGATTCTATAGATCCTTTGAGTTCTAGAAATGCCCTGCTGCCTTTGTGTCTCCTCCCCCTCTATGACTGTTACCTTCATCTTTTGCTCTTGCTCTAACTTTTGGGACAAAGTCCTCCCTCTTTCCCTTCTCCAGGGTTATGTCAGAGGTCAGTTAAGGAGTCATCCTCCTGTAAGAAACTCCCCCAACTTCCACTTAGGCTTTGGTGCCCCCTTGATCCCTCTGCCCCACAACTCCCGAGTTGACCAGGCAATTACACCTTCCTGTCCCAGCCTTGCAGGGGATGAAATAATGTAAAACATGGTCATGTTTTAAAAGCCCTGGTTCTAGTGACCCTCTCATCAGCCAGATACAACTTAGCATTTATTTCTGATGTGGCATTGCATCAGAATATCTTGGGGTATTAATTGTTTTGTTTGGTGCATGTTCCCATTTCCCCTTTTAAGCAGGTTGCTGACAGGCCCTTTTGGATCCTCGCCTGTGGGAGGAAAGTATAAACTGCTTATCATGAGGTCTTCCTGCCTGTGAAGTGTCCCAGATGGGATGGAGAGGAAGAGGGGGGAGCTGTGGGGATACTTTAGTGGACAAGTGGAAAAGAAAAGATAAAGAACCTTTCAGAAAGGGAGATGGCGAGGTAGTAAATGTGCTCAGACTCCTGGCTCAGCAAAAGACTTCTGAGCCAGATGGAGGGTGAGTTGAGGGAGGCCAGTGCTTTTCACGAGGTCTCCCTGAAAGGTTCCTGATGCCCAAGGTAGCAGAGTAGTTGGTCCTGAAGGGATCAGGTGGGTGAGACATCAGATACCTCAGTGGAAATCAGGTCATCAAAGCAGAGCAGGGGATGATGAGTGAAGAATGGATGAAGACCTTCCCGATGTCCTTAGTGCTATGGAAGGCTCAGCCCTGGGGGATAGGGAAGTTTATATAAATAGTGCTTTACATACATTGGGTCATCAGTTTCTCATAGCACATCTTAAAATGTTGGTCCCACTGCTATCTTTATTTTGTACATGAGAAAACAGCTACTTAAACAACTTGTGCTAAATTTTGGTTAATGAATGGTTGACTCTGGATTCAAACCCAGACTGTATGTGGTCTATGCATTCACTCCCTATGCCATCCTTCCTGGGTGCCATGTCTTTAGGTGGTTCTGTCCTCTTCAAAGGACTTAACTCAATGAGGGGTATCTAAGGTTATCAATAAATATGAGATGGTTGAGTGGTTGACTTATTGGCACCATAAATAATTTCCTTTCTGTAGGAGCCAGAATCTTTAGTCCATGTCCCCATCTGCCACTGTTTGGCCATAGAAGGATATTTCAAGACCAGCTCATTTCCATTTGCTCTCCACACTCTCCTGCTGCCTACCTGGCCCTCAGGAGAGGGACAGCTGGGTTACTTGCAAGCAGACAGTGCCTTTTCTATCCTTTTTGTATTTCTGCCTCTGGGAAGGGTGCGTACTGAAGAGGTGGAGACATTCTAGAACCTGAAGGCCAACTTACTCTCCTTCCTTCACCAACTGCAGCATTACTCCCAGGAGTTTCCCTAGGGTTTGAGGAGCAGGACCTTAGGGTGCTCAGGTGAACATCAATGTGGTGACTTCCTGAGGAAAGTTTGTTTGAGATCTGGTAGAAAAAGTTTAAAAGTTGTTTCCAATGCACAGAAATAAGGTTCCCATGGGGAATCACATTCTTACTTCCTGGGGAAGGGGTTACTTTCGGCTTTGGTGACTTCATTTGAAGGCACTGAAATTGAGGGTATCATCAAGACAGAAGTGCTCTGTTCCAGGGCTGTCAGTAGTAGTGTGAACCCAATGTACCCCACACAATTCCAGGGCAGTAGGGTAATGGTCTGAACTCAATGTACGCCACACAGTGGTGGTGTTGGTGGGGGTTTAAGGACAACAGAAGAATGACTCATGCCCATGTGGGCTGTCACCCTCTGTGAACTCTTGAAGAAAGTGAATGACTGAGATTTTTTTTTTTGTCACTCGGGCTGGAGAAAGAAATGTGAATTTCTGTTTCTTTGCCTTGCCCCTATCTAAGCCCAGAGCCAAGATGTGGGGGACAGTGGAGCAAGCTGTTCTTAGAATATTTGTGCTGGCTTTGCAAAGGACAGTACTGATCCGATCTAGCTGACCCCAACCTGCTTAGTGTCAGCAAATGTCAGACCTCCTTTCAAAATCAGAATAACTCATCAAAGACAAAAGACTGCTGGTTGACTTGGCTTCTCCCAGAGGAGGAGTCAATCTTGGTTGCCTGCGGTATTGAATTTGGTGGCTTCTGAAAAGTGCAGTTAGGGCTTCCCTGGTGCACAGGACTTAAAGTCTTAGTACTATGAAGCTGTCGCCAGCCACTGTGGCCTGAGTTTAATACCCCACTAGGGAGCTGACCCACATGGTGCAACAGACCTCTACTGCACTGCCTGCTGTTCCCCTCAACAGTGTATTTCAGTAGATCTGCCTGTTCTGCTTTCCACTCTGTCTCAGCTGAATCCTCTCACTCCCCACACCTCTGGCCTGCACCCTGGTTCTTGTGTGTATAAATAAATGAAATCTTTTTTTTAAAGAACTGGGGTATAAGCTAGAAGTGAGGGGGTTAGAGTCTTCACCAGAGAAAGAGTGGGAACAGAACAGGCTGATCTACTGAAATACACTGCTGAGGGGAGCAGTGGGTAAGACAGGAGAGATCTGCTGCACCATGAGGATCAGCTCCCTTGCCAGGAATCAAACTCATGTTGCAGTGGCTGGGGAGAGCTTCAGGTGCTGTGCTTTAACTTGCTGTGCCACCAGGAGGACCCAATAAAATAAATCTTAAAAAAAAAAAAGAATGCACGGACAGCTGCAGATGATGCTGCATGCAGAGATCTATCACAGCTCCGTGTGTGTATTTAACCCTGCAGCTGCATGCTCATGCCCTCCTGCACAAGTGAAGGAGTGTCATTAATAATAGGTGTTCTCTTGGAGGGTTGCTGGAGAGAGCCAGCTGTGCACCAGACTGCTGAACTTTGCTTTAAGTTCCACATAGGTTAAGTTGTGCAGAATCACCACACTCCCAAATATGACTAGAGGGCAAAACGGGCCTTTGTTTCTTTATGATTATTTCTTCATCACTTTTTAAACTTGGGGATTGACTGCAGAGTCCTTATTCTCATAACTGCTTCTCTGAGTTTGGAGTCCAGTGTCAAGATAACTATTCCCACGGCTTAGGTGGACCTTAGCAAGAGGATCCCAGGCTGAAATTTTGGCTTGACTGGTCATCCCACTCATTCGCCCCCCACCACCCTCTCCTCACCCTCTTTACCCGCCCCCACCCAGCCCACATGGACACAGTTTGAGAAACCCCTTCTTGGCTTAGTAGTGGGTAACCTTTGGGACATGTGGTGGAGTGAACAGGAGACTCACTCATTGGTCTCCACCCTCTTCCCCTGTGTGGGACTTGACTGAGGCTGTCGGATGGTATGAATTTCTGCAGCTGTGTCTTTGGCTCTCAAGATGCAGAGTGTTGGCTGGTCCAGTGCTGGGGGCTGCCAAAGGGGGTGTCATGTATTCTGCATGATTTTAATGCTCCCAGCTGGAGTCTTCCTGCTTGTTGCAGTTAAGGCTTGTCTTCTGTGTTTGTTTAACTCTCTTTTGTCTCTGTTGGTGTAAGAGAGAGATGGTTTTAAGGGAATGAAATAAGGTAAGCAGAGCAAATAGTCTCTCACTTTCTCCCTCACCACCAGTATTCCTCTGCCCTGATTTTTCCTGGCAGGACTGAGCTCTGCTGTGGTCAGATCAACACTGTGAATGAGACACTCCCAAAATCTGTTTCTGAGTTCAGCCTCAGATGACTTGGGAAGAGTGTCCTTCAGCAGATCCAGGTGGTCTCCTCCTCAGCAAAACAGAGAGGGCATAGTTTCTCTGAAGGGTGAAGGTGGCCTCACCAAAAAGGGGTTTGAGCCCCATATCTTCCTGGCACCTGGGAACAATATCCTGAAAAATTCAAAGAATTAAAGAGTAAAAGAGCTCCTGAAAAATTCAAAGAATTAAAGAGTAAAAGAGCTTGATTCTCATGTAGTCCTGTCTGTGCTCCATTGAACATATCCATCTTCATATCACAATCATGCCCTTGGTCACACGTGTAATTCCAACCTTGTTACCCAGGTCGGTAGCCTCTCACATGTATAGATATTTATTCTTGTGAGTTGATGGCTTCTTACATTTGTAGGCATTTATTTTTTGGCTCAAGTAGTTGACTATATTCTCTCAAATTTTACTTAAAGAAAGTGTGGGAATGAGCTTTGTCAGAGATGATCTTTCCAGGCCTAAGTCTAAATTTTGATTTTCTCTCAGAGAATGAGGATGGGATCCTGAATTTCATACAATTTGGCATTTACTGGAGAAAGTCAGGGGATGGCGGAAATGAACATCAAAGTGCTGTACTCAACATAATGGTGGGCACACTTGCCAAAACCTGGAAATGATTTTGTTCTCTTAGCACAAGGACAATTGGTTCAATTTGCCAAAAGCCAGTTTGCCAATTGTTGAATGACCAATTTGCTGAATTTACTGAATTTACTAATTTATCACATTACTTTTACACATTTATGAAGTCTTGAGAAGTTGGCCAGGAGTGGGCTGGCAGGGCCTGAAAGGAGTCTGGAGACTCCGAAACAATGGTCTGCAGACAGCCCTGTAGGCAGCACCAGGAACCTCCAGGGGGCGCCACTCACCAGGCTGCCATGTGCATTGGGTGGGGACTTAAAGGCTGAAAAACAAAACACTTCTGACAACTACTCAGTTCTTGCTTGTAAACCAATTCTTTAAAAAAAAAAAAAATTCTTGTTTTTAAAAGTCAACTCATCGAGTAGATTCCTCATTAGCTACATTTTCGACTCATTTCCACCTTCAAGCTATGTCATTTGTTTAGTTATTCCTCTCTCTTCTTTTTCCCACTCAATCTGGAGCCAAACAAAATCCCTTCTCATTTTCCCTTGTGGAGCACTAGCAGAACAATTTACCTGTCTTCTTTATTGCTTCTGTTCTTTGTAACTCTTAACACCTGCAGGGTTCACAATATATCACAACAGGACCATGAAAAACTTCTTTTTTCTCTAAGAACAATTATATTGCCAACTTTCAGGCAATATTAAATTTTTTCCCTACACATAAGCTTGCTTTTATGATTTTAAAAAATAGACGAAAAATAAAATCAAGCGACTTGTAAAATCAGCATGAAAGCCATCATATATTAGGTCCTCCACAAGTACTACTGAAATTAATAATTATTTTTTATGAAATAACATGATAAGTCTCTACTCTCTCTCTTCTGAAGGTGTAGGGTTGGAAGGGCCCTGGAGATGAAGTTCAAAGCAGGTTTAGGGAAGAAAGATAAACTGAGATCAGCAGATTGGGAGAGGAGACGAGGGGCTTGACCTAGAAGTTCTGACTAGGAAATGAACATTTTGTTTGAAATATTCCCTGACCTCTCAGAATCCTCAAGTCTGGCATTTGGTAGTAGGTGAGCACAAGTCAAGGGTTCTTTGGACAAAAGGTGAGAACATCAGACATTAGGTATTATGTTACAAATTTAAAATGCCTTTTCATTTTAACTTGAAGAATTGGGTTACTCTAGTTTTATAAGTAGAGGCAGAATGCTCCAAGGGGAGAAGATATATTCTTGAAGCAAGGCTTTAGCCTCTCCTCAGCCAGTGGGAACAGGCCTTGTGGGATTAACTTCTAGATTGGTGGTATATGCATGATGTATGAAAATGGTTGTTTTAGTCTGTTGAGCAGTTGTAAAGAATATAATAAACTGGATGGCTAAAATAATAAAAATTAACTTTTTTAAAATGAAGATTGGAGCATCTTCAGGAAAGTGGGTGGCTCCCCACCCCAGAGTTGAAGCAAAAGCAAAAGATTTAAAGGCCAAAAAACAGTGCTGAAAGGTATCTACAGCCAACAACAACTGCAACCAAAAAACCACTATGTCATCATCAGTTCCCCCTGACCACTGAGTCAGCCATGAAAAAGATAGAAGGCAACACACTTGTGTAGAATACAGCATAGTGAGGGGCATTCTGCTCCTGCTCCACCAAATTCATGTCCTCTACCATGCAAAATATATTCATTTCATCCAAAGAGTCCCAAAATGTACCCCTCAAAGACTCATGTATAGATCATCTAAATCAGATATTGGTGACACTTGAGATATAATTCATTCCTGTGGCAAAATTTCTCTCCAGTTGTGAGCCTGTGAAACTTGGTAATTATGTGTTTCCAGAGCGTTAGGGCAGGCATAGACTAGACGTTCCTATTCCAAAAGGGAGAAATTTGTTGAAGAAAGAGGTGATGGGTCCCAGTAACACACACACAAAAAACTAACAAGGCAAATTCCATTAGATTTTGAGACATGAGATAAACCTTTGATTCAGTGTCTTACCTTCCAGTCCTGCTGGGGTGGCAACATTGCCCTTAGACTCTAGGCAAGACTCCTGTTTCAGTGACTTTCCTAGGCCAGGGCTGGCTCCTCCTGCTCTTTCAGGCTGGGGCCCAGCACCCAGGTTTCTGGGAGTTTGCAAACCTAATACTGACCTGTTGAAAATGAGGCAGTGACGGATGATCTTGAAATTACCTTTGGCACCATTTCCCCCTTTTCTTGAAGAGTAGCTCGATTGCTCATGCTGTCAAATTCAAGAAGTCTGACAACCTCCCTTCATTTCACCTGTCTCCTTCCCCTTCGATGCAAACTAAGAGAAACTTGCTTGGTTTTTTTTTTCACCAAGGTGCTGGATTTTGGTAAAACAGTAAAAATAATGTGAACTTGGGCCCTCCCTGGTGGCGCAGCGGGTTAAAGCACAGCACTGAGAATCTAAACCCACTTCCGCATGAGTTCGATTCCCGCCTGCCCTGGAGGAGATCCACATGGCGTGGCAGACCTCTCCTGACCCGCCCGCTGCTCCCCTCAGCAGTGTACTTCGTCGATCTGCCTGTCTGCTCCCCACTCTGTCCCTGGTGAATCCTCTCACCCTCCGCATCTCTGGCCTGTACCCCAGTTCTGTATAAATAAATAAATAAATAAATCTTTTAAAAAAAAATAATGTGAACTTTTTACAATTGAACTAAGGAAGCAACCAAAGGAAAAGTCTTAACCCTTCCTGAAGAACTCTTAGTAACTAGAATCTGGAAGTTAAAACTTAACCCCCCAGAGACAGTCCATCCAATGCCCCTGAAAAAACAGTCATGCTCTGAATAAAAGGGTGGAAATCAGACAGGAGTGGCATATCCTTGTATCATCTGGGAGTTCATGCTGGTCTGAGACTGATGTAACAGAAAATCAAGGGAAAGTTTAGTGTAAAACAAGAGCCTCAACTTTGAGCCTCAACTTTGAATGAGGGATATACACTGTCTATTAAATTTTTTGCTTGGGTAAAGCAGTGAAAAGACATAGTGGCCCTCAAAGGCATGTAAGGGAAAGGGTTTATAACACAGAAAAAGAAGAGAAAGGCGAGAGAAGTAAAAGTACATAGAAAATTAAATGACTTAAACTTTCCATTGAAAATCCCAAATGTTTTCTTAATAGAGACCTAAATTGCAGGTCTCATTTTGCTGCACATTCATCCTCTCACCTCACAACTTTCTATTCATTACAAATAGGAATTCCATTTCTGACCACTTGGGGTCTCTAGAGAATCACTGATCAGGGTCTGAAACCTGATAACCTGTTGGCGATCAACCACTCTAGGATGTTTCCTTTTCAAACAGGAATAGTCACACAGTAACAGTAGATATATCCTGAATCTTAAATTTCCAAGGATTAAAAGAAGCTACTTCAGTGGGTAGCTGTTTATCAACCTTAAACTGACATTAACCATTATCACTCAGTTACATCTCTTGCTATCTTGTAATAAAATGACAGTAGCAGAAATAGTAGCCATCTCTAATCCTTTTTCTAGAATTCTAATTATCATTTTAAATTATTTCTAGCAATAACTAGCAGAAATTCCACCACCCCCGTGTTGTTTCTTGAAGTAACAGCACTGCTTCTTATTAAAAAGGCAAATGGAGGTGTGGGGGATTAATTCACACAATCATTACAAGTATTTGTATCTTAACATGAGTTACTCTGTTGAAATTTCCTCTTCGATTACTAAAGACAGATCAGGATTGGTGGAGAGAATGAGGGAGTAAAGGAGGAGGTGAAGATAAATTTCCTTTCTTCACACCATGGCAGAGATCAGATCTTGGGTCCTCTTTTAACCTTCTGCCCCTCAGTAAGTGTCCAGTGTGTAACCCGACCTTGAGGTCAAGAGAACAGACTGCCCTCAGCTTCCGGAAGCCCTCCTGCTTAAGATGACGACTTCCAGACTTGGCTGGGGCTCTGACACTGTCACCTCGGGAGTCCTGTCACCTCCAGTCCTTTCCTGGTCACCCAAAAATTTTTGACAGTGTTGCTTGATAACACATACACATTTCAACTAACCATTATTTAGAGTGCTCATGCAATAATTTGAATGAAACCATGTTGAGTCCTCTCTTAATGTTTGTTTGATTCACTGTGGGAAATTTACTTTGATGATCTCTCTTTTTTAGCAACAATTTATTTTTATTTAGGTATGCATACAAGAACTGGGTGGTAGGCCTGAGGTGCGGGTAGGGTAGAGAGAGGGTGAGGGTTCACAATAGACAGAGTGGGAAGCAGAACAGGCAGATCTATTGAAACACACTGCTGAGGGGAAGCAGTGGGTGAGACAGGAGAGATCTGCTGTGCCATGTGGGTCAGCTCTCTGGTCAGGAATTGAATTGAGGCTGTAGTGGTGATAGCACAGAGTCTTAACCCCTATATCACCAGGCAGTCTCCATCTCTCTCATTTTTGTCTCAAAGTTTGATGGCTATTTCCTGATGCACTCTGGAGTACTTTAATGTTTCCTAGATTTATCAATCCTTCAAGCATTTATGTAGAGTCTCCTACTTTCCACTTATCCAGAACGCTCTATGAATAAAATAATGAATGAGAATGGGGAGGCATTGCTTGAAGGCGTTCACCCAAAGAGAGAGCTGTGTAAAGGCAGTTGTGGAGTACATAATGAATAGGGACAGGAAGGAACAAGGACTTTGGAATCAAGAAAAAAAAACAACAAAACACTTAGGAAAGTAAAATTCCTTTTTTCAAGTTGTTTGAAAGCAACCACTAGTTACTATCATTATTGCTGTTATTATTACCAGGGAACACTTGTCTTCTTGATAACTCACCTTAATGTCTATGCTGTTTTGTTAAATTTTTCTCTGCTGCTTTACAAGGCATTGATGGAGGGTCATAAAGAAAGATGTGTGAGGGCAATCTGGCATTAACTCAGGTGACAGCAGTGACCTTGCATTTGTTCTCAGGGAGACCAGTGACCATTCTTGAGCAGAGATGTGGGAGCAACTCCCTAACACCCTGCAGGTCCTCTAAGGAGGTCCTCTTCTGTCTGAACAGAGTTCCCGGCAATGTGGCATAGATTTGCTTTATTTCTGACTCAAATGTCATTTGGAATCAGTTGTCTTCATAGGAGAACAAGGAGTGTCAGATCTCCATATATTATAATGAACTAATCCATTTGGCTTTTTACTTTTAGGTGGGCATAGATTTAATGCCAGACTGCCTTTTCCTTGGAGAATTACTTTTGTTCTTGCTTAAGTTGAATAGATCCATCATCCTGTTTTCTTTTCTCTGATATTCTTCCTGGAAAAATGTTATTTTTCAAACCTCCAAACCACAAAGTGAAACAATGGAAACAGTATCCTTACAACTGAGAAAACTGTGTTTGTGTGTGTGTGTGTATATGAGAGAGAGAGAGCTCAAGGCAGGGGGTCAGAGTGGAGATAACTAAGCAGAATTAACATAACCTGTCTGTGCTTATGTCATGTAGACTAATTAATGTATGAGCACATCTATCTATATACGTAGACCTAAGTGGGAAACTCACCAATCAAGATTAGACTTCTTAATCTAAGGTTTAACTCATTTTCAAAATACTAATTTTGCCATATGCACTGTATATTAAGGATTGTGAGAGCAATTATGGAGAAAATGGGAACCTGAAATTAACAGTTGCACAGGTAACATCTGTATGTCCCTGAACAGAAGAGGGGTGTTGTTGTCATGTGTCACTTGAGCAAGGATCCTGATCATTCTCCCTGTGTCTCTTTCATTACAAGCATGGCTTGGAAAGCCCAGAGGGCTTTTCTTTGCCTTGTGGCTTCTGTGTTTTGGGTGCCTTGCGTTGGGCTGTTATCTCACAGATGCCCAGTGAATCCCAGAGTATGTAATGATATCTTCACCCACGGGCATAAATTTACATAACTTGCTATACTCTTATTTTTTTTTTTCCTACTCCAGAAGGGCTTTTGGAGACAACAGGTGTTAGGATTACTCATCATTACCTTTGAGAACCAGCTCCTCTGTTTGATGCCTTTAGACATTGGGGTCTTGCTTGGGGTTTGGAGTTCAGAATGAGTCCATTGGTAATTTGATAACCCACAGGCAGAGAAAGTTATTTCAGGATAGGTGTTTGTGTTTTGGACATTACATGCTGGTTGAAGTTTTGGAAAGAGTCACTCAAGAGCTACATGAGGCCTGGGCAGCCCTCAATTCAAGGTTTTTCATCCTGGCCTCTGTTTCCCACACCTCTCAAAGAGCCAGGACTGACAGTGATGGAGCTGAGTTCAAGATAAGTATGTGAAGGAATGCCATCGAATGCTGTCGCTCTCTGTCCTCTGCTCAGATGTGCTCTGGTCTGTCACAGGGGTTGGGACAGGGCTGCTGGTCTCCTGTCATCACCTTGATGCAGGTCTCAACATTTGACTTTTGAAGGCTTCTCCAAACAAAGGTGTATGGACAGTTATTAAATAACTCTTGGGTTGAAAGCATTCATATGCTTTTGTTCAGATGTCATAATTTTATAATAGTACTTTAACATTATAAATACTATCGTAAATACTATTTTGTATTATTTTATTTTGTTTAAGAATATACTTAGGTTTCCAAATATGGAATTAGCTCAGACTTCTCTCAGTCTCTGAGAGGCCCTGAGTTTTACCACTAAACAGCAGCTATCCTTTAAGGTCCCTTGGGCTTTTGTCTTGTGCCAAATGATCCAGCTGGTCTGTCTGCTTTAGATCCTAAGAACAGATTAGATTCACTACAGCTCCTGATCTTTACTTCAAAGTGGGGTTTTCAACATCAGTCTTTAAACTTTGCTCTGTAGGATTGTAGGACACTAGCATTTTTTGGACTTATGAAAATTAATAGTTTGCCAGTTGAAAAAGTACTCTAGTTGGGGACATTTTTAACTACTTAAAGTAAAAAGGAAAGGTTGAGATTCCTAATCACCAAGGGGGAAGGAAAAAGAAATAGTACTTCCCATTATCTGGAATAAAGCAGTGAAAATGAAACTCAGAGTTTGAGCTTGTGTGTGTGTGTGTGTGTGTGTGTGTGTGTCCTTGTGCACAAGGCAGATCAATGCTAAATTGTCCCATGTCTAAGGCTTATATATAAGTTGTGCAGTTATGTTCCAGTTATGTAACTGGAACTAGCCTATGTCATAGTCTCCAGTTACAAAAAATGTTACTTGTTTTGCTTACTCTAGATTGAAAGTATGCTAATAGTAGTTGAACAATGGCCATTTGGGCTTAAAAACTTAGGTCTCTAAAACTTTCCCAGAGAAATGTCCAGTTAGGCCAATAGGGGAATCCTTGATGCTATCGTAGTAGACTCTAGTCTTTGATTACTATTTCCTATAGTTCTATCTATCTATAGATATATGCTTACATACTATGGCATATTTTGCTCAATTTCAGTATGTACTTTTGTTTTAATTTTTTGAACCATAAAATAATACATCCTTTTTATAGAAAATTTGGAAAGTATAAAAAGGTATTAGAGTTTCACGACCATCTAACCCTGTTTAACCTAAGTCTACTGGGGTTCTCTTGAAATGCCATCTAAGTCCAAAAGGTATATGATTTTTATCTTGAGTCATGTTTCTGTTTTTAAGGGAATAGTTGTATTAACTCTTTTTGCTTATTCTGTAGCTGCATTTGTAGTAGCTCTTTTATACAGATGAATGATTTTAACAGTTACAACAATCTTATAAGAAAAGTATTATCATTAGGTTTCCATTTTATAGATGAGAATAAAAAAATGAGAAGCGATAGTTAAACAGCTTGGTGAAGGTTACACACTAGTAAGTGCTTGCTAGGATTCTGACCAGCCTTTGTGCTCTGAAACTTCTCATAAACTGAATATGCTTAGTTTCATAAAGAGATAAAGGTTCAGCCACGTCAGTCAGGATGTATTTGAGCACATGAAAGGGCAGCAAAGCATGTCCCTTTGCTTTGATTTTACTAGAAACACATCCCATCTATCAAGTGGTGACAAGTTGCATGGGGCTTTTGCTCAGGCGACAGGCTGGAAATGCATGTGTGTGGCAGGCAAGCCTGTGAGATCACATCCGAAGACTGGCTGGACTCATTTCAGTCCTTTGGAGTGTTGATTTAGACAGGGGTGGGTGGAGGAAGATGCAAACCCTTCTTTGGCTTAGAAGATTATGGATCTGCAACTTCAAAAGCTGTTTGCAATTTTATATTCACATCTCATTGCCAAGGTGCTTGTCTTATCTTAAGTCAGTTGGCTGGGGCTGCTCTGAGTAAATTGGGTGGTTTCTTTCTGCATTTGGAAGGGAGTAGGGGGGCAAGAAGGCTGTGGAGAAGTATGCACAAAGTTGATACTGATGGAAGGAAGGGAAGCAGGCTGAGAGGAGGCTGTGGGGGCAAGAAATGAGGGCACATGAGGGAGAGGAGAGAAAAACTCTGTCCTATTCTGTGCTGATGTGGGAGACAGAAAGACCACAGAACTCAGAGGTGACCAGTCCTGGCAAGAGTTCTGGCTGTCAGTTTTGTTCAAGGCTTTGACTTTGTAAATTTATCAGTGAACCGAACCTCTCGAGCTTCAATAGACTTCTCTGCACTGTTTGCCTTTGTCTCTGCCTCTTGCTAGACTCAGGTAGCAATGATGCCCTTAAAACTCCCAGTTCCATCTAGGAGTGAAATGGGAGAGAGAGGTCAGGATTGATTTTCTGTCCTTACTTTTCGTCAGCTTGCTGGCTCTGGACAATACAATGCTCCCTTGATTTCCAGTTTACTCTCCTGTCAAAGCTAAAATAGTTTTGTGCCCTTCTCATTGTGTAAGGTTTAGGGAAATTCAGAGGATATTAGTATTTGAAAAGATATAAACACAAATGGAGTATACAATGAGCTATTCGAGAAGCCAGGCTAATGGTGCACAGCGTTGGTGGGCTGATCGATTCTCAATTATGGATGGCAGACAGGTTTCCATTTGAAACCAGCTCACACTGACGGCTGGTGACTACCTGGAGGTCCCTATGGTGAAGAAAGCTGAGGGTTGGGCTGGGTTCTTTGGGAAAGAGTACCTGTGTTCATTATTAATCTCTGCCACGGGCAAAGGTGACTCATGCCTAGTCCAGTAATTTCTCAATGTGGTTGATTTTTAGATTCATCTGGATAACTTGGTAAAGCTAAATCTGCAGTGTGAGGCAGATTTCTGATTTAGCAGGTCAAAGGTGAGAACTGAGGTGATGGTAGGAATCTACATTTATTCACACTTATTTTAAAAAGCTTTCTTTTTAAAGCTTTTAAAGCTATTCAGATAATTCTGTTGGTTTGGGTACCATCATTCATATCTAAAGTAGTATATTGGCAGAGATTGAGTTATACAACTTTGCTAGACACGTAGATCAGGTCTGTGGGTTTTTTTTGTAGGTTACCTAATTCCTTCCCCATTAAATAAATTGGTTGTTGTCTGTTATAGTAATCCTACCATTAGCTTCAGAGAGGTTCTTTTTGCTTCTGGTCTAGGCACTGGCTCCAAAAGGAACAGACGCCAAGATCCCTTCCCACTGCTGCCCCTGCTAAGAGGCTACATCATGTTGTGACTAGTAGTTTCCATAAAGGAAGAAAGATACAGGGGGTGGGCAATTTATATAAAAGGGGTCAGTTGTTTGGTGAAGGATGTAATTAGATAATTGTTGATTTATAATGATGCATACCAGAAACCTATATGTTCTAAACCAATGTTACTTCAATTAAAGAATTTTCAAAAATGAGCTTCTGTGTTAACTAGATGTGCTCTGAAATTTCTGCTTTGCATTGCATCATTTTACTTTAGCTTTTATTATAAACGGAGCACAGTTACAAGCAACATTGTAATTGTATCTGTGCTTCCAGGTGTTAAGGGAAAACAGCTGATATTTTATTATATGGGAACAGTTTGTATCTGTAGGTTCCAGAGGTTTGGGAGGGAGTGTACCTGTGTCCCATTCCCGCGAATCTTTTCCATCAAAGCTGACGATAACCAGCGTGTTGATTGAGACGATCTTGGAAAGAGAAGAACATTTTAAAACTTAAAATAAAAATGCCATTAACTTAAAAAAAAATTCCTTTTCATTCGGTAACAAACCCTAGAGATATGACTGTGGAATGAAGGGGCATAAGGAGGAACACGGGCAGAGTTGCCTAGGGGCACTGTGGACTATGGTGGAAGGTGGGGTGTCGAGATGCCCCATCTATGCCTCTAAATTACATACCATGTTGTAAACCAGTGTTACCTCAGTAATAATTAAAAACTACTAATAAAAAGGATTTCAAAGAAAGAAACTGTGATGTTGGAAGTCCTGGTCCAAATATTAGACACTTTGTCAAGAAGAAACAGACCAGCCCATCTCAGAGCTCATGCTAGTGGGGCCCTTCTTGGACTCTGAGCGGTGCGGGGGATGCCAGCAAGTGACCCTGGTTGTTAAGGACTACCTAGGGAGTGCTGCCGCTGTGGATGCTGGGAGTACTTCAGGACCCACAGAGTAGAGACGGGGGAGGGTTAGAATTTTTGCTATTGTAAGAGCCGTGACTTACTAGCAAGGAATGTGAGGGCACTGGATGGTCTTCTTTTACCAGAAGTGGACAACTCTGAATCCTGCTTTTATGAATGATTTTAAAACTGAGCCTGTGTTACTCTTTGTATTCTTTTTCCTTCAATCTGACTTTATCTGAAAACAAACAAACGAAAAAACACATGTGCCCATAAGAAAGGAAGGAAAAATTACAGTTCTTTGCATGTGTGTACTAAACCAGGGACTGCAAATTGGAAGTCCAGGTCAGAAACATGGCGGTCAGATGTGGTATTTGGGTTAGCGTGGTGTCTGGAAACTTGAGTGAGAGTTCAAACTCCAATATTATGCATGTTCTTATTTTCTTACACCTGAAATTTTATAATTTATCGTTCTGGTCACTGAAGGCATTGAGGTTTGGGATCTGTGGACTGAATTTTTGTCTGTCTTGCCCTTTCTGAGATCTTGTGTAAGAGTCAAAAAAGCAAAACTGTATTTTGATGTGAAACTCTATTGTTTCTTTCTCTGAGACTGCTGATTATTTTATAGCTTCTACTTTTGCTCACCGGGGCACACTCATCATAGCAAATGAATCTTCCAAGTTCAGAGACTCGAGGACTTGTTCTAACTCAAACTTAGAGAAATTCAGAATTTTTGTTTCATTTTGTTTCATTAAAAGAACAGGAGTGGGAAGAAATTCAAGGGTACACAAGAAGGCAAAAGGGCAGGAATGATTGATGGCCATAGAAAGTCCTGACAAATTTGTAGTCAATATTGTTTGTCCAGAGCAGCTTGTATGACAAAAGAAGTGTCAGTAGCCGCCTGAAGACTCATTCTTCAGGACTGAGCCTCAGAGTTAGAATAAGGGGCTTGGGTGAAATGCCTGTCACGGTTAATTGGAAAAATCACTCCTGATGAGTGAGGGAGGCTGACAGTTATGCATTACTGGGAGAATTTGGTATGTCTTACAAGGCTGATACAGGCACCCAAAGTGACTGGTTTTAGTTTTGACCTAATTAGGAAGGATAAAACCCAAAAAGAGACAATGTCTTGTTTCAGATTCACATGTGCTTGTAAGACTTCCTATGGCTTTACTTCCATTGATGCCCCCAATCTTTGCCCCAGCTCTTCTTTTTTGTTAAAGATTTATTTATTTGTGCACACAAGAGTTGGGGCATAGGCTAGAGGTGTGGGGCAGGGGAAGGGGAGAGAGTATTTGCTAGAGACAGAGTTGGGAGCAGAGCAGACAGAATGACTGGAATACACTGCTGAGGGGAGTAGCAGGCGAGACAGGAGAGGTCTGTTGCACCAGGAGTGTCAGCTCTCTGGCCTGAGATCCAGCTGGTGCTGTAGTAGCTGCAGATACCTTCATAGTGCTGAAACTTAACCCCTTGTGCCACCAGGGAGGCCCATCCAGCTTCTTTCTTTTCTTAGTTTTTTGTCCTACTTTAAGCTATCTTAATGAGTCCATGGAATAGGTACCAGGGGCAATTTTGATGACCAGAGGATGGAGGGATGATCAACAGACTGCTGTTCTCCCCACAGCCCTTGCCATTGTAGATGAATATTTCTAGCCGTTGCTCCAGGAACAAGCTCACTGTGTTATTTAGTCATTTGTTTATCTGTCAGCATTTCTCACCCTCAAATGATGTGCCTTTTAAGTAAGCTGTGGCTTGTCACCTAGACAAGGCTGAGAGCTCACAATGGTAGAAGGCATGAGTTTGGAAGGGGAATTGGGTAATTGGTCCTCTGAGTTCCCAGGAGTCTGCTGTCACAAGGCCATCACCACCTACGCTTGGATGTGAGGGCGCAAATCAGTCACAGCCTCTTTGATTTTAACTCCATCTTTGCATCCCGTGTTCCCATACATTTTCAAGACATGAGAACAGCTTTCTGGCTTGAGGCTGCTGAGTCTAGTGTGGCTGCAGCCATCGAGCTGGATAGTTGTGCCTCATTTGGGGATGTGCAAAGGCTGATAGCAGTTCCTGAAAAGAAGGTAGACCTGAAGACTGGATAATTCAAAATGTGCATCATTTAGATGATAGTTTCGTAATTCATTTGGCCTGCCAGCTTTGAAATGACATACCCCTTGAAAAAAATTTAACTTTGATGATTTTACATTATAAAGTTTGAGCACAAAGAGATTTTATTACTTTTTAAAAAATCACACTTCTAAATCCTACCACACTAGGATATGGCATTGGGCTATATGTCTGCTAACTCACACTTTCTAAAATATTACTTAATTCATGGGGTCAAGTATCCTAAGTTCTACTTGTTGAAATATGGGTCTAATATTTTGTAAGCAAGGAGATAAACTAACAGTCTTAGAAAGTATTTTGAGATAAATGCCATGGATATGACTACCTTTTATATATTATGGCTTGGAAAGACCTCAAAAATAAATTGATTTAATTGAATTCAAGAAAAATTTATTCAGTACTTACCAAAGTCCAGGCAGTGTAGCAGATACTTGAGATGCCGTAGGATCAAGAGTTAAAATGTAGTCAATGAATCGAAAAGGGATGATACAAAAATTTAAAACTAAAATCAGATATGTGACCCTGACTTTGCTTGATTTTTCTCATTCTCTACATTTTAATCCTATTCCTTCATGAAGATCAACATAACATTGCCAATTGAATGTGACAAGAAATAGGTAAGTATCTAGGACTTAGGACATATCCAAAGAGATAAGGGAATGTCTATGATTTCGTGTTTGTTTGAGTTTTAAGTTTAAAACTTAATTTTCATTGTGAGGGCTCTCTATGCCACTTCCTAGCTGTGAGTCCTTGGGCAACTCACTTAACTTCTTTGTGTCTTCATTTTCCCTTCTGTTAAGATGAAGAAAATAAGGGTTATGTCACAAAGGGTTGTTACGGGAATTAAAAGAGTTAGTGCTTGTAAAGCTTTCACAACCTCTGACATATTCTAATAGTCTATTACTTTTGATGAGTCATAAATTTTAAAATTAACCTTCTGCAATTTTTTGTCTTCCATATGTGTGCTTACACAATGGCATCTTTGTTTATGGTACAGAAATCTTTCATTGCCAGCTCAATTTCCTTTTGTCCAGAATGACAGCTTTAAAATTTCTAAAGTTGAACTTTATGTGTACTGAATACAAAACTCACCCAGAGAGCAAATTGTTTGGTTGAGATTGATCTTTCTGATGACAATATGAACAAAATGTGTTTCAATTGTAGTTACTGGGTTTCAGTCAAAATTTAATCATAATTTGGAAGTGTAGTATTTTTTTAAGTGGTGGTACATTACTCATGATGATATGAATGGGTCTGAAACTGTTTTTCATATGCTTTTTGATAGTACAAAATGTAGTTAAAATATGCATTCTTTATTATCAGAATTAGGTTTCTTAGAGGCACTTCCCATTTTCTGAATAAATACTCCATTGAACCTATTAGTACATAACAATATGGATCCACTAAATGTGGGTTTGCTTAAAAACAAGATATGCCCAACTAACATCATTTCCTTTTGTGATAGAGTGGGAAGACTAGTGAGAAGGGGAAATGCCACAGACAAAATGTGTCTGGACTCCAGGAAGACATTTGATAGAGTTTATGTGACGCCCTTGTGGGAAAGATGAAGATACAGAAACTGGGCGACCGTTACTTGAGGAGGGCTCATGGTGTGGTGACAAAGGGCACATGGGAGGGAAACTTTAGGGCCCCATTTGTGGACCCCACCTTTTCAATCTCTTGATTCTGAACTCGCTAGAGGCCAAATTAAGAAATGAAAACAGTAAGAATATGCGGTTTAAAATAAGTAGAGCTTTCATGTCCATTAAAACATGTAGCATGCATTTGTAGACTGAAGACGGGGTTTCTTGGGGAGTGTGGGCTCCACGCAAATGCTCAGTGTGACGCAGCTGCTGCAAGAGTCAAGGTAGTTTTCCTTATGGTCATTTTCAACTGCATTTTAGTTAAAAGTGTAGTTTTGACAGTGAGGAAAAAATGTTCTGCTCTACCCTGCTGTATTGATTAGTGTGTGCTTCAGGACTAGCATTACATTTTGAGTTTGTGGGGAGAGGTGAAAACAGCTGGAATGAACCCTGATAGGTAAAAGCCTGGAAAACTACTTATACAGAAAAGTGTTAGAGAACCTAGGGCCGATTAGCTTGGAGAAAAGAAGGCTGAGAGACACAACCGGTGACCTGATATTTGGTTTCAAAGAATTAAAGGGATATCAAGGAGAGCAGGGAAAAGAGTTTTGCATAGTTTCAGGAGCCAGAATAAGACCAAAGGGTACAAAACACAAGGTGACAGAAGTATTCTGCTCAGTGCTTTCAGATACTAGAAAGAGCAACTCATTATTGGAGAACTCAGGAGAAGGAATAGCACTGTTCTGCTATTTTGGAAAGTTGTGGGTGCTGTATACTAATATGGCTAAAAGCATGGGTCTGGGCTTGATGAACAGGTTGACACTTGAGATCTGTTTTCACTGGTGGTGGTGTGAATTTGGGCAGCTTATGTAATATCTCCATATTGTAGGTTTCTCATATACATAATACATACAAATAGCAGTTCTTTTCTCCAATACTTATTGGAGAAAAGTTTTTAAATAATCCAAGAGCCTAGCACATTACTTGGCACCTAGCAACTACTCAACAAATGACAGCTATTATTATTTCTAGGCCTCATGTGAGGGAAGATTCAAATAGACTCCTTTTTTTTTATAAGATTTATTTATTTATGCATACATAACTGGGGTACAAGCCAGAGGTGGAGAGACAGAGTGGGGAGGAGAACAGGCAGATCAACAAAGTAACCTGCTGAGGGGAGCAGCGGGCAAGACAGGAGAGGTCTGCTGTGCCTTTGGGTCACCTCCGAAGCTGAAGATTGAACTCACACTGAAGCGGCTGCAGTTCACTTACAGTGCTGTGTCCTAACCTGCTGCACCACCAGGGAGGGCCTATATTCTCTCCTTTTAAGCCTACCTTTTTTTACATATGATCCTTATAAGACTGAAAGGAATAAACATCTAGACCATAGTTCCAGAAAAGCTGTTATTGCAGTTGAGTCTTTCTTTGTCCTTTGCTTTTATACAAAGTTCCTTTTAACTTCTTTAGGGGTTCATCTTGCGGCACAAATGTTAATCTTTTCCTCAATATATGTCACCAAAAATGAAGTGGCAGAGTCCTTGAGAGGATGAACTCCATTCTAGGGATATAGGCACATGCTTTTGCTTCTTTTCTTGTGCAATGGTGATTATATTATACAGCAGACCAGAGGAGGTTATGCCTAAATTAAAATTGTGTTAAAGATTTTTATGCCTACCAACTTGTTATTGTTTATATGCTTTGTATTAACATGAGTCCAGTAAGTATTGAAATAATTGTGCAATTAAAAAAGAATTGTAGTCTTAGAGAACAAATGACAAATGCAACAGCAGCCTAACCAAGTATTATGTTTTTATCCTGCTTCCTGGTTAGATCCTGGCACAATTTGCTGACAGAACACCCACGCCATGAGAAAACCATTTCCAGGAGTTAAATTTCTCTTTTCCACAGCCTCCTCCTGCCTCTGAATTGTCTGAACATGCAGCAGAAAGTCACCAGAGGGCATTCTTGGACCATTTATTATCAGGGGACGCCAGCTGGGAAGTAGCAGACAACTCTCACTCAGGCCTGCTTTTGAATGATGTGGCAGTTTCTGACTCACACTTGGACACACTTGTAGTCTGAAGGTGTCTTGCTAAATAAACCACCACCCAACCCCAGTGTATCAGCAAAGACATTTTATTGGGTGGCCCCAGACTTCAGATCTTTCTGTTCCTGTACTGACACCTATGTTGTTCTTGAAGGCTGGTCTGGGAACATGGGTTAGCAGGGAAACTTCTGGACTGGGAATTCAGACACATGGCAAAGCCATGTTTTGGTTCCAGCACTGACTGATTCCTTGACCTTCAGCAAATTTCTTTCATGTCCTCAAATGTCATTTTTCTCACCTATGAATTGGAAGTTATAGTTAAAATCATTAGCTATCAATGATTGATCCTTTAACCCTCTCCCCCTGTTTCTTCTTTCCTGATTAAAGTAAAGGAGAAACTGGTCTTTACCGACACTGTACGGGTAGGTCTGTTCCCTGCTGATACAGCTGAAAAGACAATCTCTAGAGGATTGGTGTGGCACATTGTATATTGTGGCACATTGTATATTGGCCTTGCAAGCTAATCAGCTAGGGTCGAGTGTAGTCTCCCATCAGCCTATGCTCAGAACTCCTAGACTGAGGCAGGGATAGAAAAACTCTGGGACAAAATAGTCCAGTACCTTAAAGAATTGATTTTATTCACGAACTCAGGAATTATTTAGAACATTTTAAAATAGATTTTTAAAATTTATTTATGCATACAAGAGCTAGGGTGTAGGGCAGAGGTGTGGGGAGCAGGGTCAGAAGCGGGGAGGGGGAGAGAGGCTTCACCAGAGACAGAGTGGGGAGCTGAACAGGCAGATCTACTGAAATACACTGCTAAGGGGGAGCAGTGGACAAGACAGGAGAGGTCTGCTGTGCCGTGTGGGTCACCGCCCTGGCTGGGGATTGAACTGGTTTGCAGTGACTGCTGATAGCTTCATAGTGCTGAGATTTAACCCCCTGTACCACTAGGGAAGCCCAAGTGAAATTTTTTTTTTAATGTTAAGCATAGGTAATATGGAACATAATTTAGACATTTTAAAAACAAAAAAAAATTCTATGAAATAAGACTTCCAAAATGCAAGATTTGTAGTTAGAGGCTTTGTTTATAATTCTAGATCTCCTGGGATTAGTTATCTCTTCTTTTCCCAAGGAGTGTATTAGATGGAAAATCTGGGAAAGCTTAGTCCTTGGGGTATGTTCTGCATGTGTCTTAGGCTGGGTTCCCAATGTGGAGGCTGAAGTGAGTATCAACTGCATGTAATTTATAGAGAACATGCTCTTGGTGAGGTTTGGGGGACATGTCTTATAAGTGAGGGAAGCAGAATAGGAAAGGGGGAAGAGCTGAATAGAGATTTGATCTCAAGGAATATGATCTGACTCACAATGTGATGAATTACACTGAATTGATCCTTCCCTTGAGGGGGCTGGGATATTATACCTTTATATCAGCTAGTCATCATCTGCAGGCTATTTCTATGGGAAGCCTGAGAGAATCTTCAGGGGAGATGGGAGGAAAGAAAGGAACAGCTGTGAGTTGTGTGCTGCCAGGGTGTGCGGGCTGGCACACACGACTCCTAGGAACTGACTGTGTGCATTGCTCCCTGCTCTCCACTCAGGGACTTCCTCCTGGAATTTGAGGTCAGCCCTGTGGGGTCATATGCATCATGAAAACCAGCAAACCATACACTGAAGGTGTGTGTTGGTGGCCAGGGGAGGGGCAGTGTTCTTACTACCTGACCTAGCTGGACCAGTTGTTAGGCATTTGTAGTGGTTACCATCCCTGGTCACCACTCTGGGCAGTTGGGGGATTGTATCCTGTTTGGTGCAGGGAATTTGGACCAACAGCATCTATGACAAAGAGGTTACAGGTTACCACATGACACAAGAAGACCTTCCCAATTAATTTCTCAGTTGGCAAGTCATGCTTGTAGGATTTGCCTTAGTCTTTTTTAAAATGAATTCAGTATTGGGAGGTAGAATAATTCACAAAACTCCAGTCAGAACAACTGATTATGGTTTGTTTTTTTTTTAAAGATTTATTTATTTATTCATACAGAACTGGGGTACAGGCCAGAAATGTGAAGGGTGAGAGGCTTCACCAGAGACAGAGCGGGGAGCAGAACAGGCAGACCGACGAAGAACACTGCTGAGGGGGGCAGCGGGCAGGTCAGGAGAGGTCTGCCACGCCATGTGGTCACCTCCAGGGCAGGCGGGAATAGAACTCATGCGCTGTGCTATAACCCGCTGCGCCACCAGGGAGGGCCCAGAACAACTGATTATGTTTCTTAAGTGAGAGAGAACAATATAGTGGAGTTGAGGAAAGTGTGTAAAGTGACTGACTGTGGTGAAGGAGGAAGGACTGTTGCTTAGCGACAAAATATAGAACAATGATGACAATGTTGTGTTTTCAGGGAGATATTTTTCTGAAGTTTAAAAAAAAATGCAGCACTTGACTGAGATAATGGAAAGTTGAGCTTTTTTTATTATGGAAAAATCATTGCAGAATATTTCAAATATATTCAAAAGTAGAGAATAGTTATAATACCCAGCACTCAGATTCAACAATTATTAACTATAGTTGATCTTGTTTCATCTACACTCCCTCTTGGGGGTAGGGAAAGTTTGGAAAACTTAATCAGATACATATTTAATGTGTTCTAGAAAAAAAGTCAAATTCACCAAGGATGGGAGGGGAAGGCTTTTTCAGGAGTGAAGACATGTGACTATCTTTCCGAACACATTAAGATCTGATAGATATCATTACATGAGAACTATATTCTGACTAACCCCACAACCTTTTTTTTTTTTTTTTAAATCTACAATTTCTCCTAACATGATGAACTGGTGATGGAAAGAAAAGGGAAGGGTCCTGGGGCTCCTACCAAAGGAATTAAGTAATTCCTGGTTGTCTAAATACTTATTATCCTGCAAGCTCTCTCAGTCAGATACATGGGAACAAAATATTAGGATAATTTCTGAGTCCAAATTCCAAATAATGTTCCAACCCAACAGCAAGAGTTGTCATCACCACCGTAAGATAGTTATTTGGATTGTCATTTGATGGGCAAATAAATGTCCTTAGAAAACAGAAACAAGTTTGAACTTTTTTTATCATAATTTTATTGTACTTACAATGATGGTTTATGGCTTTTGTGATTTTTATTATCCTTTCACTGTCTCTGAGGAGTTGGAATGAAATGAGAGCTGATCTTTTCCAAAGAGTAGTAGATTTCCCTCTCTGTGCTTTGTAGCCATTCTGTTCTCCCTCTTACTCTGTAATTCCAAAGATAATGCAGATGTGCACTCTTGACCATCTGGAATTGAAGAATAAATAATGGGGCTCCAGGAATAGTATGTTTGGAAAGTTAATAATTTATTCAGCATGACTGAACAAGCAAAGGACAACTTGGTTCAGTCATTATATATTTAGTAGTAGAAGCTTCTATCAAGGTTAGTTGGAAGTGGACAGATGATTCCAAAAATCAGACCATTGGGAGGCTCAAAAATTCAGTGCTGAGGGAGGACTATAACAATAGAGAGAGATCACTGTTATATACTGCCTAGTTATTTTCTAATAAATCAGCTGCAGCCACTTTACTGAAACTGCCCAAAATAAAGCCTGATCCTTTGCATATGTGGAAAACCTGAGAACGAAGCTGCATTGATGCTGTAGATGAGCTGTTTTTCAACAGAGAGTTTTCACTTGTGGTAGTGCAGGGGATGTTGCCTTTCTGTAAACCTAGGCCTCTATGGATCTAAAGCAGAAAATAAAAGAAGGCTTTCCTTCCTAAGGCTCACAGATGAAGATCGAAAAGGCTGTGCAAGTACCAATTCCTACAACTCATCTCTTCTAGCTGGTAAATCTTGAAGATATATCTGTTATATTTAAAATTGACCATATGCTGGATGAATTTTTGTTGAGGTCTTTCCCACTTATTGAGAATCAGTTAATTCCTTCAGAGGGTTTCTTGGTTTCTTTACTGGATTCCACTTTTCACTGTTTCCATCTTATTGGAAGATCATGATATCAAAGTAAAAACAGTTTGCAAACAAGGTACTTGACTATTTCTGAATCAAGTAGAAAATTTCAGCTTTCTAGAACACATGCATTTATAAGTGTATGTTAACAGAAGTGGAGTTTTTTTTTTTTTTTTTAAAGATTTATTTGTTCATACAGAACTGGGGTACAGGCCAGAGGCTCAGGGGCAGTGAGAGGCTTCACCAGAGACAAATTGGGGAGCAGAACAGGCAGATCTACGAAGTGCACTGGGAGCAGGGCCAGAGGCTCAGGGGCGGTGAGAGGCTTCACCAGAGACAGAGTGGGGAACAGAACAGGCAGATTGACGAAGTACACTGCTGAGGGGAGCGGCAGGCGGGATGGGGGTGGGGGCGGGTCAGGAGAGGTCTGCCACGCCATGTGGTTACCTCTGGGGCAGGCGGGAAATCAAACTCATGCGGAAGCGGCTTTAGCTTCTCAGTGCTGTGCTTTAACCTGCTGTGCCACCAAGGAGGGCTGGAGTTTTGTTTTTAAATCGAATTTATTTATTTATTTTTTAAAGATGTATTTATTTGTGCATACAGAACTGGGGTATAGGCCAGAGGCTCAGGGGCGGTGAGAGGCTTCACCAGAGACAGAGTGGGGAACAGAACAGGCAGATTGACGAAGTACACTGCTGAGGGGAGCGGCAGGCGGGATGGGGGTGGGGGTGTGTCAGGAGAGGTCTGCCATACCATGTGGTCACCTCCGGGGCAGGCGGGAATTGAACTCATATGGAAGCGGCTTTAGATTCTCAGTGCTGTCAGTGCTGTGCTTTAACCCGCTGTGCCACCAGGGAGGGCCAATAGAATTTATTTTTTAAAGTGGTTTTAAGTTCACCAGAAATTTGTATGGAAGCTACAAAGATTTCCCATATATACCTTACCCACATGTAGGCAAAATTTCCTCCACTATCAGTCTTCAAAAAGTGTTACATTTATTACAGTTGTCTTCACTTGATGTGGTCACTAGTAAGGGGACTCGAGGTGCCCAGTGTCAACAGGAAAACAATTGGAAGGGCAAAGATAAAAAAATCTAGGGTGTGAAAAAGTATAGAAAACAGAGCATGAGAAAAGCAGGGATGAATGGATAAAAGCCCCAAAAAGATGGTATCGAAAAGAATAGGGGGTATATTCAAATAAAAGTAGTATAAGACAAAGTCAGAGGAGAAAATAGGTCCTGCAAGTTAGTGGTGGCAGCTGCGATGGCAAGAAGAGCTGGGTCTGGTGCTTGAATGCCTGCCCTGCAACGTGGTAACTGATGCGTCAGAGCTGGTCACAGTCTCATCTGATTGTGGAAACTTTCATGGAGATAATGCAGCAAGCAACCCCTGACACAGAGTAGTCACCTGCAAATGTTTAAGTACGAGGAGGACAGGATATGTTTATTTATTTGTACATACAGAACTAGGGTACAAGCCAGAGGCTCAGGGGTGGCGAGAGGCTTCACCAGAGACAGAGTGGGGAACAGACCAGGCAGATCCATGAAGTACACTGCTGAGAGGAGCAGCGGGCGGGTCAGGAGAGGTCTGCCACGCCAGGTGGTCACCTCTGGGGCAGGGGGGGATCAAACTCATGCTGAAGTGGCTTTAGCTTCTTAGTGCAGTGCTTTAACCTGCTGCGCCACCAGGGAGGGCCGCAAATACAATCTTTAATGAGGGTAACATGAACTAGTATGCAAGCTGCACACCAGGCACTATTAATAAAGCTGAGCACGAGGAGATGCAGGGTGGCGTGGCTGTGAAAGTTGAAAGTCCAGGATTTCAACATACCTCAGCTGAGCATTATTTATTTATTTATTCTTTCTCTGAGGCAGCAATATTCGCTGATGAGGTTAATCTAATGAGCATCTACTGGATTTTCCTGCCAGTAGCACACTGACGTTGCCCACCTGCTGTTTCTCCTCTGAGGTCACTTCATTAAGGAGTATTTTTTATGTGACACCTCATTAGGCTCTTGATACCTTCAGGATGCCATATGTGGGAAGCCATCAGCAGGAACCCCATTCTTTCCGAACCTTCTAGGCTGCCTGGGAGAAAGACTCCTGACCAAACAAGACCCTGCTTTTAGCAATCCTTTGAAGGCGAGGTCTGTGTGACCACAGGTCTGGCCCTCGGGCCAAATATCTGATGGTGTGGTTGTGCTTTGGGTTGAGGCATGAGAATCACAAAGAGGTGTGGGTTTGAGGGCTGGGAGATCACAGAGAGCTGTGACCACAGCAGTGGTTTGGTAGCTCATGTCTGTGACCCAGCCAAAGAAGCTGACAAAGGAAGACAGGATCCCAGCCTTGACTCCAGAGGGACATGGAGATCTATAGTTGCGTGTGGATTCTGAGAAACAGTTTTTTTTTTTAACCTAAATTTTAATTAGATTGTTTCAGCTGAAACTGGAAGTCAGAAATTGAATAAATATCTCTAAACGTAGTTTAAGTAATATGAGAACCTATTCAACTGAGTAGTCTGGGAGACTTAGACCCCAATTTTTTATTTTATTAACAACTTTATTCTCTGCTATTTGCCAAGCTTTGGCTCAGGCATTTTGCTGAGTTGAAAACTGTGGAAATTTGTTGTAATTGGAGGGGAAAGAATCACATGTGGTTTCTTCCAAACCTTTTCCCATTTTTTTGGTTCTGAATTCCATGGGAAAATTACCCAGAAGGGTTATTTTCTCCTTTAATGATGCAACAATGCCTGGTTTGCTTTGCCTGTTTTTATTTTCTAGCTGCATTATAATTACATTTTCCCACACGACTCATTTTTTTCTTCCAAATTAGTAGATATAAAATTCTGATGGGTCTTTAGGGAGCTAATCTTCAGATATTCTCTCCTTGAGCTGTCCTTTGTGTGGGAATAGATGATGCTGGAAGAACAGGCCCCAGTCTGCCAGCTTTGGGGCAATCCATCACCTCCGACCTTTTAATTAGCAGTAGCAGGTGACTCACTAATTGGTCCTGCATTTGCATACATAAGCCTGAGATTTGAAGATTACAGTTATAAATCTTAGTCATGCAGGTAGGCATAGATATTAGAATTCATCCCTCATTCCTTACAATTGTCTCATCAGCTTTTTACAAAGGTTGTCCTTTATCAGTACTGTTAAGCGGATGAAAAATGAGTCGCTATATTAATTTGTTTAAAAAAATGTAGGGCTTTTTTTTTTTTTTTAAGAAAAAATACTAAGAAAAAACATAACAAAACCTTTACATGATCTCCTTGAGATGGCAGCAGGGGTCTATGGAGCTTGAAAAAGGGTACATAAGGGGCCTCCGTGGTGGTGCAAGACATTTATTCTCAGCAGTATGAGTTCCATCCCCCACCAGGGAGCTGACCCATATGGCACAGCAGCCCTCTCCTGTCAGGCCAACTGCTCCCCTCAGCAGTGTATTTCTGTCCATCTGTCTGTTCTGCTCCCCACTCTATCTCTAGTGATTTCTCTCATCCCCTGAATACCACCCCGCTTCAGCTCTGGCCTGTGCCCTTTTTTGTGTGCACAAATAAATAGAACTTTTTTTTTTTTTAAATAAAAGGGCATGTGATTTCTTTTTATTGTTTTGAGTTTTGGTGTGACATTAGCATGGTGAATGTGGCAAAGGGAATGCTTTCAAGTTCATATATTTGCCAAGACAGATCAGTTTAAGCAACAATGGCATGGGCTTCTTTATCCTGGGTGCTTTGGGTTTCTAAGAAAAATTCAGGTTTATTAATGTTGGACATGATCAAAGGGTCACTCTTCTCGGAGGTCATCTTGATTCATGCCCCATGCTATGGGCAGTCAGGTGCTACTTTGTTCATCAAGGTTTATGATCTTTAGTCTGTTTGGGGATGGAAATGCTCCAAGTTTTTGGTCTAAAAACATCCCAATTGGTAATTCAGTTAAAGATATAGTGACCAGCATGAAATCCTATTACCAAAGGAATTATCCGGGTTGAGGGCTAGGCTGCAATATTATTATTATATTAACATACAAGTGCTTGTTTGCACACAACAGAATGGGCGTATGAAGGCAACTGGTGTGATAAATATCTTGGCCTAATTTTGTATTTAGTTTCATAAGAGAGTTAACATCAATATTTATTTTTTTAAGGCCATGACCATGGACCGCACAGAGTTCTCAGATCAACACAAACGAAAAGTCCTTCAATTGGACAGATGATAGGCAGAAGCGGTCTGGTTTTCATTCCTACCAGCCTCCTCCCACTTAGCCTCAAATGCTACCTCGTCCTGCAGCCAAGTAAGCAAAGTTGGTGTATATTTTCATTTGGGGTGACTATAATCCTCCATTTGTACATAAGCGATATGCGTTCTGCTGCTCTCTTTGTTGACTGCCGGGCCCACTTCCGGTCATGTCGGTCTTAGGTCTCTATCATAGTGAGGCGTCTTTGATGTGGCAGGATGTCACGTTCCCAGTCATTATCCAGCTTATACCTTTCCTTCTGCTTGAATTCACCTTGCAGTGACGATTCCAATTTCTCTGTCTTTCCTAAAGAGGCAGAGTGCTAGCTTGCTGCAGGAAAACCAACAAAAGGAGAAAAGTCACCTTGTGTATTTGCTGCAATAGATTGTGCAACAGACACCACTAAATTTCAGTGTCCTACAAAACCAAAGTTAATTTCTCGCCCATAGCTTTGTGGTCAGTGCTGGTGGCTTTGTTCCAGGTGTCTCTCATTTCAAGACTTGGGGTTTTCTTTTCTCATGGTGCCAGGCAGGCAGAAGAAAGCCCAAGAGACCAAGTCAAATATGACAGCACATTAAAAGCCTCTGCTTGGTGGGGGTGGCATGTGGGATACACTGTGTACACTCTTATTCCATAGGTTCCAGTAAGTCACAGGACCAAGGACAATATTCATTGGAGAGGGGAGAATATCCTTCTCACCCAGGAAGAGTCAGAAAGGAGAAAGTATATCGATAATGCAGCCATCATTCATAGTTGTTTGTTAAAACAAGAGTTTTGGGAAATTTAGTGATTTTTAGCCAGGGTGTAGTCTTGGACCCCAGAGAATTGAGAAAGAGAAGAACATTTACAATTTATTGTTGTAGATTATGAATTTTTTTCACCGATACAAGTCAATTATTTCAGTTAATTTAAGAGTTATGTTTGCTATTTAGACTTTATTTTCTTGAATGTAATGTTATGCTTAATTCAGATCACATAGGTTCTCTGGATTTTTTTTTAAAGATTTATTTATTTATGCATACAGAACCGGAATTCAGGCCAGAGGTTTAGGGGCCATGAGAGGATTCACCAGAGACAGAGTGGGGAGCAGAACAGGCCGACTGATGAAGTACACTGCTGAGGGGAGCAGCAGGTGGGTCAGGAGAGGTCTGCCGCGCCGTGTGGGTCCCTTCTGGGGTGGGGATCAAACTCATGCTGAAGTGGCTTTAGTTTCTCAGTGCTGTGCTTTAACCCGCTGCGCCACCAGGGAGGACCCAGGTTCTCTGGATTTTATGGGTTAAATACATGTTGGTTAAAATTTGATCAGTGGTGGCAGATCTATGAAGGGTTTGAAGTGAATTAGCACTATCAATGATTTTTTTTGTGGTATTTATCCTCTAGGCTTATGTTGTTTGCTACTATGCTTATCCACTCCTTGGAAAAGGAAATGTTATTTTCTTAGCACATCAATGTAGTTGTCTTTATGATTTTCTTTATAGTAAGAAGATTGACAAAATTCTGATTTCTTGCAAGCTTTATCAATCAAGAAGTGCACAGTTCTGTAGCCATTTTGAAAATATGTGTTAGAACTTATTAGGTGTTATTTTAAAATAATCGCTATTGGGCAGTTTATTCTCAAAGAAATTAGCTACCGTGAATCAAGAATTTTTAATTGTTATTTAACTCCATATAGCCCAAATCTATTGCCTGATTTTTAAAATTGAAATTTACTTTTGCATTGCAGAAGAAATGACTAACATTGCTTATATACTGATGTGTGATACAGAGTTGTGGTAAGAGCTGACTCTGAGTTGGGCTAATTGTGTACTATACAATTCAAATTACTGTGTTGTCCCTATGTGGGATAAAGAGATAAAAATCTCCTTTTCTTTCTCTGCAAATTATTTTTATAACAATGATGACTTTTGACATGTTATTTATTTCCCATAAAGAAACAATGTTTCTTGATAAGTATTTTTTCTTACCCAATAAATACCTTCTGCTTCAAATTAAAATTGGACTTTTATTCTGTTATAGTTTTTGGGAAAAGGATTGTGTGAAAAGAAATCTTACTAAGTCTATTTAGTGGAATAGTCAAAATAGAAAGTTTTGGACACAGAAGATCTAAGTTTCTCTCCAGGGTATACATTAATAATGCATGTTCTTTGTAAATACACTTCATCTCTGTGAGCCCCAATCTCTTTAACAGAGATCCCTCCTCTGCAAAATAATAATAGTTACCATTCACTAGGGGTAGAGTGTAGACAAAGTGAGGTTATTGTTGCAAATTACTTAGCACACTGTCCTGCTCATAGAGAAGGTTCAATAAACATTAACTACTAATATTTTTAGCATTGGTTTTATTGTTATAAGGACATGAAAATTTTGAGTGGATATGTGAATGATAGGCTGACATTTGAGTCACTTAAAGATCAATTTTATATGGGTTTGTAAATCTTCCTTGAAAGACACTTGATGTACATACAACATGAGACAAGGGAAATGATAACTTCAAACCATTGACTAAATGGCACATCATTTTTTTCATTGGGCTGTACAAAACTCAAGCAACTATATTTTTTGTTGTTAAAGTTATTTAGAAAACACTATCAAGGACATATGGAAATGCCAAAAACTCTGCCTTATTCATGTCCTAGCTAATCTTTCTTATTTTGCTCTCGTCCTTACTGTTCAGACCAGTAGCTCTTGACTCTGAATACACTTTGGAATCACCTGGGAAAATTTTGAGAATTCCTTATACCAGCTCCACCCTGAATATACTTATTTATTTGGTCTTCCAGTGTGGAAAACCTCTGGACTATTTCCTCCTTTTGGTATCTCTCAACCCCTTTTTCTTTCTACTACTTGATCAAGTCTCACCTCTTTACAAAGTCATCCTTGGTGTCTGTCGGGAGAGCTGGAGTTATGCTGCAGTGCCAGTACTAAGTCTCAGTGGCTTAAAAGATCAAAGGCTTATTTCTCCTGGCACTACACGCCCATCCCACATTAGTGCAGGCGCTTACTCCCTGGCACCTTCACTCCAGCAGCAGGCTGGTAGTTGCTCATCTCTCTGAATGTTGCTGGTTGGGATGTAGGAAGAAAAGGGGACAGAGACATCTAATGTAGACAATGAGGTGCTTCAACTCAGAAGCCACATTTCACATTTACTTAATGCATTTTGATCAGAACTGGCACATGGTCACGTCTAACTTTAAGGAGGGGATCCTTGAAAGCCCACCAGGTAGCAGAAGGAAAAATCCACAATACTAGTGAGCAACATCAGTGTCCACACAGTGGAGACATTTTGCTTTATCTCCACTCCTCCCCGCCCCCATTTTTGTACACACACACTTTTCTGACTTTTAGTTGCACTCATCTATACCACACAGAGACTTATCATTTCATTGCTCGTCATTTTGCATCTGAGACCTGGAAGAGAACTTAGAATCAATTGGTTTGTCTTCCTTGCAGTCTTTGGTTCCTAAAACCAATATGAATTCCAAGTTGTTGATTTTTAAACAAAGTGATCAAAACAACTAGTGCTATCAGTTCATGTTTTCCAAGCAAGAACAAAAAAAGCTTGTTGTTAGAATGTAGCACTACTAGGCGAAATGGATTTGTGCCACACACGGCCATTGAGCTCACTTTCATTTAGAGTGGGCTACCTTTCTCGGTACATTTGCAGAATCATTAGTTCTTGTTCCCTTTTGGCTTTGTGCCTACTTGCACTTTAGTGATATTAACAACCACTGAGGAAGTAAGACTTGTTGGAGAAAGCTATATAATCCAAGTTGTCCCAAAGTTTTACTGAATATGTTTTTACCATGAAGTAGCCTCCAGAGATAGGCAGACTAATAACCCAGACATGATAACCACATCACGTGTAGGGCAGAAATTATGCTTTTTCCCCAGTGAAGTAAGACTTCTCAGGCCTCCGTGGAGACAGAGGAATTTATCATTCTGTAGCAGCAGGGCGGGTCGTAGCCTGGGTGGCAAGCTAAGTAAATATTAATGGGGATTCCAACTCCAATGTGTCTGCAGTAATTCTGATGCTGTGTTAGCAGCTGAGGGTCAAGGCAAAAAAAAAAAAAGAAGAAGAAGAAGAAAAGGAAAGAAATGTTGTGGGTGGACTTGGATCTCTTCTACTGCATGGAAAATCCTTTTGTTTATTTTAAAATTCTTGTCTCTTCTGTGTCTTTGGCCATCTGAAAACACGACATGAGGCTGGAACACACTTTACTATGGAAATCTACTGATATTTTTGCCCATCAGGTTATTTTGACCTTATTTTACAGTGTCAGAGTTTAGCTGAATAATTTTAAGCAGATTTGCCTCCCTGAACCCTTTTTCTTTTTGGAACAACCCATGAACAAACACTTGCCTAGTGGGCATAATGATGAATCTTCTCAACCTCACAAACTGTTAGGAATCAATTTCTCAAGCATCATATCTAATTATTCTCTCTCCCCCCACCCCGTATTAATTCAGGAATCCCAAGGTTAAGGAAAAGCAGCTGAAAAAACAATCTTCTAGGTTGGTGTTCATGTACTGTCTAGTTTTTGTTTTATACACTGTAGGATAGAAACTTCCAACATCCACCATTGTAATTGCCAAAAAGGATACAGAATGTGCAAAGAAAGAAGAAATGATACTGTTATGCAAAGATGATGACATTGATAGGGATATTAAATGTCCTTTAGTCTAATGGCTCTCAAAATTTGTCCTTGAATTGGGAGGAACCTTAGAAGAAAGCCTGTAAGTGTGGCTAATAAGGGTGCTCAGATAGCCAGGAGGCAAAAGGGGTCTTTGACGTGGCTGCCTGAAAAGGCAGAGAACGTGTGGTTGATCTGGAATATGTTTGTGTGTGAAAGAGGGCAATAAGTGGAGTTCATTTGAAGTTAGAAGGAATAGAAAGTTGCACTGTTCAATGGGGCAGGTGGCCTTTGGATTTACAATAGGTAAGACATTTGTAGAACAGTTTGAGAATTACTCATCCAATCTAGGCCCTATTTTTTCTGTGTCCTCTTTGGCAACTATTCAAGACTGTTGTCCAAGGTAATGTGAAAATCAAGGATGGATTTGATACATACACTAGTTTTTTTTTTTTTAAGTTTTATTTATTTATGCATACAGAACTGCGGTACTGGTCAGAGGTACAGGGATGGTGAGAGGCTTCACCAGAGACAGGGTGGGGAGCAGGACAGGCAGACTGACAAAGTACACTGCTGGGGGGAGCAGTAGGAGGGACAAAATTCTGCCGTGCCATGTGGGTCATGTCTCTGGGTCCCTGGCCTGGGATCAACTTGTGCTGAAGTGGCTGCAGAAGTGGCTGCTGCTGGCTTCATAGTGCTGCACTTTAACCCATTGTGCCACCAGGGAGGGCCCCACATATACATTTGATAGCAAGCTTAGTATTTGAGCTCCTTCAAAGCCAAATTTAAATGTAAAATTCATCATGTAATGCTTACAGAAGTCTGAGACCATTTATCTTGTGATGTTTTCTGGAGATGGAGAAAAACTGATTGAGGAGTACAGACATGTTTTGGTTGCAAATGACAGAAACAAAAATCCAACTAACTGATCAAGGAGGAAATGTATTGGCAAATATAAACAAACAATGGGAAAGGCTGCTGTATGACTGACCGCGGGACCTTGGAAATAGAAGCTTCAGGGCTCTACATGGTCTCCTCGCTGCCTCTCTGAAGATGTTGTTTTATTCTCTCAGCCTGACTTCTGTGAGCGTAAGGCTAGCCACAGGTAGCTGTAGTCTTGCACTTCCAAAGCTTTCCACCTGAGAAGCAGCAGCTCCCCGTTAGTTCCACATAAAGATGTCCCAGGGCAGGACAGTGCTTGACAGGCCTGGTTATACAAACCCTCCTCCCCACTTTGGTCTGAGGTAGTGAATGCTGTGTGACTGACAGCTCCAACTGGAACATGATGTTTAGAGTTGGGCAGAAGTTCCTCTCTTCAAAAGAGGAATGTAGCCATTTTCATTCAACCGATGAAAAGCTTTCAATCTGAAAACTATTGAGGTTGCCTGTTGTAATTCACTTTTCTAGAGTAGCAATCTTAAGACTTTAACTGTTATGGATAATCTGATCAGACACTCACTGAGAGTAGGACTTCTATTTTATAATACTTATGTATCATACTCTGTTAGTTCTTAGGAGAGTTTTGAAAATGTGGCAAATATTGGTTTGATTACTTGTAATAAATAGATGGATTCATAATTTTAATAGTATGCTAGTATTGGGATTACTTAGTATTGGGAAAGGCATATGAATTTGATTATCTGTAGCAGATTTAGCTTTATAATTTTCTTAGTATAAGAAAATATTAAAAAGGGACTACGTGAGGTTGTGAATGGGCTGAGTAATTAGGGGAAAATTAGTTTGTCATTTTACTTACATGGTAGGAATTATTTAAGTTTCTTCTTGGAGGTGGGCTTTTTAAAATTCTCTTCAATTTCTTTTGTTGCCAAAGTTGGATATAAGGCCAGGGAGTAAGCCTTTGGCATATAGCTTCTAAAACTAAGACTAGCTGAGTTTTTAAAAATAAGAGAGAATATTATATAATTACTATATGTTCTGATAAGAAAGAAATGGTACGCCATAAATAGGGGGGAGTCTGAAGAGGCAATATTCAACACACACCTCTTTTGCTAGTAATTGTATTGGGACGGTAGTTATTTCTGTTGCTATTCTAATGCTGTTTCATGCTTTATGTGAAATAAAGGCAATGAACAATTATGGTATATTCTATCATCCTCTGTGCTATTGATACCAGGATTCATGGTATGAATTAACAGACATATAACAAGAAAATTCTCTTTAGAAAACAAGTATCTCAGATTTTGAACAACAGATTTACCTATATGGCATTTCTCACTTAGATTTTTTCAAAGTCATTTAAAAAGTTCCTTTTATAATTTTTCATGTCACACTGTAGAAATGGTCAGTGTCATTTTCCATGATGATTAACTCAGCCTGATTCCTCGTTACGACCATAGATTAAGGTTAAATGTTGGTTGAAACAACCTGTAAAAAACACTGATTTATGGTCCTGTCACTCATATTTCTTATTCTGTTGCCTCCCCTCTAGTTGGCTTGGACAATTTTGCGATATACAGGGACCACACTAATATGGTAGTTTCTATACCTAACTACCCTGTCTCAATGTCTCCACTGGAAGTATTTGAGAGCTGTATTTATTTTCCCAGTATGATTTATGTAAACATTTGTCTCACTTGCAAGTAGCATATTAATGCCTAATTCTTGGGAGAAAGGGGTAGAACCTTTCTGCCTGTCTAGACAGAGCCCTGTTAGCATATGTCTGATCACATGGGTGCTCATGGCGGTAGTATTCATCAGTGGGAAATGAGCCAAAGAAAGACAGCCCTATCTACCAATTAAATTTACTGAGCTTACAGGGTGGTTTATAAAGTCAACATGCTGGTCCAGGTTTACATCTGACCAGGGAAATTTTTGTTTTCTGATCCCCAGTTGGCCGTCAGCCACCCCAAACACAAGACAGATGTTGGCTTTACTAGGGTCAAGGTTATCACAGGGTGGGATGAATAGTTATTGGCTCTGGGGGTTGCTACTTTTGCTTTGCTATTGAATAAGAGCAAATAAAATTATTTCTGAATGCCTTGGGGGGTGGAGTGTTTTAGTTTTGTGAAGCTGGGTAGAGCTAGAGTCTAAGCTGCCTGTCTGAGGTATTTCTTAGTTCAGTCTGTCTGATCTGAGGAGGATTCTGCTATGTCAAAGGGCAAAGGTTAATGTGGTCTGATAATGATAACCTGGATAAACACAAACAAGGCATTCACTCTAAGATATTGCTTTCTTATCCAGGGATCAAGGCAAAAATGTGGGAGAACTGAAAACACAGAGTCTGCAGTAGCAACAAAGTAATTTGTTGGCTTTTGAAGAAAGAAATGTTTTATGAATACATTTTCTTCAAATAGAATCAAGGGGTACTAATAGCAGGAAACATAAAGAAGACAGTGACACTGTAAAATGTGTTTGTTATGGGTCAATGTGTAGAGTCTGCACATGTGACTTTTACCCACTGGTCTTTCTCTTTGGGGATGGTTCAGTTTCCATTATGTGCTACGAAAACTAGCCATGCACCCCAGGTGACACACAGACCTGAAAGAATGCTGTATGTGGGGGGGGGGCAGACTTGCAGTGGGAGCAGATTGATGAGCCCCAATGCTGGAGCTTTGAGGTTCATGTTAGAAACTGTCAGAGACACCATCTGACAACAAGCAACAAGGGAGAATTGGAAAGCTGCAAGTTAGTGAAACTTTTGGTGCACTTCTGGGAAAGGAAAATACACTCACACACACAAGGCTGGAAATCTATAGCTGGGTCGACATAATTCATTCTGGGAATTGAATTTTAATTTGTATTCCAGATACCTGGTTATATTCGTGGTTGACTAGAAAATATAATAGTATAGCATTGGTCTGTTTAAGGCTAAAAATCTCCAAGATTGTCTTGTAAGCCTCCAATTGCTCATGAAAATAAACAGATACTTCTCTCCTCACTCCAACTGCCTTTCTCATCTGCTCATTCTGAAGGCATATAGAAGTTATCTGCCACTCTGACCACATACATTTATTGTTCAAATTCTTTTTTTATTCAATGGCTTCACATTCCTCTCCTCATCCGCACATGTTCCAGCCTCTGCCTGACTGGCTTCATCTAGGCTTTCTGAGCCAGGTCTCATTCCCATCCTCCAGACTCTGAGTGTGTGGTCACCCTCCCTTGAACTTCTCCTTGGTCTCCCAAATGACTTCCTCAACGCTCCTGTGGTCTGCCAAGCTGAACGCTGATCCCCTTCTTTTCTCCCACACACCCAGTGCTTACTATGCTGAGGGCTCTTAACCTCTGGCCCCTTCCAGCTGGAGCCTTTCAACTTCACTGAAGCTCTTTAGTCGTGTTTGCACGCTTTTTGGGTATTTTCCTATTATCTCTCCCATTTATCAGTCATGATGTTTTGGGGGCACTTTTGGCCATATCTTCTGGCTTCTTCTCAGTCTGTGGTAATTATGACCTTAGCATTAATATTTATGAGATGCTGCCTGCATTGGATGTGATGACCCAACACGGTCACCTTCCCATGTAGACTGTCCTTCGCACGCCAGTGCCACCTGGACATGCCCATCTGTTCACATTGCTTGGGCTGGGGCAGACAAGGGCTTGAGAACATTAGTTATGTCCTTGTGAAGCAATTTGGGAAGTCATCATTTCAGGCAAGTTTCCGTCCTCCATGTGTTTCTTCAGGAAGTGATTAAAATGCTAGATCTGACAGTAAAATGATGAGTCATTAGGTTCACAGCGATGTAAGGCAGCAGAGGTGGAGTAAGGGAAGCTCAGGTCGCAACTCTCTTAAATCTGTGGCGTCACTTCTGTCTTGTGGAAAATTTTCTTTCTGAAAGCAGTGTGTCTGTAAGTCAGTTTCTTTGTGGAAGAACTTGTTAGGGGGGCAGCAAGAGAGCTATATTTTTCCATTTTCCTCAGTTTTATTCCCCAAGAGAAAAAAATTCAGCTAACTTATCTGGGTTTATAATTGGGCAAAAATCTGGTCTGAAAGAAGTGGAAATGGAAAGTGGAGTGGGAGAGGATGGGAATTTGGGGTTAAAAAGCAGAGCTCCCATTGCCTAGAGCCACAGGTAGCTGGACAGAGGCTGACTAGGTGTGTGTCTGGGGCATTCTTCCTGGCTTTTCCTGTGCTGCTCTAGGCAGTGGAGAATGTAGATGATGGTGGGGCTTCTACCCTATTTAGAAAATCTATTTCTGTAGCATAATTAGGTTCTATGTGTTTGTGAAAAATGATTTATGAGAATTTAATTTTAGCTCTCAGTTTCTTTAATAGAAACCCCGAGTTTAGAAACCTCTGGGATCTTGTATTCAGGGACTGGTTTCTCATGTTTTTGTTAATGAAGATAAGCCAAAGAATCATGTGTAGACTGAAAAAAAAAAAAAAAAGGAAAAGAAAATGAGTGCTGTAAATCAAAGCACAGAGTGTCCAGAGATTTCCTATACTGTGCACTTCTGCTGGGCATTCATTCACATTTGACTTATCTGAAAGAAACTTACCATTAACTTTCAAACAAAGTTCTTTTCAGGTTTTTGTGATGCCATCATTTTCTTGGGACTCACATGGGAAACTGAATCTGTGACAGGGCAGCCCCGATATGAAATGGGTTGCCTGACTACGGGTCCTCACCCATGTGTTTAAAAATGATTTATAATGAGAAGCAAATGCAGATACACACAAAAAGGCTAACAAAGGTTTTATTTACAAAAGAAGGGGAAATGAGGAAATGAATAACTCAGGGAGAAAGGGAGGGAGATAAATTGGTGAATGTGTCCTACCAGTTCCGCTGACCTGGAATCCCAGTGGCATGCTGCGAGCTGGCAAAAAGCCAAGAGACCCCCCCCAAGGACCACATGTCTGGTTATAGTCCAGACCTGGCTGCTCAACTCCACCCTCAGTTTCCAGCAATCCTCCCTTCCATGGTGATGACATTATGGGGTTTGTAGTTCCCATAATGTCTTTGTCTCTATGGTCTGGGTGGGAGTGGAGTCCACAAAACCTGTGTCTGTGGAGTTCGTTCAGGCATCCTTTCTCCTCCACAAAACCTCTGTGAAAGCTTTTCTCCTGCGATGAGAACTAGACATATACACACTCTAGCCATGCTGTAGAGTCAGGCTTGGGTGTCCATCCCTGGGCCAATCAACTACAGTGTCTCATGGAACAAACATGGGTGCAGAAGCAACCTTGTGGCAAGGACCTCTTGACAAAGGAAAGCCATGAGAAGGCATGATACCTCCAGAAGCCTCCACTGCAAAATGTGTGATCATATAGAGTGAGAAGCAAAAGTGAGGGCCCTATGCTTTTTGTGTTATACTCTTGCTGAAACTTTGATGCCTCTTTGTCCACCTTTCCCTTTTTTTTTTTCTGTTTAATATTTATTTTTGTTTATTTATGCCTACAAGAGCTGAGGCACAGAACAGAGGTGCAGGAGGTGAGAGGATTTACCAGAGACAGGAGCAGAGCAAGCAGATATACTAAAAAACACAATGAGGGGAGGAGAAGGCTAGATAGGAGAGGTACCACAACATGTGGGTTACCTTCCTGGCAGGGATCAAACTGGTGCTACAGTGGCTGCAGAGAGAGATTCATAGGGTTGAGACCTAATCCCTTGTGCCTCCAGGGAGGCCCTACATGACTCTTCTTTAATTTGTCCTGAACATTGTTCCCAAAAGGAAACTTCTTCTAAATCTGGCTCCACATTTGTAACCAGACTTACCACAATTCTTTGGCTCATCATGGTGAACACAATTAATACTAAAATAATTAAAGACTTAGCCTATGGCACTTTGCAAGCTTACTTTGCTACAGCATAGATTGAAATGTCCCTTGAATGTACTGACACATCCTTTCCCCCTCTCTTGTGCCTTTACTTGGATAATCTTATCCTTTAAAAAACAATTAAATAAATGTTTGCTATGCCAAGTACTATGTTCAGTGCTTTTTGCATTCTCTTTATCTTTCCAACAACCTTGTGAGGTAAGAATCAATATTTCTACCTTATATATTTTTATTTATGAAAAAAGAACATCTACAGAGATAAAGTTACTTGCTTAATACCATGTGATTAACTGGTGGGAAAGCTATGCAACAGTGCTCAATTCTGCCCAGCATCAAATTCAGAATACTTTTACTACTAGTGGTCCCTATTTATCTTGTTAAGTTCTACCCAACTGATAGTGAAGTTCTTTATCTTATCTTTATCTTAATCATGTTTGTTTGTTTATTTATTTATTTTTTAAGGTTCATTTATTTATACAGAACTGGGGTATAGACCCAGACGCAGAGGGTGAGAGGATTCACCAGAGACAGAGTGGGGAGCAGAACAGGTAGATCGAGGAAGTACACTGCTGAGGGGAGCAGCGGGCGGGTCAAGAGAGGTCTGCCACGCCATATGGATCACCTCCTGGGCAGGCAGGGATCAAACTCATGCGGAACTGGCTTAAGCTTCTTAGTGCTGTGCTTTAACCTGCTGTGCCACCAGGGAGGGCCCTCAATCATGTTCTTTACTTAATCATAACACTTAGTACTTAATAGCATCTTGCCTTAAAATATTATGAGTTGAGTGAACCTGTGTGTCTCCCCACTAGACCTAAGTCACTTGATGACATGACTATGCATTCAATACTCCAAGCAAAGGACTAGATGAGAGAGAAAGACAATTTGAGATTCAGTAGAGGCAGAAACTCAGCTTACTGTAAAACAGAACAAGCTGTCAAACTACATGAACAGAACATGAAACATGATAGAAGTTGTGAAAGAAAGATAATTAAACAAGGTAAGAATATATTGGCAAGATAGAAATAAATTTATGGAAAATAGATAAGTGAGAATAACTTTCATGTTTTTGATCAAGTGACAGGGCTCATGAATTTATTAAAACTATACAGTAACATATTTTGATTTTTTAGTAAAGTTTTGTCCCTCTGCATAAAATCTTTTTCTTAGAATGAATTCAGATTAGCTATAAAATTATCCCCAGAAAAATCTTTTAAAATGTATTGAAATGAGAAAAGAGTGATATTATTATTTATTTTTTAAAAAAATTAAATTCCATCAGGACTTAGTATTTGGGAGTTGATGATAATTTGCCTATATATGGAATGAATTATTATATGTACACAATATACATTTATAATATAATGATAATTTAACCTACTTAAAATTTATTTTAAAATATTCAGTTAGCACTGATATATTTATATATTGTTCTTCATTAATGTAGTTAATGTTAAGGGTCTCCCTGGTGGCTCATGGAGATAAGTCTCAGCATTATGAAGCTATCACCCGCCATCGTGCATGAGTTCCATCCCTGGCCAGGGAGCCAACCCATGTGGCATAGTAGACCTCTCCTCTCTTGCCCACTGCTCCCCTCAGCAGTGTATTTCAGTGGATCTGCCTGTTCTGCTCCCCACTTTGTCTCTGGTGAATCCTCCCACCCTCCTGTATCTCTGGGCTACATCCCAGCTCTTGTATGCATAAATAAATAAAATAAATCTTAAAATAAATATAGTTAATGTTAATTATATTTGAAAGAAAATAATATTTTAAAATCCTGTGGTTTGCATTATTGGCTATATTAGAATATTATTGCTGATTGATTTGAATGAATGCATGATAAAAATAAATGAAATGTTTTCAAGTCTTGTCATGTGCCAAGGACTGTGGCAAGTAAGAGGAAACATAAGTTAGAAAGTGTTATTAATAATAAAACTGAACTACCAGGAAAACAGTACAATTGATGCAAACATTGACAAGTGAGATCAGAGGCTAGAATAGTTTTGAGTCTGGAATGGTATAGAATGGCTTCACTCTAAGTGATTCCTGAAAACCATGCATGGAGAGAAGGGATAGAGATAGCAGAGACTAGTTTGACAATCTGTGAATAGAAACTTTTAGGATGACTCGGATCCTCCAGGGGAAGGTAGAAAGGTAAACTGGGGCTTTGTTGTGGAGAATTTTGAATTTTAGGTTAGTCAATTTAACAGTGAACCCAAGTAAGAGTAACTAAGGCCATTTCTCACCTGAAGGTGTTATATATCTTCACTCAAGTGTATTTATTGAGCATTAACTATTTGTAGGAGGCACTGTGCTGTGATTAAGGAAGTAAAAAATGGAACAATTAAGACTTCTGTCTGTAAGCAGTTTAGAGCCCTACTATGTAGGAGAAATTAGTATACATCAGTGGCTATTGAAAAAGTCAGAATATGATGTGGATTTTTAGAGAAGTGTCAACCAAGTATCGAGGTAAGACAAGGAGAAGAAAATTAATTCCAGCTCACAGGATATAGGGATTCTTAAGGAAGGAGCAGACATTTCATTTGGTCCTTGAAAGGTGGGGGGAATTTTGACACCTTTCCATGAGGGGAACATGCTTTTTAAGTGAGAAAACAAAGGCACAGGAGTAGAGAACTAAAGAACTAATTAAAGACCCAGTAAGTAGTTTGGCTTGGCTAGAAGCCAGAGTTTAAGGACGAGAAGTGGGAGGTAAGGGCAGAAAAGTAGAATGAGACCAGGTCATGGGGAGTCTGTAATGTCAAGCTAAGAAACTTACACTACCCTCTTCAGAAATTCTCCCAAATTGGCTTGCTTGTTTTGTTTTAATGCTTCCAAACTATTTACATATCCAGCAACTTCTTTAATCACTTCTTTTAGTTCTTAGTCAAGAATGGTTTGAGAGAGAGTGAGTCTTAAAGAACTTACCCTGAAGTTCAGGGGTTAATTTCCTGGTGATTGATACAAACTTGATGAATGGTAAAAACTATACTTCGGGGAAATTACTTGGAAAGGACAACGGTGGCAATAATGAATTAGAAAGGGGGAGTTCTAGGGAGAAAAAAGATATGGGAGCTGTCACTATAGTGCAGATGGGTCTGTGAGAGCCAGAACATCTAAATTCTTCCTCCTGTTCCACTAGCTTAGTGAGATATAGTTAATTCACATTTGACAGCATGTAATATAAGGTGATTTGATGTGTGTCTGCCATGTAGTTAAGACATCCATCCTGTCACATTGTATTAAGCTCTTAATTAGCTATTCATTAGTTTATACTTTCCTTACAGGCAATGGGAAGATTGCCTACTGGCTTGCCATATAAAAATAGGAAATAGGTTTTAAAAGTTTTACCAGTTACCTGCTTGTCCACATTCAGAGAAGCATTATTTATAGTAGCTAAGACATGGAAATAAGCAAAAGTACCCTTGGATGGATGAATAAAGAAATGTGATAGATATGTGTATTGTGCTTGTATTATATGTAATCACATGACACACACACACACACACACACACACATGGGAGGAAGTTTTGAGAACTCGAGAGGACTTTGTGGAATGATGGGTAAATTGGGATGAGTGAGGGTGAGAACAGTGAGTAGGGGCCCGAGAATTCCCCCCAGCTGGGCCTTCCCAAGGTCATTATTGAAGACTATATTAGATTTTTAGTTAGTTATATAAGTGAGTATTTAGCAAACCTGATAGCATTTTAAGCTGATTTTATGCAATGTATATGGCATGTAAGCCAGTAGGTAAATTAACACTTATTCTTAGGCCCCAACATGAAGAGAAAACACTTTTAAACAATACAATTGAGATTCCCAGCTGAAGCTTTGGGTCGCTGATGCACACATATGAGACATCGGAGACAACCTCCTGAACACTGATTATTGTGTGGAAGGTTGCATGGAGGCCAAAAAGTGTTTAAGTGGGACTAAAATGATTTAAACTATAAAGTAGAAACTCAAAATTTAAATGTGTATTTTCTTGACATGATTACTTTGAAATTTGACTCAAAACAGTGTGTGAGAGAGAGAAAGAGAGAGAGATTATATTTTATTTATTGTTTGCTGGCTCCTCTGGGCAAGAGTATCTCCTGCCCAACAAAGGAAATTTCTTTTTCTTTTTTAAAACGCTCCTCCTCAGAATGAACTGTAGACATTACTGTAACATGTGATGATTCAATGGCCCAGCACACAGTGCATTCCTCAGCCGCTCTGAATGTGGGTACGTTGTGACTGTGCTTGTTTTGGGTTTGAGCCAAGTCTGAACCACGTCCGTCTGCAGGGGCTGGCCGGCTGTGCTCTGACTACGGTCACTGCTGGCTCTTTCTCTCCTAGTCATCTTTTTATCTTCTTGGGTAATCTTGGGCTTAATTTGGTTCCTGCCTTTAATACTCCCATCTGGCTTCTTTCTTTCTTTCCTAAAAAACATCTGTCTGAAACTTATATAGTCATTCTCATGACCATTAGGTTATTTAATGTTTCTCTTTTTGTGTGGAAGTGGGGTTCATGATATCTCCCTATAGTGAACACAGGAGGACTTAGCTATACATTTGTGTAACTCTTTAGATGCTGCAGGAGTATTTAGGTCAGTTGTTGCTTTGGTCTTTCTAATTGGTACCTGTACAAAGAAGTTACCTTGGATAATATATACATTGTCCACCCCCACCCCCCCCATATTTCTTCCATGTTAAGATAATTGAATCACTCTGATTATATTGAGATGGATAAGAGTAAGACTTGTTTTATGTGTGTGTGTGTCAGATTATTATTATTAGATTACTTTTCTGGAGGGAGTTTATTTTTGAACAGTCTATGCTGTTGTTTTTAAGTGTCACCTCTTGACTTTCCATCATTCAGCTTAGTATATTTATTGAGGGGTTAACTCAGCAAGAGAGGTAGTAAAGTTTGTCTTTTAGTCCTTTGGTGTTAAGAACATAGGTTGTAAACAATTTATGTTATTGCGTATTGGAGCATATGATGTTAAGAACTAGACACTTGATATCAAAAAGTAACAGCTGTGGGACACACAGCTCAAAGAACTGATGAAGGCCACAGGAAAACCTATAGCTTATCGATGAAGACCAAAACTCTCCTCAATGACTGCCAAAACGGCTTTAAAAAGACAGGATTCAGCACAGAGATCAGAGCACCTTCCAACTGGCCGCCACCACCCCAGCCTGCCTCTGCACCTTTGCCCTCCAACTGCATCCTCACCCTTTTGCGGCAGAGAAACCACTCAGATGTTGGAACTCGCTGGAACACACTGGTTTCCCCAGTGTGCTGAGTTTGTTCAGCGTAATAAAACCCTATTTGGGAACGAACACCTCGTCAGTGCCATCTGTAAGCCTGAGACACTTGGTCTTAATATTGTGGCTAAATTTATCAACCTCTGTGCCTGCTTTAAACCATAATGTCAAGCCAAAGGGGCATGCAGGAATTTCGATGTAATGAATATGTCTTATATGTTGTGCTGGTGATCATACTGCTATATATGTTTGCCAAAGCACACCAGATTTTATGTTGAAAAAACTGGTGAATTTTGTTGTAAATAATTATGACTTTCATAAAGCTGACTAAAAAGAAACACAGTGCCAAATAAAAATCCTTCAGATTTGATATTTCTCTTTGTTATTCTCCAAATCATCATCAAATTATCTTCTTTCTTTTGTTCATTTCCTTCTATTATTGTCTTAGTCAGTTTAAACTAATGTAACAAAATATTATAGATGGGGTGTCTCACAAAAAGTACAGAAATTGGTACTGAAAAGTTGTGGGTACTGCTGTAATGAATACCTAAAAATGTAGAGGTAACTGAACTGAGAATGAATGGAAGTTTTGAGTTGATGCTTGACATAAGCAATGCAACTTCTGTCTACCAACAAATTCCAGATAGAAGGGAAATGCTCTGAAAAATCAGAATTTCCATTGCTAACTTATGTCACAACCTCCTTTTTTTTTTTTAAGATTTATTTATTCATATAGAACTTGGGTACAGGCCATATATGAGGAGGGTGAGAGTATTCACCAGAGACAGAGTGGGGAGCAGAACAGGCAGACTGACGGAAGTACACTGCTGAGGGGAGCAGCGGGTGGGTCAGGAGAGGTCTGCCATGCCATGTGGTCTCCTCCTGGGCAGGCAGGGATCAAACTCATGCGGAAGTGGCTTAAGCTTCTTAGTGCTGTGCTTTAACCCGCTGCGCCACCAGGGAGGGCCCCACACCTCCCTTTTTTTGTATAATCATAATATCAAAAATATTCTGAGCAACCATCAGTTTACAACTGGATTGCCTTAGCTTCATAAATTGGCTACCTGGCCAGGTGGAAGTAGGAGCCACCCTAGGGCAGGAAATTCCTGTTTCTGGAGACAAAGGTAAGCTACAGGTGAGATAAGAATCCCCTCCCCAACCCAGAGCATCAAGACTCATAGGACCCTTCCTTGGTCTTTTGAAACAAAAAGCAAACCTCTGATAAAACTCCCAGGACATAAGGACTCATGAACAATTTCCTAACATTATTGACACAGGTTTTGCTTAATACATAACTATGTGACTTCCTCTTAATTTACTCTTTTCTTAAACAATCTCTAACTACTCTCTGCTAGTCTTAATTAACCTTCTCCTAAAACAAACACTAGCTACTCTCTGCTAGCCTTAAGTTAGCCATTAGCTTTTCTTTAGGCTATCAATAATGACTCTGCTAACACAATTTATTCCTTCCCTAGGACCCCTAAATCCTTTGCTAACAGCTCATCCTTTCCCAGACCCCTTATCCTTTGAAGTCATAGTTAAACATCCATATACATAAAAGTTATCACAAAGACGTATAGTATAGTGTGCCATAAAGTAGCAGGAAGAGGATTCATTGTTCCCCTCTTCCTTTAGAACTTTTATGTTGATTTCTTATTAACTAACCTGCTGCATTATTGTAACTAACTCTTGCTAAACAGTATAAATAAAGACCTGCTAAAAAGATGAGCAGGAAGACTTGTACCCAATTCTGACTCCCGACTCCTGTGTCTTCCTCACACCCACTTCCCTTCCCCCTTTCTAGGAATCTCCGCTCACTTATGCCTCTCCCACCTGAAGGCCCTACCTTCTGTCAGCCTGTGATTGGGGCCAGTCCCAATCACATGCTGGCTGAAAAGTGCCTAGATTGACATGAATGGATTTTTAAATGTGTTTCTGGTGAGCCTTCAAAAAGAAGAGCCAAGACTAGTTGAGAAAGCCTCCATCTTCTTAGGGAATTCCTATGTAATCCTGGACAGATGTTGGTTAAAATATGAATGGCCAAGACCATTCTGATTAGGGTGCAGGTGAAAATGAGAAGCATATTATTGCACTGTAGGGGAAAAGTCATCCTTGTTGTAAAGAGGCAAATAATTGAGCTGAACTGCATTTGTGACCTAGCATTTTGTCACAGGTAAAACTTGTGACACTAGACAGTCAGCAGAGGAAATCTCTGAAGCAAAGTACTGATTGTCTATAGTAAAATCTGAGAAGAAAGACATGACTTCAAGATGGATTGTTAAGCAAAAAGGAAAATTCTCAACCCTCCCATATTGCAAAAATTGAGACCGTGAAGGCTGTCACTAACCCAAAGAGATTATTCTTGAGACTAATGTTTGTCCTGTTAGATTTTGGACTTATTTGATACTGTGAGTCCTTTCTTCTTTCATTTTCCTCCCTTTTGGAATGGGGATACCCAGCCTCTCCTGCTCTACCATTGTAGTCTAAAAACACATAGCCTGTTTGGTTTCATGAGTTCACAGCTGGAGAGGAATCTACCTCAAGAGGAATGGTACTTTGAGTCCCATCTGATGTCACTTTTGGAGTTATTGCAGGGTCCTGGGGTTCCCTCTCAGAAAGGTTTCCCCAGAACTCCCCTTTCAGCGGCATGCAGTGAGTTTACACGTGAGTTTCTTGAGAAGACAGAGACTTAGTTATATTTAAAGAGCAGGTTTACTAAGGAAAAGGACAGAGGAATAAAGGACACTTGCATAGTCATAATCTGGCAGGAAGAGCTGCACCAAAGGGACAGGTTTGCTGAGAGAGGCCTGCATGGTTGCAGGCAGCCTTGAGGAGAATGCCTCCACTGAGGGAGGTCAGTGAGGAGAAGTCATGGCCGGTACAGGTCACAGGAAGGCAGGAGACTGCTGCCCTGCAGAAGAAGGAAATTGATGGAAAGAAGCACCTGTGTAGTCAAAGGTAGGGAGAGGACTGCTGCCCCATGCTGATGGGGAGACTTCCCTAATATAGACAGATTCTCTCTGGGATAGATCCAAAGGATGAAAGATAAAGATACAGAGATTGAGCCCATTGTGGGGTCTCCTGTTCCATCCATATTCTATTCAAAGTCAACAAACCTAGGCCCACAAGGAGTGAGCCCCTCCCAGAGAGAAGCTTGGTTTCTAAAGCGTCAATGGCTGTGCTCATCCCTTCTACCCCCAACCACCTGTGTGAGTCATTTTTGTGATGCCTTTCTATTCCTTCCTCCATCACCATCCATACCTGATTTAGATGGTAAGGAGAGGATACTTTGGACTGATCCTACAACATGAATTTTGGGGGTAGGGGTAGATACAATAGATTGAATTTGTACCCTAAAATACAGATGTTGAAAATTATCTCCCTGTGATAATATCTGGAAATGGAAACTTCAGGATGTAGTCTGCTCATAGGTAATGTGCTTTCAGGATCTGAACAACCTGATTAGATTTGTGCTGATTTGTTTTGGAGAGAATGGGTAAAAAACTAGTTAGGGGCCCTCCCTGGTGGCACAGCAGGTTAAGGCACAGCACTACAAGTGAGCCAGCTGCTTCAGTGTGAGTTCAATTCCCAGCCCCGGAGATGACCCACATGGCACAGCAGACCTCTCCTGACCGACCCGCTGCTCCCCTCAGCCGTGTACTTTGTCAGTCTGCCTAGTCTGCTCCTCACGCTGTTTCTGGTGAATCCTCTCACTGCCCCTACACCTCTGGCCTCAACCCCAGTTCTGTATGCATAAATAAATAAATATTAGAAAAAAGACAAAATAAGGAGGTGGATCCTTGTTAATTATTACTCTTGCTGCTTACTAGGAATGGTTTTGAGCAGCAATCCACTCATCAGTGATCACATATCTGCAGGTATTCATTCATTCAGTAGTTATAAAATATCAGTTGTGTGCCAAACAAAACATTATTCTGTGTGCTTAATTGCATTTTTCTAGTCGTAGTTCATTAATCCATAGTCTAGGCTTGCTTTCCTGACCCAAACTAGTCTGGTTTGGCAATGCCCATTTGTCTTCTGGAATTAAACAAATAAATAAACAAAATCTTAATCCCCTTTCAACTTAAAAAAAAAAAAGCTTGAAGGGAGTGAAACACAAAGCAGGGAGGGAGAAAACTGAGCCATGATGCTGGGCTCTGGTGTCCTGGTGGTGGCACTTTATGGTGACATCCCTGGAAGGGGGTGATCCTGTCCTTCTGAAATGCAAACAACAATGTCAACCAACATGACCTCAATAAAAAAAAGAAATAAACAAGCAACGTGCATATTAGTTCATTTTTATCTCTTTGCTTACATTTCACCTCCCTTTGAGACTGTAATGTCGCTGAGGACAGCACCAGGTGTTCTCATGACAACCAGAAAAGATGCTGTGCTGAGTGAATTCATGTTCCAGCCTAGTGAACACATTTTTGGAGTTGTTGGGTTCTGAGAGCAGGGTCCTTGGGTTCTCTCTGGGAAAGCTTTCACCAGAGCTCCCCTTTCACCAGCACTGGGGTGAGCTTCCCCATGGCACCGAGATGTTAATTATATCCAAAAAGGCAGGTTTAGTATAAAAGGGAGAGAAATATAAAGGACACTTGCATAGACACAAACAGGTAGAAAGGGAAGCTCTGGAAGGGCCAGATTTGCTAAGAGCGGGCGGCTTAGCAGAGCACCTCTGCTGAGGTAGGTCAGTGAGGGCAAGCCCCGGCAGGTACAGGTCACGGGCGGGCAGAAGGCTGCTGCCCTGCAGAAGGAGAGAATTGGTGAAAAGCACCTGCATGGGCACAGGTGGGCAGAGGACTGCCTCCCCGTGCCAGGGCAGAGGTTGCACTGATACAGGCTTCTTCTCTTTGGGAGGGGCTCACTCCTTTGTGGAGTGGCTTGTTTGTTGTTGATTTTGAATAACTGTAGAATTTGAAAGAGGCCAGATTTCTACAATGTTCCTCAATCTCCCTTTCTTTACCTTCAGGTCTGTGCTCCTGACCACCCCTACAGTAGTCTGATACCTGCTTGGGCCTTGTGCTTTGTGATCTAGGCCTTGGTACCTGAGGATCTTGGCTCCTATAGCTGGGCTAATGACTGTGCTAATCCCTTCTAGCCCCTCTTCCAGTTCTTGGCACCCTGAGTCAGGTTTCTGGCACTGTGGTGCCTCCTTCCCAGTTTTTCTCTCTTTACCCTCTCTCATTAGCACTGTGTACATCACTGTAGTGTTTCCTGCATTGTATTACAACGACCTCCTTGTATTTGTGACTTTGTGAAATGATAAACTCCTAAAAGAGGCTGACTATATTTTTTATTTATTATATTTCATCACACAACTGAAATCCAACCCTTCTGTTGTGCAGGGTTGCTTGACTCGCTACCTCGGACTCTCACGTAATTGTAGTGTGACCTGTACTTTGTCTGAGAGGAACAGCACACCAGGCAGCTAACAGCCAGGGTTGGCTCAGTTGCTGTTTCTTGAATGTTTTTGGTAATGATCCATTTTAAAAAAAAAACAAAAAACATTTACCCTGAAACCAGGAAGTTGGGTGTCTTATAAACAAGATTCACAAATTTAGAGGTCTGATTGACTTTATTGGATCAGCAGCCAATATCTAGGTGTTGCAAGGAGCTACACAAAATGGAGGGGTTTCAGAGATAGAGTGGGTGGGACAAGGTTACTAACAAAAGAAAAGATTACTCCAGGTAAAACCAGCTTCCCTCAAGGGCAAGTGGGGATTTTACCATGTAGTTTACCTTACTTGTGCTGATCTGGAAACCCCAGCTCAATTGGTTTAGGATTATACTTTTCCAGAGAGACTGAAGCTGATAAGATTAGGTATTAAATTTGGGTGGAGTCCACCACAGACTCCATTTTGGATCAGTTTATTTATTTTTTCTATATATTTTTTAAAGATTTATTTATCTATGCATACAGAACTGGGGTCCAGGCCAGAGGTGCAGGGGCAGTGAGAGGCTTGACCAGAGACAGAGTGAGGAGCAGAACAGGCAGATCGATGAAGTGCTCTGCTGTGGGGAGCAGCGGCCGGGTCAGGAGAGGTCTGCCGCGCCATGTGGTCACCTCCTGGGCAGGCGGGGAACGAACTCATGCGGAAGTGGCTTTAGCTTCTTAGTGCAGTGCTTTAACCCGCTACACCACCAGGGAGGGCCTATTTTTTTCTATCTTTAACAGAATATACTTATATATATATATATATATATATAAGTATATTCTGTTAAAGATATATATATATATGGAAGTTTTGGCACAGTAAAGAGATCCAGGCAAAGATTCTGACAGACAGGAACTTTATTGCGCTCCCAGGTGAGGTTCACAGACCTCTATGGGGGTTGGAGAAGTCACGCTTATTGGGGGACAAGAGCAAGAGTATCGAAGTTGCTATTTTTAGACTGTTGTAAGGGGGGGCAGAGTCAGTTCCCCAGATGTAAGCAGTAGCAACTTTAAATTCCTCTTTCCTACCCCAGCCTTGCCTGGGCCTTGACCTTACAGTATACATATATACATTTAATATACAATTAGCCCTTTTTTGGTCAACGGCAGAGCAAATATATGACAGTGATCTCTATAGTAAGGTGTGGTTGACTATGTCATATAGATTTGAGTAAACATATTCTATGATGTTCATACAATGACAAATTTATCCCACCATGCATTTCTCAGATGGAATTCCAGTCATTAAACAAGAAGGACTGTTCATATATGTATGTGTGTATATACACACTTATGCACAGAATACACATAGGCAAATCACATATGGTAGGGAGCTGGGGGGAAGGGCAAGGCACCATCCCTAACACAGGAACCTGCACTTGCACTCCTTACATACCTGGCATCACTATTGATCTGTGTTCTTTAAACTAAGACTCCTGCTTTAAAATTGAGATTCCTGCCTGGATGATGCCCAAATAAGTGCCAGGCACTGATGCCATCAGATATTAACCAAGCAGGCCAGATGTCACAAAGTCAGGATAACTGAGAAACTGATAACAACCTCTGAGGGCTGAATGGGAGGAATACTAAGAACATCAACTATGATGGGCGGTTCTGACGTGCTGTTTGCTTGTGACTGTTTCTGTTTAACTTATTATAGAAAGGCCAGTTTGAGATGAGATGGCAGAACAGTTCCTTAATTCTCTCAGGTCAATGGCCAGTGATCTGAAAAATAAAAGTGTTTACAGATTCGATTCCTGTCTCTGCCTATTGACTTTCTGGTAGTGACAGACAGCAGAACCCAGGCCTGTTGGCAGTAACAGCTACACAGAAGTAACACACCCACCTTAGCTTTACTTACGACTGTGATGCAATCACATTTCTTCTGTATTCTATTTCTATTTTTTAAAATGCAGATTGTCTTACGGCTGGGTGTATTGATTCCTTGACTCACTAATGTAGTTTGAAAAACACTGGATTGGTTTATTGACTAACTTGTGGCTATTATCACTCATTTGTACTGGGTGAAATATAGAACTGAGGGGTAAGTGTTGCAACAGGGGAGATGGTCAACAGGGAGAAGATCCTGGGCTCCTGGCTGGATGCAAACAGGGCATTCAAAGAAAGAGAAATTTGAGATTCATCAAATTTGGCTCATCAAAGCCATTTTTGTCTATTTCCCATTGTGTTTTTAGTTCAACATACACCTATTGGTATTTTGCTGCAGGACTGTAAGTGTTTGGAGGGTAGAAACTAAACAATACTCATCGTTGTACCTAACAAGGATTCTGGATTCAACAGTTATTTGCTAAGTGGCAGGTAAAATAAAGAGCTGATACTTGTCAAGCACACGGACATGTGTGGTGGATGCTATTGATGTCTGTTCACACACAGTCCTATATCTGCTGCAAAGACCCTTTGTTAGTGCTCCAAGCTACCCTGTTCTCTATGAAATAATCATCAGGTCTCTCAGTCCCTCCTTTTCTCTAAACCTATAACCAGGGGTCAAGGACCAACTAAATACAGGTCACAAAAGCCCAGCCTTCAAAGGAAGATGGCGCCCACCATGTATGTCATTCATTCCCCCGTCAGAGCTCCCAGGGCCTCAGGCTGGTGTCCCTCTCCAGCTGACACATAGCCTTGCTCACTTTTTACCCTGCCCTCTTTTACTCACTCAAGAAAGACACATGCACAAGAATCACCTCAGACCCTGCTTCTAGAGGACCCAATTTATGATAATCCAATTCAAAGCAATTTAGGGTCCTATCTGTTTCATCCACAGAGCAAGCCTTGGAGATAGTCATTTGCAGATGAAGAAACAGGCTTGAACAGTGAAGTCTCTGAGGGTTGCAGGTTTGCTTTCAGGCTGTTCCATCTGTGCCAGGCTCTGCACCACCACACGCACTGCCTCCAGTGTCTGGTAGTGCCTGGTTGGTAGGACAATCTGGGCATGCCCTTGATGGATGGACACTTGTGGAGGACTGGCTGGTTTTCCAGTTCTGCACATTGACTGTGATTTACTACCACTTTTGAAGTTATTTATGAGATTATTAACATTTTGAAAAGTACAGCATAGAAAAATCAGCTCACTTAAATTTTCAGGTAGACAGAGGAAATCTCAACTTCTTTTATAACCATTTAACAACAGAGAATTCTGCTTCCGGGTAAACTAACATGATGATCGATGACACTTGCATATTTTCAGTTTTCTGTTGAGTTGGACTAATCCACAGATATTTGATTGCAAATCTGCTTGTTCCAGCATTAGGAATCCAAATTGCAGTAAGTCACTTATTCACGACAAAGATTAACAGTTTCTCTGCTGTAGAGAGAGGAGGAAAACATGTAGTCAATAAATTATCATTTTCCCCTCTTTTTCAAAATATTGTTCTGGGTTTCTATGTTTCACTTATTAGCTCTGTGTTTGTGGCTACCTGTGTTATCAGGTAGCCAAAACTAGATGTATTTATCAAAATTTAGGACTTTCTTTTTAACATTGAAAGTTAAAGTATTGAGAAATTGGTTATGTACAGTCCAAAGTTAATATGAGAAGCAGAAGAGCACAATAGTTAAACACATTTTTTGGTATCAGATCATGTATCCATTTCTAGCCGTGGAACACGGGGTATATTACTTAACATTGTCGAGCTCAGTTCTTTGAGCTTTAACATGGAAGTATACTCTCTACCTCATAGGAGTGTGGCTAATTGTTCAATAAGATATTGGCTGCCCAGAAAGAAAAGGAAAAATACTGGATGGTTTCACTCATAGCAGGAGTATAACGGACCAGAAGTGAAAATAATAATGATGAATAGCTATAGACCAGAGACATTTTATGGGGATTTAGTGGGGAATGGGATCAAAAACAGTAGGGGGAGGGAAATGCACTGGACTATGGTGAAGGCACATGGGTGATATGGCGATGGGAAGCCCACGGGAATTATAACTAAGATGAAAAAATTCACAAAGTGATGTAAAAATAAGCTATTATATAAAATAAAAATTAAAAAAAAAAGTTACTGGCTGCCATGGGCTTAACATAGCACCCAATATGCATCAGCACTTGTAATCACTAGCTCCTGTTATTGGTATTACTATCATTAGTGGTTCTTGCTATTGCTTAGCCACCACCATCCATTTTTTTCCCTTTTTTTTTTATTAAAAAGTTTATTTTTACATCATTTTTCACATTTTTTTTTCATCTCAATTGTAATCCCCATGGGTTTCCCATCACCAAATCACCCCTGTGCCACCACCATTTTTTCCCTTTTTAAAAAATATTTTTATTATCATTATTATTTAAAAAATTTCTTTATTTATGCATACAGAACTGGGGTACAGGCTAGGGGTGCAGGGGCAGTGAGAGGCTTCACCAGGGACAGAGTGGGGAGCAGAACAGGCTGACTGACTAAGTACACTGCTGAGGGGAGCAGCAGGAGGGTCAGGAGAGGTCTGCCGCGCCATGTGGGTCACCTCTGGGGCGGGGATTGAACTCTTGCAGAAGTGTCTTTAGCTTCTTAGTGCTGTGCTTTAATGTACTGCACCACCAGGGAGGGCCTGTTCTTTCCCTTTTTTGTCATCACAATATCTCCAATTTAATTTTGGTCAATGGCCTCTTTACTTGTTGGGGCTGTAATTTACGGTGATTTGACCTTTCTTAGTGGAGGGCCAGGGTGCAACTTAAAATAGGTTAGATTCCCTCTTTGGAGAGTTTGATGCTTAAGAGAAAAACAAGCTATAAGGATGGAAGTTAAGCTGGACAAATGGCCGGGGGCAGATTCATCCTCATGGCAGCTGTCATGAGAGGAAAACTCAGTACAAACCCTGGTCCCTACCCTTTCTGAGCCTGCTCCTTCAGCCTTTGAGCCTTACAGCCTCCCTCTATCTTTGCAGTCAATTGCCATTTGCTCAGATTATTCAGAGGAGGGTTCTGTTTCTTGCCACCAGAGACTGCAAATTAATATTAATTATATGATTGTGACTAATGTCAAGTTTTCAAGGTAAGAAACTGCTGTGGTCCTGAAATAACTTACCTCTTAGACTTGTTATTACACCTGTTGTACCTACAGAGGTTTTAATAAGCACCAGGTATTCGGAGGACTTCCACTGTGCTACAATTCTCACTCTTGTTCATAACTGGATCCCTGACAGAGGATCCAGTGCTCAGTAAACAATTGCTGAATGAATTTTTTCAGCTTCACTTCTAATTTTACATCATTTTTGGGGTTAAAACGAAATTCTAGTTCTTTTATGAGAAGTAAAGTTTATTATATACAGCTTCTACTGAGCATAAACTTAGCTATTGTGCCAGTGTTTAAATGTATTGTTTCATTAATCTTCACAGTGATTTGAGAGTTGGTATTTTTCATTTCCATTTTAAACTAGCTTAATTGTTTCAAATAATTTAAGAAAATTACCTAGAATCACACTCTTAGTATGAGACAGAGCCATGACTTGAATGCAGCTCTATTCACTTTCCAAAGTTTCTACATACTTCAATACATTCTGGAAACCTTTAAAATATCTTTCTTGTTTGATGTCTTTTGGCTTTCTATTCTTTTCGTCATGAAATTGTCTGATAGCCTATTTTCATGCATCCCCTGGGGTAGACACAAAGAGTGGTATAATGATCACCAAGGAGGAAAAGGATATATAAACAAATCCATTCAAGTTTCGACATCACATGAGTGTTGTCTTTTTTGAAGTTTTGATCTTAGGAAGCTGAACTCTCTATTGCTCAACCCATGGTCTACATGGTGGAGTCCCATCTCATGAACAGTGTTATGCAGCAACTCTCTGTTCTCTGAGAAAGCACTTCATCTTTAAGATCAAAGCCATTTGGAAGACAGTCTAGAGATGATGGATCATCATGGTGGGATGTTCCATCTTTAGAGAAAATAGAGTGTGTGTGTAAATGTTGAAACTGGTCTAGTTGTAACTTTTGGATTGTTTTGAAGACTGCTCTCCACTGGGACCCTAAACACTTTTCTTTCATCCAAAAATGGTAGAAACTCTATGAAGCTCTGAACATATGGCACTGAATAAGATATGCATAAAACTTTCTAGCATGCTCTATCCAATAGTATACACTGGTGGTGAATGGGTAGTCTCATTTGTTAAATGTTTGTATTACAGACCATAACTTAGCAGCTTTTCTTAGAAAAGGTTGTTCATGTTTTGAGTACTGTTCACAGTCATGACAATTCAGTTGTTTGCTGTTGTTGCCAAGTAATACTTTTGGCATACTGCCTTTGATGTGATCCATTGCTACTCACTGGAAGCCACTTTGACTTTCATTGGTGAGTGGCATGATTCCTTTCGGTGGGAAAATCATCCCTTGAGCTTTTGTTTTCTTAAGGGGACTGATTGTGAAGCAGCTTCTGCTGGTTCATTTTTGCTGCTACAGTGAGCTGCAGAGTGTAAGCCTCCCTATTTTAAGCCTGACTTCCTCAGCAGAGTCTGAGGAGGGAGCAGCTGTGTCTGTTTTGCTCATATAGCATTCCCCTACCCAACAGGTTTATACTAGGCTGACCCTGAACATTTGAGAAAGGAATGAATTGATTTTTTTTTTTTTAAACTAAACATAGGATGGAATCTTGGGCCTTTTTTACCTACTCTCTTAAAGGTCTGGTTGATTTCAGTTCATATCAGGTTTAGACAAAGGTTAGATGTGATAAGAGCTGATTATAGATAATGAAGATTGAAATATATTTGCTATTTTTAAAATTGTTTATTTGTACCGATTAAGTATTCTAGCACATTGTGAGAATATAAAGTTCAATGCATGACATTTCATATCAACTTGTTCACATCTAGTTGGCTTGTATGTGAAACAATTAAGAAGGGCTGGGTCACCTGAAAGTAAAATAAGGAAACTCTTGACTTTTAACCTTGACAACTAGGGATCCTGACCCTTTAGTTGAAATTCGAGGCTTGCCCTCTTCCCCTCCTCCAGTGGGTTGTCTAACTGACTTTAAATTCTTACCTATTTTATTTTGTCTTCATATCTCACTTCTATTCCACTCTCTACTTCAAAACATGTCTGCAGCAACAGAGAATCTGGAGGTGGCAATATACTTAGGGAGAGGCCAATAGTAAAAATAAGGCATCCAAATTGTAACAAACTTGTGTTTGGGACATTGAAAGTTTTTTCGGAAGTGATGACTGTGCAGTCAAAAGCTTTCCTGCAGGAATGAATGGAGGTTGCATTGAGAAGAATATTTCCTAGAACACAAAAGTACAAGTCATTAGTGATTAGTGAATCATTCCTAACCAGATTTATGAGCAGAATTGTCTAGTTTCGGTGTAATTAGACAATCTTTCAATCTAACTCAACAACTACATGTTGAATAAGACCTGTTTGCTCTGCCCCACATAAATGACTTGCTTTCAATTATGTGTAGATGTGGTATGAGGAACAGATCCATTCTTTCTGACAAACATTACAGTTTGAAAATAGTAGGTTCAGTTCTTGCTAAGAGTTCAGTGATGTTGGAATGAAGACTGTAACTTGAGTTGTGTATAAAACAGAGAAAGAGAAACACAACTTAAAGCTTTTGCCAACTCATTCATATACAATTTTTGTTCCTGATGTAACCACTTTTTTTTTAATTACCCCAATTAAAACTTTAAACCATTTGTAGGAAGAAAATTTAAAGTAAATACCTTCTAAAGACTCGTGGTAAATACTGGTTGATTGAGGGGATATGTGTATTCCCAAGAGAGTATCCCCAGTACTTGGTATTTTCCATGAGAAGCAAATCCAGGTTGAAGCACCGTTCCCGGGATGGTTTCCTGAAAGGTTTCAGCACAGAGACACTGATTAGCTGCCAGACAAATTACTTTCTACCACCAGCTTGGTTTCTTAGGCAGACGGTGTTCCAGGGTAAAATAAGACACAGACTGAAGCCAACTTTCCAACATGTGCCCCTAAACCTTCCCCTCTAGAATCTGGAAAGTGACCTTTTGGTGAACAAATGTTCTTTCACCTTCACTGTTTAGAAGTTGTTAACACTGCTGAGCTGGGTGATTGATGCACACACTCTCCTCTTCTGGGGAGTAGATTCTCTTTCTTCCTCAGAGCTGTGAGCGTTTTATATTGTTTTCCTTTGATAAGGTGGTGGGCTACCCATAAACTCGAATGTATTTTTTAATGACCTGGGCTGCTGAGTGTTATTTTGCTTTGCAGGTTTCTAGCCTTTTCTGTGTCACTTATACTGCTGGCTAAAACTTTTGTGAGCATGTCCTATTAGTGATCTGTTTGAAATTCAAAAAAATAAAAAAATTAAAGCTGTATTTCTTGCTTATGTCCTAGTTTGATGGTCTTTTGCCAACTGAAAGAATTTTTTTGGAGTCTGTTAAGGAGGGCAGATCTTAAGTTATGGGTTTTCCAAGTGGAGGAACCATTAAGTGGATTAAAAAGCCCAATACCAAATTTCTTTAGTAACTTTTATTGAGGGCATATTGAGAGGAGGTGGGGAGGACACATCCTCTGACTCAAACTATTGCATATAATGGCAACAAGGAGACTGGGGCAGTCTGGAAGTGATTAAGTTTAGTTGAAGAATATAGGCCCTGGAGGTTAGAGTGATGTTAGGGACATTATTTCTCTATCTGTGCCTCAAGGGCAAAATGGGAGTAATGACAGTAATAATAATAATAGTTGTAGTAGTAGTACCTACATCATAGGATTTTTGTGAAGAGTAAACGGGTTTAATAAGCAATGAAATGTTTAGGCCAGAGTGCCTGGGGCATTTAGGTGCTACCTGGAGCTTAGTTATTATAGGTCTCTGATAATTCTGCAATCTGAAAACTCTGAAATCAAACAATTGTCATCTTACTTTTTGGGGAAGATTTATTTATTTATGCATACAGAACTGGGGTACAGGCCAGAGGTGCAGGGGCAGTGAGAGGATTCACCAGAGACAGAGTGGGGAGCAGAACAGGCAGATTGACAAAGTACACTGCTGAGGGGAGCAACGGGTGGGTCAGGAGAGGTCTGCTGCACCATGTGGATCACCTCCAGGGCAGGTGGGGATTGAACTCACGCTGAAGTGGCTTTAGCTTCTTAGTGCTGTACTTTAAGCTGCTACACAACCACTGAGTGCCTCATCTTACTACTTTTAATATAATTTTTTGAGTGGTAAAACTGGAGTATGATCCTGTTTTTGCCTCTGTTTGTAAGTTTTGCTGTGGGAATAGGCATGTGTTTGATGTGGAGTGCTGATCCAGGCTAATGGTAGTCTACACATGTGTAGTTTATGTACCAAGGTCAGAAAAATTTCCAAGGTCAGAAAAATGCTGAATCTGAAATACACCTGACCCCTTGGCATTTGATAAAGGATTGGAAGTATCCTGAGGCAGAACAGCATGATAGCATAATACTTGCTGTTTGATCACCCATCCTGCTTCTCTCTAGTTATGCCCTTTAGTATTTTCTTAAAGGAATTTAAAAAAAAATGAAGCTTTCTGGGCCATTCACTCATTTACCAAATATGTATTAACCCTCTATAGTGTGTCAACATTCACGGTCTCCTACTTAAAGGGGGATTATTGGCCGGTGGTAACTATGCTTTATGGAGGACCTTGTCTGTACAAGACCTTGCAGAGACAGTTTAATTAACACAGTCTCTGATCTTCATAATAACCAGTTCTACAAATCCAGGAACAGAGGCTCATAGATGGTAAGCAACCTGCTCAAAGCTGTCAAATGTCTGAGCTGGTATTAAGCTGCGGTCTGAGTGGCTCTGTGACCTCTGTTCTTCCCACTTCCTGTTGCCAACATCTGCTTGGAAATAGGAAAAGAAGGTCTGGTGGACTTAATCTTGTGTCATGCCATGTTCTGCCAAGAGGCCCCAGGGCTAGGCTCCCTAGTGCCATTCCCATTGGACCTCCCAGAAGGCTTGTGTCCTCGTGGGCAAGGGCCAGCAAGCAGAGTGGTCAATGGGCAGTTTAGCCAAGTCACGCTCGAAGTTGTGGAATGGAGTGTACATGAAATGTTGGAAAACTGCAAAGTTAGTTTTGTTCAATAGCTCCTTGTAAAATTTTTATGGCAGTAAAATTTATACACATGAAAATCACAGATCTGAATTGTCCAATTCAATGAATTTTGATAATAATAATGCATCTGCACCTCTATTATTCCAGAAAATTTCTCACCTTCTTCCACTCAGACCTCACATGACTAAGCACCACAGTTCTGAATTCCTTTGCCATAGTTGAGTTTTGTCAGTTTTTGAGCTTTGTGTAAATGAGCTCAAACAAAACAACTGTTTTGTGTCTGGCTTCTCTTGAACAGCACACTGTTTTTGAGATATATCCACATTGTTGTATTTATCAGTAGTTCATTCTTTATTTTTCTATGGAGTAATGTCTTGTCTGAATAAGCCATAACTTATTTTTCCTGTTATTGAATGCTTGGATTGCTTCCAGTTTCAAGTTATTGAATGAAGCTGCTATAAACATTATGGCAAATGTTTTTTATAGCCAAGGTTTCTCTTCTCTCCTGGGTAAATACCTAGGATTGTAATTGCTGGGTCATAAGGTAGGTCTATATTTAGTTTAGTAAGAAATTGCCAAACAGTTCCCCAAAGTGGTTGTACACATTTCATACCATTAATGTCTGAGAGTTCCATTCTTCCATATCCTTGCCAATCAGATGTTGTGTTTATATTTTTAATTTTAACTATTCTGGTGGATGTAAAATGGTAAATCATTGTGGTTTTAATTATATCGGATGATTAATAATGTTTATTAGTATACTATGCTGTGCTAATTGGCCATTGGTATATTTTCAGTTATGATTTTATTATTCAAGTCTTTAAGTTCTTTTTTTTTCCCATTGTTGTTTGTCTTTTTCATTATTGATTTTAGAAGTTTTTCAATGCCTTTCTCATATATGCATGAACTACAAACATTGTTTTTCTTATTGTGTAGAAAGCTACAAAGGCAATTGTTTTAAAAGTAGACTTTCCTCAATGAGACTGGGATTTGGGTGCCAGTGTCATGCCTACTAGAGATGACAGTATTTTGGGAATGTCTTCCTCTTTCAAATAGGTATCTTTACAAGATGGCAAGGGGATGTACAATTGAAGAAAGAAAGTCAAATTGTTGTGACTCCTGAATTGTTCCCCTTATACACATTCCTCTGGAGTTACAGCAGGGATATATGATTCACTCTCTAAAAATTCATTTCACCAGATTTAGGCTCATACTTATTTAATTAGAGGAGGTAAAAATTACTGGGGAAGTTAAAGTCACAAAAACTAAACACTTTTTTTCCAAAAAAGGAGCTTTTAGAAAGATGTGGTAATTGTTTAAAATTTTTCTTTTCAGCATAAAAGAGAAACACATTTTATACAAAGTAAATTAGCAAATATTTTTAAAGAGAGAGAAACTGAGCACTAGAAATTAAAATGACTAATTTAATAAGTAAATAAAACCATTCACACATTTCTGATTTTCATCACTAATCCCTATTTTTTTTTTTTGACAAATCATGCTGCATTTCCTTTGAATGTATTAACAATCTAGGATCTATTACTAGGTTGACTCTTGTCAACAAAATCCAGCAGAATCATTTAAAAAGCTGAGTACTAGAACTGACTTCCTTGATCTCCAACATTAAATCTGCAGCCTGCATCTTCCTGTTGGAACTTTCACCTAATTCAAGGGGACCAGATACTCAGTGAGGGGTTTCTTACCAGGTTCCTCTTTGACACCTACCTGCCCTTTGGAGTGGCTTTTCTCTCATCCACAGTCAACACTTTTGCTATGGTATTAGTTATGGCTCCTCGAAATTTATATGTTGAAGTCTTAACCTTCTCTAGAACCTCAGAATATGAATATTTGAAGATAGGTTCTTTACAAAAGTAATTAAGTTAAAATGAGGCCTTTTTAGAGGCCCTCATCCAATCAGACTGGTTTTCTTATAAGATGGGGAACTTTAAACATAGGTGCAAAGAGGAGATATTTTTGAAGACACATTGAGAAGGTGGCCTTGTATAAATGACAGATGACCCAGATGTTATGAACACTGCCAGCATCTTGATTTTGAACATCTAGCCTCAAGAAAAAACAACTCCCTGCCACCTAAGTCACCCACTGGTTGTTCTTTGCTAGGCAACTCAGCAAACTAGGAGTCTCTGAGGATGCATCACTCTACCACCTTGACCTCTCCTAGGCAGGGCAGATAGTGAGCTTTTATTCATGGCACCCCATGCACTGTATTCTGTAAATGAGTCAGAACATTATCTTATTTAGGATTTTTTGACAATCAAGTATCTGCAACTTACTTGAAGATTTAGAAATATGTTTATAGTTTGGAATCTCTCGTATATAATATGAATCTCCCAAATTCTACCTGATTTTCTACAAAATAAGCAATCATACAAAAATGTATTAAACAAATATATTCTTAATCTTTTTTTTTAAAGGTTTATTTATTTGTGCATACAGAACTGGGGTACAGGCCAGAGGTGCGGGAGTGGTGAGAGAATTCACCAGAGACAGAGTGGGGAGCAGAACAGGCAGACTGTTGAAGTACACTGTTGAGGGGAGCAGCAGGCGGGTCAGGAGAGGTGTGCTGCACCATGTGGATCAACTCCAGGGCAGGCAGGGATCGAACTCATGCTGAAGTGGCTTTAGCTTCGTAGTGTGGTGCTTTAACCCGCTGAGCCACCAGGGAGGGCCTATATTCTTAATCTTTTAATGTTTCCTTTAGATATTTAACCTCAAAACATTTTTCTTTTTTGGGGAAGTTACAGAAGTGGGTCTCTCAGTTTCTTCTCTAAAATGGGAAATATAACAGTACCCATCTCATGGAGTTTGGAGAGGCTCAAATAAAACTTTCACCTAGAAGGAGGTTAGCAGATGATAATTGTTAGATTAAAAAAAAAAAAGTGGGGAATGTTATTAGTTCTTAAAGATTTAGCAGCCCAGGAATAAATCTGTACCCCACCCCAACATTTTTGCCTTTATGCACTAATGTCCATTTAAAACCGAGACAGGAGGAAACACTTAGCAGATGTGAGCCTTCTCTGCGGGCCGATGGCACACGCACTTCCTACTCCTTTTCGATGCCCTCTGAGTGCCCTCAGGAGAGTGCTTCTGATTCTGCAGAAACCCACAGGCTTTTCCCTGCTCTCTATTTTTGAGAACAGTGCCTGTCCTGGGGACTGACTTAGGGTCCTTCTGTTACTCCTTCCTGCCCTTTATTTCTTGAAGCTTCCAGTGTATTAATGTAGAATTGAGAGAAGTCCTCTTAAAGTTTGATAGAAACTTGCTTGTCACTGTTTTTCTAACACACAGGGAAGCTTCCTCTGCTGGGCTCCTTCAGGAAATTCACTAGTATTCAGTGCTAAGGAAGACATACTTATTAATCATCAACACCTTGGAGCTGATGACTTAAATCACATAATCGCATTTCTCCTCCATAGCTGGTGAGAGTGTAACAGGAGGCTGAAGGTAAAGACTGTTACAGGTGGTGCCCCTGGGGTGATCTGACGATTAATAGCCCCAGGCAAACTACAAATAAAGTATCAGTGGGTGTGGAGATTGCTAAGAAAAGGAGTGTGAGCACCCCCCCCCCCCTGGACTCAGCTTGTGGGATTTCAGCATTTTCTGATCTTCAGCAATTCTGGGGGTCAGTGTTTACAAGCCCACCATGCTGATCTTCCAGAAGGCTGTGGCAAGCCTCTGAAGGACACTGAGGGGCGTCCAGGAGCCAATCACAGAGAAGAAAAGTGAGGAGGCTTTGCAAGTAGCCAAGCAAAGGAAACTTTCAGCTTTGTTGCCGTCACAGCCTGGAAGGGAAGGTGAAGACCCAGAGCTGGGCGCGTCTTGGAGTCGCATGAGTGTGGTGGTTTGTCCGGTTGTTTGGCTGCTGCGGCTGCTGTTTTGAGTGCCGCTTGTCTTGGTGCTGCACTGGTGCATCTGGGCAGTTAGTGAGCATCTCCTGTTGTGTCTTCTGCTTTCTTCCTGAGTTGGATCCTGGCCCTGGTCTGGCTGCCCTGTGCTCTAGGCCCTCAGTGGTAGGAAGATGCCATTTTGGGAACCTTTGTGTATAGGACTTGTACCGTAAATGGAAGCGATCAGGTTTTTCACCTTCCCCATTAGCATCAATGATGACACCTGTGGGTTTACACGCATGCTTGATGGCAGCCCCTGGAGTGCGTGTGTGCGCGTGTGCGTGTGTGCGCGCGTGCGCCAGGGCCTGGAGGCGGAGCATATAAGGGCGGCTCACAGAGGCGCAGCAGCAGAGGCTGGAGCCGGAGGGTGTACTGGAGATCAGAGGAGCGCGAGAGAGCCCAGAAAGGGTGAAGATTGGCTTCTCTGCCTGCCCTGAGCCTGGTTACCTCAGTGCGGATGGTGTAGAAAGATTAAAAACTGGAAAAAGCCACTGTGGGCTGGAGGACTCCTCCTCTTACCCATCTGTCTGAATCCTAGAAAACCTGCTCTAGTGCCTTGCTGGCACTACAGGACTTTAAAACACTGGGCACTGCTTCAGGTGAGATAAACAGCTTTTTGTGGCTCTTGGTTTCCCCTGGTTTATTCAATAAATCCCATTATTGCTCTCTGAACCTGAGTAGACTTGCAACTGTGCACAAGGGTGAAGAACTCAGGATGACCGGTAAGCTATGTGGGCACCGTTCTTGGCTGTTTTAGTGCCCGTTACTGCCCTGTATCAAGTCTATGAGTGAATGTCCAGTAACAAGGCAGGAAAGGTGGCCTGAGCTGCAGGAAGAGGCTGGGAGAGATTGTAAGGAAGGAAAAAACAGTTCTGGGAACTGGCAGGCATATCCTGGGGAAAGACAACCAGCACATAAGGCCAGTGCTGCAGCATTGCTGTGGAGGCTTGGAGCTTTGCATTGCCCAACAGGGAATAATAGTTACCTGCCCCTTCTTCCACCCCCGCCCCTTTCATTATTCACTTGGGTACAGGAATATCCTGCAGCACAGCACTGCTCAAGGTGAAACTGTCCTCCTCAAGCCTCCTGTTTTACTGAATTTCTCAACTATTTACCCCTCCGGTTCTGCTCACGGTTAGTGCTGAACCTGAGACCTGACTTGAGCTTCCTTCTGCCAGAAAGCCTCAGTCCACTATCATGCTTTCTTGTATTTCTCTTTCACAAATTGACATAAATGTCACTTCCTAAGGGAAGCCTTTCTGAATCCCTGAAAGACCTTATGTTCTCAAATATGTTTCTCCTGCCATCATAAATCTGTCCTCCCCAGTGCCCTCTTGCATGGGCAGTGGCACATGTATTTGAGTGGTTGGTAAAAACATTTACACCCAGGCTCTCCCTGGTGGCGCAACAGGTTAAAGCACCACATTATGAAGCTCTCTGAAGCCACTGCAGCACGAGTTCGATCACATAGCCTGGTAGACCTCTTCTGACCTGCCAGCTGCTCCCCTCGGCAATGTACTTTGTCAGTCTTCCTGTTCTGCTCTCCACTCTGTCTCTGGTAAATCCTTTCACCCATGACACCTTTGGCCTGTACCCTAGTTCTGTAAGCATAAATAAATCGTTAAATTTTTTTTTTTCTTTACACCCTATACCAGACCATAAGATTTGCAGGAAGATATATCTGACATTTTTTTCCCCATGTGTCTTCAGGTCAAGCACAATATCTGGCACAAAGTAAATGTTTAAAATGCTTTTTCTAATGAATAAATAGATGTATACTTAGTATATACTGTGCTTTCTCTGTTGGTCATGCTAGGAATGAAGTCATCCTTTCCCAAGGAGGCTGGGAGGTAAATGTGAGTTAGAGTAATTCAGAGGACCAGATTAGGTGGTTTTAGGGCTTCTACAAACTCTGCAACAGGTGACACATGTATGTGAGGATTTGATATGGTGGCTCTATCATTGGTGTTGTGTGTAGTAGGACTAGTCCTCCGTAGAATTTTTTTTTTTTTTTTTTTGGTTTGGTGGTGATGGGGAACAGAAATTCATTGCAGGCAACTTCAGTTATTTCCTTTGCAATTTCAACTCTTGCTTTCTCCCATGAAGAACTACAACACCCTAAAACCTTATTTGGGCTGATTTTTGCAGATGTTGATGAATAATCAATTGTGCATTTATCTGGATTTTATACAATACTAGTGTATTCATTACTTTATTTGGAGATAGCTCGAAGGCGTTCATAGGATGACTTAGTTCTCATTTCTGTGGTTAGTAAAAATAGAAAAGCAAAGTTTTATTTAGCAGACTTTATTGGAATTTTGAGTATTTGTTTTAGGTGAAGCTGATTATTTTTACAATCATCAAACAATTGCCCACACTCACTTGTATCAGATTCATAAACTGTAGTGATAGGAAATGTGTATGTCCCTGTTACCTATAAAACTTATATCCATGAGCATTAGAAACCACCAATGAGAAACTTGAGTTTTAGAGAGCTTTGAAGATATTTTGGGAGTCTCCTTCCTTTTCTGAGGTTGAAATCTTGACTGTTGAGTGCTATATGAGAGTTGCTAGCCTCTGCACCACAGTAGGGCTTGCTAGAGATGGAATTCGTGGTCTTATTACTTATATTCAGAGAGCCAAGATGTAATTACATAATTGAGTACAAAGATTTTATCTCCTGGTTGAAATGGATATCATTTCACTGAAGATTTGAGCTTCATAGACATTCTTACCATTTCATAGTTGGGAGAGACATTCTAGGTCATCAGGCATTTACTGGAAAGGTATTGAGAGACTAGTTCCAATGCTACTGCTTTTGAATTATGTGGCTTTGGCCAAGACATTTAACCCCTAACATCTCACTTCCATCTGAAAGGGAAATTGTAATAGTTTCCTAAGAGGTAGGCCCTAACCTACCTCATAGGATTTGTTACAATGACCAAATAAGACAATGTTAGTTGCATAGCATTGTGCCAAAGTATTACTATGTCATTGCATCAAGTTATTTTTCTGTTTTTAGTTTTATACATCTAGACCTGTTTCCTATACCTATTCTAAGATTCTATACCACACTTATTAGTCACAGTTCGGCTTAAGAAGCAGAACCACTAGCAGATAAAATGTTATTGGTTCTAACAGACATTTAATTTCACACAGTGGAGGGAGTTGGTTAATCAGAATTTGTGTGCATTGCTACCCAGTGTTCCCAGGGTAGATAATCTAGAGAGAAGAGGATGTGAAATGGAGAACAGTTTCCCTTATGACCAAGACTGTTGATGTAACATTGTTGAAGACATATTACTACTCACCAGTGCTTTTATGACTGAGCGGGCTAAATTTTATAGTACCATTAACTGATAAGGACATTTTTATAATTGAGTTTTTCTTTTCAACAATTCTCAGCTGAGATTTTGCAATGAACATACTGATCACTTTGCTGAGAGAGAGTTCTTAGGTCCCTGTGCCTTAGCTGTCTAGTGCAAGGCCATGAGTGTTCTTTAACTGGCCATTTTTCAAGGTTGTGCTTGCAGTGAGAAACCTTAAGAGATGAGGTAATGTGCAAGCTTACTGTAGCCATGGTGGAATCCCCAGGTTGTGTGTCTATTAATTTCCTAGGCTGCTACAACAAAGTACACAGACTGGATGGCTTAAAGAGCAGAAATAAAAATGTACTTGAACTGAACTGGGAGGAGTCCTGAGCGATGGTGCTCATTGCTTGGAGTCAGGGGCTGAAGTGATTCAACCACTGATGAATGGAGGCTAGTGATGGGAGCTGTTAGCAGCTGCTTACTGCCATATGATAATTATATCCCCCCAGTGATGGGGGGGGGGGGTTGAAAAACCTGGCCTTGTGCTTAGCACTTCAGCCAAAATACTCTGATTGGTCTGTGACATCTTCAACATCATTGAGGAACAAGAGTTTTACTTACAGTAGTTCACAAATTCCCTGGTTCAAGGCTAGGAGATCTGACATTGGCTCACTACCATACAGGAAGGAGAGAAAAAAGGAGTAAATGGGGGTATTGAGGTAATATAATAGGTGGGGGTGGGGAGGGAGAGAGAGAGCATCATAGTCTTCCATTCACAATTTCGACCTCATAGTGTAGTCATGGAAAGGTAAGACTTAGGAGTGTCTTAAAGATTGTCTCCATTAACCATCAGCTACTTACTTTTCTTGCAGGGGAAAGCATTTTGCAAACAAAATACTTTAAGAAAAATTTGTTAGTAACCCACCTTTCAAAATATTAGTTGATACACTTAAAGAATCATTTCTTTGACAGTAGACTTCACCAGAGAAATCTTCTTATATTGAATTTTTTATTTTATTCCTGAACGCTAACCAGATGTATAAGGAAATAGAAATAAACTTCACTAATTATTGGAAATTCTGAACTGGCATACTGGAAATGCTATAAAAATATCAACAGTTTTGTCTGAGCCCACTGATATGTGAAACACAGATTCCCATATGTGCCCAAGTTGTGTAACTATGATCGTAGTATTGGGACTGTTTTGCATACTTTTCAATTCAAAGTGATTATGTGGCTTCTCAGTCATTGTGGTGTATACAAAACACATTTAACTGGGATGCAGTCTCCACCTCTTTAATTGTCTGGTTGTTTTATGGCTATATTCTGTATGATGATTTTAATGCAAGCACCTGTTAGTTGAGTCTCCAAAATTATTTGGCCAAAATCCCAAAGTGCCAACCCATCAACAGTCAGTGCTTCCCATACCTAGGAGGCATAATCACTACTTTCCAGATTCAGTTTCTATCAATGAGCTAGAGGTTTTTACCAGGATAAATGTATTGTCTTGTCATAGGCAGGATCGCATATAGGTTGAAAGGATTCCCACTGTCCTTATAGAATAAGGTCTTGCCTGGCTCCATCTTTGCTAAGCTTACACCTAACTTTCTGGACACTACCATTTTCACTAACAGGGAATATGAAAATTGTCCTTTATGGCTTGGAATAGATTTGGACTAAGGGCTCTACTCTTAAAGTTTTCAATAGAAAATTGATGTCAAGAATTTTTCCCTTGGAAGATAAAAAAAAATGTCAACTAAGATTTACAAATATGTATGCCTTTTAGTATGGGGTCAGAATTTGTTTTTTTTTTTTTTTAAGTTGAGGTAATGTGTGTTTACCATACTGAGTTTTATATATTTTAGGAGTATAGGTTCAAAGCTTTCCAAGTGTATATTACCATAGCACACTCACCACCAAAAACCCAATAATTCTCCTTCATTGTTGGTGGGGCTCTTTGACCTTTGGCTCCCAGTCCCCACTTCCACTCTGGTAGGTTCAGGTGTCAAGTCAGATTTGTTCTATTTGATTTGTCCTCTTCCTTTTTTTGTTTCTTATATTCCATGAGTAAAATCATGTCAAATTTGCCTTTCTTCTAACTTACTTATCTATTATAACCCCTCCAATTCCATCCACAATATTGAAGATGGCAAAATTTCATCTTTCTTTGTAGTCTGGTAATATTCCAATATGTAAATATATGACAATTCCTTTGTCTACTCCTTTGTATAGTCACCTTGGGGAAATTTAGATTGTTTCCATACCTTGGCTTTTATAAACAGTGCTGGAATAAACATAGGAGTATATATGTCTTATTAAATTCATGATTTTGCATTCTTTGGATAGATACCAAGGAGTAGCATTGCTGGAAAAAAAAGCTGTTTTTTATATTTTGATTCCTCCATATTGCTTGGTGTAGATGCTGGATCAGTTTACATTGCCACCAACAATGAACAATGTTTCTGGTTGAAAATTCTCTTTTAAGTGTGAAATGGTATTTCTTTGTGCTTTTGATTTGTATTTCCCTGATAATAAGTGATGGTGGACATTTTTTTCAAGTTGAACTTCTGTATGGTTTCTTTGGAGAGGTATCCATTTAGAATTTCTACTTTTCAATTGGGTTATCTGTTTTATGAGTTTTTTTTTTTTTTTTTTTTGTAGGTCTTGTACATTAGCCCACATGTATAATGTGCAAATATTTCCTCCTTTTCTCTGGTTTTAATTGTTCACTTTTAGAAGATTTTTAGTTTGCTGTAGTCCTATCTGTTCTTGTTTCCCTATTATTGTGGCTGAATCCCCAGAGGCCTAACAGAAGGCAGTGTTGTGAAGTGTTTTGCCCATTTTCTTCTGTGTATTTTTGTGGTCAGATCTCACATCAAAATCTGCTCCATTTTGGGTTAATTTTTGTTGTGGTTTGAGATAGTCATCTAGTTTCATTCTTTTTGCATGTGACTTTCCAGTGTTCCCAATACAATTTGTTGAAGAGACTTTTCTTTTTCCATTTTATACTCTTGACTCCTTTGTCATAAATTTTCTGTCCATGTAAAGTCTGAGTTTATCTCTGGGCTTTCAATTCTAGTTCTTTGGTCTATCTGTTTCTTTCAGTCCAATACCACACTTTTTGATGACTACAGTTTTGTAATATAGTTTGAGGTCAGGGAGACAGAAACCTCCATTCTTCATTTTTGTCAGGTTTGCTTTGGCTATTTGAAATCTTTTGTTTATGGTTCAGAAATGTTTCTTCTGTTTCTTTGAAGAATGTCATGAAAATGTCATTGATAGAGATTACATTGAATATGTATTTGCTTTGGGTATGATAATCCTTGTAACAATGTTAATTTTTCCAGTACATGAATATGAAGTACATTTCCATTTGTGTGATCTTCTATTTTAACAATGAAATGCAGTTTTCTTGACCATTTAATTGTTTTTGATGTGATTGTAAATGGATTAAAATTTTTCTCTTCTATTTTATTCCCTGAATACAAAAAGCAGCATACTTTTATATATTTGATTTTGTAGCCTGCCATTTTACTAGTTCATTGTTTCTAATGGGTTTTTTAGTGAAGAATTGGGAAGAAATCTTGGGCCGGTGATCTGTTAGGTCTTATCTCTGAAGCATGAACAATGTGCTTGTAGAGGTGTGACAACAGTCAGACAAGGATCTGACTTTGTAGTCTCTGAAGTCAACGAACTTTTCAGGTAGCTAATACTTGCAAGAATTGTTAAGTCATTTTCTTTTATTCATGAATCTCCTAACCATCAGTAAAGTCTTATTAAAGTCTTATTCTCAGTCTGGGGACTGAGAATTCTTGGTCCCTGTTTCAGAATGACTAACAAAAGGGAGAACATTGTTATGTAGCAGACACCAGCATAAAACAGTTGAGACCAGAGTGGAACCTCTCATGAGGGTGTGGTTGGGAAAGGCAAGCAGTGTAGCATGGTGACAAAGGAACTCCTGAGCAGAAATCTGGGGATTTTTGCTAAGGCAGAAATTAGTGAATATTTTTGGAAACTAAGTAGATCTAAGTCTATATTCCAGGAACTGGGATCATGGGATCTTATGTCATAGTGATTTGGGAATATAAAGGAAGTGTAACATCATTTCCTAGTCAATGCTTGGTAACAGATTATAACATTATTGCTACCTCTCTGGCTAGAGTGTTTTCCTGAGTTTCTTAGGTATCCCAAGGAATACCGGCCTCTCCTCTGTGAGAGGACTTGCCCTTCTCCTTGCTTCATCTTTATCATAGGAAGAAAAAGAAGAACTTGCAAAAGGGAGAGAATGCACAGTGAAGAAGTGGAGGGCACTTTAAATGTCTAATTTTCTTTCTAGTGAAGACTTTGTCCTCTGTTTCAGCTTAACTGTGATCTACTGAAGGCTGTATTGAATCTTTGGTCCACTTCAGTGCTACTTCTCCACCAGTGTCATATGTTGACTACTGTCAGACATGTGTGTATCACCACTAGGTCTCTCACCTTCTCCCTCCCACTCTCCTCCTCTTCTGTCTTCTGTCACCTGTTTCATACAACCTATTCAGCCAGAGCCGTGTCCCCATGAGGAAACACAGTGTTTAAGAGCCGGGGATTTTCATAGATATACAAGGAAGAGTAACTCTTGAGAAAATCTTACTGCTATAGTTACATACAAATTATTTTTCTTGAAGTTTGTCTGCACTCTAAGATATTTTTTTGCTATCTGGGCTGGGTGTGACTTCCAAAGTTGAAGTTCCTTGAGCCCACTGAGGGTCTCAAAATAGGTTTTACTATCTACTCTAAAATATCTCCTGCTTCATTTTTTCCCCCATATTATCCTGTCACCCACCCAGATTTCTTCAAGAGTTAATAGCTGGGATATCTTCCAGCAGAAAAATATAATAAGAGCTGAATGGAGAAAGAAATGCATTTCTTTCCCAAGACGAAAGTCCCTGGTGCCTCGACCACTCACACTACAGGATGCTGACTTGGAGAACATGCCATCTGGCCTGGGGCGGAGCAGGTGTTTTGTTGAAAGGGAAGTAACTGGGCCTGGAAAGAGAAGCGAGGTACTGCATGGCTGATTTCTTCTCAGTCGCTCCCGGGTGAGCCGCTCCTTTTCAACCTGCACCTGCAACTTCAATCTATGTAGTGCTGGGATTGTCTGAGATTTGGAGCAACTGTTAACCATTTTGTTTGGTTCTTAGTGGGGGCAGGGGTGTGGGAATTGGACCTTGCCTGCTGCCAAGAAGGCACTTTCTTTCCCTGATCATGGAGGGACTAATGCTAAGTAAGTTAGTGGAGGAGTTTCCCAATTAGACATAACGAACCTTTGTCATCTGTGAATTCCTTCAGACTTATGGTTACTGTTTTAGATATAAACAGTATACAAAACATAGCCCAGAATACTGTACTTCCTAATCACTATATCATTCTAACTCACAAGTTCAGGAGAAGCATTTCCAAGCTCCCTTTCCTTTTCACATAGCTGTCAAGTGCTTTAAGGAGTTGAGTCTATAGACTGAAGGATCCGGGGTGTGAGAAATGAAGAATGGGCCAGCCTTGGCAGGGTGGCAGTCTCAAGTAGTGGAGCATGAAGACCAATAAACTTAATCTGAAGCACAAGTACCATTAGAAATTGAAGAATGAATCTGGCACTGTGTCAAAACCATCACTCCAAGTCTCACTTGCTAATGCCAAAAGTGGTTGGCCTGGATGGCCAGGCTTTAGCCATAGCTTGATTTTCTTGTTCATCCTTTTAGGGGGTCTTGGTTTGATGGCTAGTGTTAGAATGCCCAAAGATTGTTTGTATTGGACTTTAAGAAACCTGAATCATGGCCATTCATTAGTTGAAGGATTTCAGAAAATCCCTTCTGTGTATAACTTTCTCATCTACAAAAATGAGCATAACAATAGCACAACATCTTACAGCGTTATAGGAGAGTAAAAAAAGAAGTACAATAGTATGAAGAAATTTGCAAGTTTGTGAAACAACGTCAAAGGTGGGGAAACTGAAGTGAGGTAGAGAAATAATCAGGAGCATAAAAGGGTTCCATTTTTGAGTGTTGCTATTTACTATCTGTTTGACACTAGTCCATTAAATTAGACTGGGCTTCAGGTATCTTAGGGATGCATAATCATTATTTCTCAGAAGTGTCACAAAGGTTAAATAAGATACTATTTGAATTATCAACCAGATAGTGCTATCCAAATGCTAATCAATTAATTTGACACCTTGCTCTTTTTCAAGCTGATTAGTATTTTTCTTTAAGGAAAAAATTGGTTATGATATTCCTGACAAAGGTAAGATTTATTGGACGTGAGATTTGGAAAGCTTGCGTTTAGCATTTCCCTTCCACACTAGGCAGAAGAAAAGCCGGAGGAGTGACCCAGGGAAGCCGGAGGAGTGATCCAGGGAGCCCTTTGCTCTTCAGTTCTCTGCACCAAGCTCTGGGTAGGCCCCCAAATCCTAGTGCTGCCCCTTTGATCAGTCTATGAACTGGAGGTTTGGAAGGAGATTCTCAGAGGATTGCCTAGCTGAGGCTTAGAAGAGATACAAGGTTTGGCATTAGCTGTATGAATGGAGGAGTTTCTCCTGGGACAATTGGCCAAAGCTCCCTAGAGCTTGTTACCTGGTTGGACACAAATAGAGAATCAGATTTTTTTTTAAAGATTTATTTTACTTATGCATACAAGAACTAGGGTGTAGGTGTCAGAGGTGCAGAGGGTGAGAAGATTCACCAGAGATAGAGTGGGGAGCAGAATAGGCAGATCTAATGAAATACACCACTGAGGGGAGCAGCAGGGAGACAGGAGAGGTCTGCTGAGCCATGTGGGTCAGCTCCTGGGCCAGGGATCGAGCTCCTGCTGCAGTGGCCCTCGACAGCTTCGGAGTGCTGAGACTTAACTCCATGCACCACCAGGGAGATCTGAGAATCAGATTTAAAAAATCTTAGAAGGTTGCAGAACTGCTGGCTTCCAGGAAAGAAGGGGCCGTTCTTTCAGCCACTTTTGAACACTTATATTGGATACTCTGTGTGTGCCTGAAGAGGCACTGCTGGAGGGGGAAAACATAAAGCAGGCTTCCCTCTTGCTCTGTTTCTTGCCCTTTCTCTTTTTGGCTCATCAGAGGCGTTACTATACATTTCAACAATGTGCAGAGCAGAAAGCTCATGGTCACTGCTCCTGATATTTTCCCTTTTATTTGGCTTTGCTGAGTGGGGATTTAATATATGCTGAATTTTAGTTCCAGCTTGTTAGGGCTGCAAACGGATAAACTTGCTCTCTGATCTAAGAGGCAAAGTGCTATAAGAAAACTCCTTGCTCCATCTTTCCATCTGTTTAGCCCTACAATATCCCCACAGAGGGGAACTTCAGCCAGTTGGGCAAAAAATCAAACCATTATTTTTCTGCATGTTAAAATCGGAGAAAACCTAGCAGTTTCGGGAAAGATGTTCTCATTACAGGGCCTCAAACCAACTGCTAATAAACCAGTGGTCATGTTAGTTGATTCATGAACTATGCGCAAGTGAGAGAAAGTCAGAAATATACAGGCAGATGTACATATCCCAAAGCTAAGTTGGGAATAGAATATATTTATGTGATTCTGAACAGGAAGTAATAAATGAAAGCAGGTCCTCTTATTCTCAGCATCTTTCTGAAAACTGCAATAAAATATAGCACAGTGATTGAAATTGAATTGGTTTTGTACTACATATGGTCCTGCCAGAGTGAGTGTTTACAGGAAGCCAATCAGTTGCCTGTGGTTGATTTTGTTTATGATTTGCTTTCCAGTCAACCAAGTGCATATCTTGCATAATAAATGAAGAAAAAAATAAACAAAAAATATATAGAAAGTCAGGAACCAGGAGATGAATCCGATTCACAGGTTTTCTTGAAAATTTAAAGAAGCTTGAAGCTGATACGCGATGGTAGACACACCTTCCATCATGATTGTTCTTTTCAGTGCATTTAGATGCAGATCAATGAAAGAAATGGATTTGTTCTTTTCTCCTGGGGGGAGTTTGCTCCTTGTTCTTTCCCTTCACTACCCTGAACTGGAGTGTCCTTAGAGGAAACTAAGTTGGAGGCTACTCATGGTGTAGGGGACACTTGACCTATTGCCTCTGGCAGCAGGCTGTGTATGCTACAGAAATGAGTCCTGGGCCTTGATTGGAGGCGCTGTTAGGAGTTGATATCTCCCTCCCTCCCTTCTTAGAAGTCACGCTTGGTGGAGGAGGAGGTAGAGGCTGGGGATAAGATGTTGGAAGGTGTCTCTGGAATAGTTGCCCCCCTCTTCTTGGGCTGACCATGTCTCCTCCATGTAGGCTGTGAATCAGACTGAGAATTGGTGGTCCTCAGTGACTAAGCAGTGTTCTTCTGACAAGAAACAGAACACTGACCAGGACCATGCCCCAAGGACAGCTGGCTGTTCTCAGTTGTCCTTGCAAAAGCAAGAAAAGTGGAGGAACGTTTTCTTCTTATTACTGGATGACCTAAATGTGGTGATTAAGGCAGTGAAGTTTCAGGTACTGTTCTTGCCAAAGAGGCAGTGTATTACCCAGAACTTCCTTGGCTTCTAAAGGGCAGAAGCTGTTATCCAGCAAAGGACCACTATGGCAGCTCACAGTGATCATAACAGGACCTTCTTTGTTTTCAGTCAGTAGCAGAGAGCAATGCCAAGATAGGGGAGTGGGGCGCCCATGAGAACAGGAGAAGGGGTTATGCAGCACAAAACACTAACCCTAGCTGTGGATAAGAGGAGCCTGGAGGGTTTTAAAAACTTTTAAAAATGAGGTTGCTTTATAACAGTATAAAAAAATTCAGATGTGCATCCTGAGAAGCAGCCTGTGCATATTTACATTATGTTTACTACTGCATGGCCTATTCTTTCCTTCACCTTATAATTGTCTGTTTTTCTCAGTTTGCCCATCCTCCACCCCCCTTCCCTTCCAAATACAGTAAAACTGGTTATAACGTAGGAGGTGGTGTTGATAGAAAACTCGGTCCCTAGCTTGTGAGGAATTCCATTTGGATGTGAGCAATTGAAAGGGTTACAACTTAACATACTAAACATATTCCACCTCAGCTCGCAAGAGATTGCTCAAGCTGGAGAGAGCTACTATTTCAATTTTCTTTCCTGGTTCAATAGAATCAGTGTGTATGCATCGGGGTCACATATTTTCCAACATCTCAGACCCACAAAGGTCTGACTAACCCTTCCTTTTAAAACTAATTCACAGGAAGTGCAAATAAATTACTTTTTAGTTTCTAAAACTTACCCTAATTTAATAAGTTAAACAATTCTTTTAGATAATTACTCAATCTTCAGGAATTGACTATCACTTTCCCTAGTTTCTATTTCAAGCTTAAAAACATTTCAATGCAGGTCCACTCCAAGCAGGGGTAGGCTTTTCCCTTTCATATCAGACCAATTTGATAGGAGCTTCATCAGCTCCAATCAAACAACTGCGATTGGAGCACCCCCCAAGCCCATTCCTAGTTTTCACCACGGGTTCAGCCCCACCCCACCCCCTTTTTAGCAGTTAAATAAAGAATTGAAACCTCCCAATCCGATTGGAGCCCCCATGTGTGCAGATTTATTGAAATAAACTGCTAAGGGGAGTAGTGGGAGTGACTGCGGATTGAACTCAGGCCATAGTGGTGACCTGAGACTTAACCCTCAGGCCCTAGGGAGTTCCCTCTCCATCATCTCTTAAAGAGTCATTGTAGTTTTTATCTTTGAGGTTTTTGAATATGTCTTCCATCCTCTCCTGGGCTGTAGAGTTTATGTTGTGAGTCTGGTAGCTTTATAAGTTTTGTAAATACCTTTGTAACTTACTTTTCATCCCTAGGCTCCAATATTCTTCCTTTGTGGTCAACTTGATAGTTTCATTACTATGCAAGTTGGTACAGGTCATTGCTTATTAGCTTCAGGACTTGTATATTTTGATCCTACCCCACCATTACTTTCTCCTGACCAATAGAAGCAAGATCATGCTCTTGCTTTAGAGACTTAGTTACTTTGCCCTGTATCTATTATTCCCACAAAGATGTACATCTGCATGTCTGTCTGCCTCTTTCTGCCTTTATCTCCCTTATTTATTTATTT